>NC_052146.1:272015861-272324846 GCF_902713615.1 Scyliorhinus canicula | reverse complement strand
TTTTCACCCTACCCATCTCACAGCCTACCCATCTCACACCCTACCCATCTCACACCCAACCACTTCTTACACCCTACCCAAGATAACACCATACCCGCTTCCACCCTATGCCACTACCAATCCAACGCATCTTGCCATACCCTGCTGGCACCGTTCCCAGATACCAACCAGCTACACACCCTACCCAAGTACTACCCGAGCCAGCTCTCACAGTACCCAGCGATCACCCTACCCAGCTAAAACCCCTACCCAGATAACACCCTACCCAGATAACACCCTACCCAGATAACACCCTACCCAGCTAAAACCCTACCCAGATAACACCCTACCCAGATAACACCCTACCCAGCTAACACCCTACCCAGATAACACCCTACCCAGGTACCACCCTACCCAGATAACACCCTACCCAGATAACACCCTACCCAGATAACACCCTACCCAGCTAACACCCTACCCAGCTAAAACCCTACCCAGATAACACCCTACCCAGCTTCCACCTTACCCAGATAACACCCTACCCAGCTAAAACCCTACCCAGATAACACCCTACCCAGATAACACCCTACCCAGGTAACACTCTACCCAGATAACACCCTCCCCAGAGAACACCCTACCCAGATAACACCCTACCCAGCTAACACCCTACCCAGCTAACACCCTACCCAGCTAACACCCTACCCAGATAACACCCTACCCAGATAACACCCTACCCAGATAACACCCTACCTAGCTAAAACCCTACCCAGATAACACCCTACCCAGCTTCCACCTTACCCAGATAACACCCTACCCGGCTAAAACCCTACCCAGATAACACCCTACCCAGCTAACACCCTACCCAGATAACACCCTAACCAGATAACACCCTACCCAGATACACCCCTACCCAGCTAACACCCTACCCAGCTAACACCCTACCCAGATAACACCCTACCCAGCTTCCACCTTACCCAGATAACACCCTACCCAGCTAAAACCCTACCCAGATAACACCCTACCCAGATAACACCCACCCAGGTAACACTCTACCCAGCTTCCACCTACCCAGATAACACCCTACCCAGCTAAACCCCACCCAGATAACACCCTACCCAGATAACACCCTACCCAGCTAACACCTTACCCAGCTAACACCTCCCAGGAACACCCTACCCAGATAACACCCTACCCAGCTAACACCCTACCCAGCTAACACCCCTACCCATAACACCCTTCCCCAGCTAACACCCTACCCCACTAACACCCTAACCAGCTTCCCCCTACCCAGATAACACCCCACCCAGATAACACCCTACCCAGATAACACCCTACCCAGATAACACCCTACCCAGGTAATACCCTACCCAGATAACACCCTACCCAGATAACACCCCACCCAGATAACACCCTACCCAGATAACACTCCACCCAGATAACACCCTACCCAGGTAACACCCTACACAGATAACACCCTACCCAGGTAACACCCTACCCAGATAACACCCACCCAGATAACACCCTACCCAGATAACACCCTACCCAGATAACACCCTACCCAGATAACACCCTACCCAGATAACACCCTACCCAGGTAACACCTTACCCAGCTAACACCCTACCAAGGTAAAACCCTACACAGATAACACCCAGCCCATCTTCCACCCTATCTAACTTCAACCCTCAGAGCTACCTTCAGACCTAGTTTTCACCCTACCCATCTCACACCCTACCCATCTCACACCCAACCCATCTTACACCCTACCCAGATAACACCATACCCAGCTTCCACCCTATGCCACTACCATCCAACGCATCTTGCCATACCCTGCTGGCACCTTTCCCAGATACCAACCAGCTACCACCCTACCCAAGTACTACCCGAGCCAGCTCTCACAGTACCCAGCGATCACCCTACGCAGCTAAAACCCTACCCAGATAACACTCTACCCAGATAACACCCTACCCAACTAAAACCCTACCCAGCTTCCACCCTATCCAGATAACACCCTGCCCAGCAACACCCAACCCAGCTTCCACCAAACAAAGCTAACACCCTGCCCAGATAACACCCTACCCAGCTAAAAGTCTACTCAGATAACACCCTACCCAGCTAAAAGCCTACTCAGATAACACCCTACCCAGATAACACCCAACCCAGCTAACACTGTACCCAGCTACCATGCTACCTAGTTACCACCCTTCCCAGCTATCACGCTATCCAGCTACCACACTAAGTAGCTACCAACCTTCCGTTACCATCATATCCAGCTTCAACGCTACCCAGCTAACACCATACACATATACCACCCACCCCAGCTACCACCTTACCCAGTTACTACACTAGCCAGCTCTCACAGTCCCCGGTTAACACACTAGCCAGCTGCCATCCTACCCAACCTTCACCCTACCCAGCCAACACCCTACTCAGCCACCACCCTACCCATATAACACTCTATCCAGATAACACCCTACCCAGCTAACACCCTACTCAGCCACCACCCTACCCATAAAACACTCTATCCAGATAACGCCCTACCCAGCTAACACCCTATTCAGCAACCACCCTACCTAGCTTCCACGCTACCCAGCTACAATCCTATCCAGTTACCACCTTACCCAGCTACAACCCTACATGGTTACCACCCTACCCAGCAACCACTAAGCTACCATCCTGCCCAGTTACTACTTTAGTGCGCTCTCACTGTACCCAGCTACCACCCTACCCAGCTACCACTCTATCTAATTACCACTCTACCCAGCTACTGCCGTACACAGCTTCCACCCTACCCAGCTACCACCCTTCTTAGGTACCACTGTACATAGTTATCACCCTACTCAGCTACAATTCTACCAGTTACCACCCCACCCAGTTATAACCCTACCCAGGTACCAACCTGCCCAGTTACCACCTTACCTAGATATAACCATACACACTTACCTCCCCACCCAGCTATAACCCTACCCAGTTACCAACCTGCCCAGTTACCAACCTACCCAGTTACCACCATACCAAGCTCCCACCCTACCCAGTTACAACATTGCCCAGCTACAACCCTACCCAGCTACCATCTTACCGGGCTGTCACCCTACACCCCCTTGCCCACTTACCTCACTCACCCTACCCACGTGCATACCTACATATTTGCTAATATGCCCAGTAGCTTTGGAACATTGAGACTCTTACCTCCATGATTACGGCAGCTAGTGTCGTAAATAGGGGTGCGGCTTCTGAGCAGATTTTCTCTGTTCTTTCTGAGGATTTCTGTGCTGAGTGCAGGACCCTCCATTCAAAGATTGGCCAGAAACATCGGAGGACGGTAAATAGGTAGTTTTTTTTGTCTGTTCGGGGTCAAAAATAGGAGCTCTGACCCTGATCAGATGTTTTGGCCAATCCTCACAATTTGGCTAGAATTTCGCTGTTGGCTATAGGTAGCCACACGGTGAGAACATACAAACGTAACAGCATAAGAAATAGGAACAGGAATAGGCCATAGGTCCCCTAAAGCCTGCTCTAGCATTCAACAAGATTATCACTGACCTTTGTCCCCAACCCCATTTTCCCACTGATTCCCATATCCCTTGAATCACTTAAGGTCCTAAAACTATAGTCAACGACTGACCACCCATCGGCCTTCAGAATACCACATTCCAAAGATTCAGAACCCTCTGAGTGAAGAAATTTAATCTTCAAAGGAATCTCGCGATCTGGATTCCGCTCTTGCTGGACGAGATCCAGGCGTGCATATTTAAATGAGCAATGAGGGGGTCAAAAGATTGGGGTTGTCTTTAAAAATGGGGCCCCGATCCACAAGTAGTCTTTCTGCACTGGCGAGCTGCACCCATAAAATTCCCAGATGCCTTTCTCAGATCTCGCCCTTCTGCTCCGACCCTGTCAGCAATTCTACAATGGGATGCAGTATGAATACAGCCTGTCCGCCCTTGCCCCAATGACTTTAAGTAGGCAGTTGATGAGCACAGAAAGGCTGTTTCCTGCCCGGCTTCAATATTCAGGCTACTAGGAGGGGTTTAGGAGTAGAGGAAACCCAGAAGGTCATCACGCTCGGGTCTCATGTGGAAAGGCGGGAGCACCTCCTCCAATGGCATTCTTTTCACATTGTTGCTCTTCCACCCCTGGACTCTCCATCAAGACCCCATCCTTTCTCTCTCCATCCTCCTCAAACTTCCCCTTTTCTGCAGCAAGACCACCCAAACTCACCTGGTCCTGGTACTCGCAACTTTGAATCTTGAGACTGCTTGTGGTTCCAGTGCCATCCACTGTGCTACTGGTGCTGCTGAGACTATTGAGCTGCTAGCCAATCAGATTGGTTAACTGGCCTGTAACTCCCTGCTTTTTCTTTCTCCCCCCCCTTACTTGAATAATTATGTTGTATTTGCTACCATCCAATCTATTGGGTCCATTCCAGAATCTAAGGACTCTGAGGAATTTTGGGGAGGCACAACCGATGTTTCAACCATCTCTGGAACCACCTCTTTATTGGAGGTCAGCCATCAGGCCAATGGGGTTTGACAACCTTTAATCGCATTACTTGCTCCAGGACATTTTCTTCATAATTTACAAATTATTTTAAGTTCCTCACTTTCATTAGACCATTGATTCCTCATTATCATTGGTATGTTTTTGTGTCTTCTACGGTGAAGACAAATTAAAATAATTTACATAATCTCTCTGCTATTTCCTTATTTTAGATTATAATTTCTCATGTCTCAGCCCTTAAGAGTCTCACATTAGGGCATAGCTAGTGTATTGTGCGCAGTTCTGGAATCCACAATATAGGAGGGATGTGATAGCATTGGAAAGGACGCAGGGGAGATTTACCAGGAAATTGTTTGGGCTGGAGAGATTTCGTTATGAAGAGAGTTTGGATACACTGGGGTTATTTTCCTTGGAGCAGAGGAGACTGAGGGACATAGATAGAGTAGACAGAAGAAAATGTTTCCCCTTGGTGAAGGGATCAATGACCAGGGGGTACAGATTTAAGGTAAGGGGCAGGAAATTTACAGCGTATGTGAGGAAAAGCTTTTTCACCAGAGGGTGGTGAGAGTCTGGAACTCGCTGCCTGAAAGGGTGGTGGAGGCAGATAGCCTCATAACATTTAATAAGTATTTAGATGTGCACAGGCGATGTCAAGGCATACAGGGCTAAGTGCTGGAAAATGGGATTTGAATAGTTAGGTGTTGTTTTCACAAGGTGCTGACGCAATGGGCTGAAGGGTCTTTCCTGTGCTGTAGACGTCTATGACTCTATTAGCCTTTGCTAACTGATGGAAATTCTTAAAATCTGTTTTATATTTCTTACTCGTTCACTCTTAAACTATTTTCTCCCACTTTATCAGTTTTCTTTGATCATGTTTTTCTAGTTGCCAAAACTCACCCAGTTCACAGCCTTACTACTCTTCTTGACATCACTATATGCGCTTTATCTGCATCTAATATTATATTTAACTACTTTAATTAGCAATGGGGGATAACTTTTCTCGTACAGTTCTTATTCCACACGAAAATGCATTTTGGTAAAAATTATATTTTCTTTTAAACTGTTCACCATTGTTTACCTACTTTCATAATTTAATTTCCCAATATATCTCAGCCAACTCCTCTGTCTTATCTATGTGGTTAGATTTATCAAAGATGAAGACATGAGTTTCAGACTCATCACTCACACAGACTACATCAATCTCAAACTCAATGTGAAATTCTCTTGTGTTATGATCACTCTTCCCCAGAAAATCCCTTACTGTGAGATTACTAATTATCCCTGTTTTATGACATAAGACAAGATCTAAAACAGTCTGTTCCCTGGTTGGTTACTTAACATATTGTTCTTGGATTCTGTCAAATGTTTCCCATAAACTCATCCTCCAAACTACTTTTGGCAATCTGATTCATCCAGTCTGTACGAATATTGAAGTCCCCCACGATCTTGCAAGTTCTTTTTATTTCTTGGTTAATCTGCCCAACATTATTGCTATCGTTAGAGACCCCATAAACTATTCCCACTAATGTTTTCTACCTCTTGTTATGTCTTATTTCCACTCACACTGATTTTGCTTCCTGATCTCCTGACCCACGATCCTCCTTCATCACCATCCTTATGACATTGTTATTGTCAAGGTTACTCCCCTCCCCCTTCCTCCTGTCACAGACTCTGCCCAAGCCTTTTCCATTTTGTCTGCCTCTTCAAAATGCAGAATATCCTCAGTATTATGTTTCCATCTTCACCCTCTTTACTCATTTTTAGATCAAGTCTATTTATCTCTATTTGTGCTGTTAATTCATCCAGCTTGTTACAAATGTTTTGTGAATTCAGATAGAGTGCCTTTAATTTTAACTTTCTTATCATTTCCCCACACTTGACCTTATTCACTGATGTACAATTACTGTCCACTCTCTGTTCCTTCCTGTGATACTCTACCTAGGTTTACTCAAACAACTACACTGCTGTCTGCCATTGAATTTTGTCTTCAGATTTATGATCAGTTCTCACATGATCCCTCCCTCCCTTTTTTAAATTTAAAGCACTATCTACAGCCTCAGCTGTTCACTTCACCATGGCACTAATCCAAGCTCAGTTTATGTGCAGCCTGTCCCAGTGGAACATTGCCAATGCCCCAGAAATCAAAATCCTGTAACTCTCATATCATTTCAGAAGAACTGAAACCATAGAATTCAGCTTGAAGCCAGCGTGTCACCAAACTACAGCCTGGTTTATGTTGTTGTTGCTCTAATTTAGCCAACCTGCTCTTCTCCACTCTGATCTGCATTTGGATCATAGAATTTACAGTGCAGAAGGAGGCCATTTGGCCCATTGAGTCTGCACCAGGGCATTGGAAAGAGCACCCTACTTAAGGTACCACCACCCTATCCTCGTAACCCAGTAATCCCAGCTAACATTTTTGGACACTAAGGGCAATTTACATAAATTTACACCTTTGGACTGTAGGAGGAAACCAGAGCACCCGGAGGAAACCCATTCAGACACGGGAGATGTGCAGACTTCGCACAGACATGGACCCAAGCTGGGACTCGAAGCCAGGTAGCAACTGTGCTAACCACTGTACTACCATGCTGCTCTGTGTGTGTGTGTGTGTGAACTTTGAGTATGTGTGTGTGAAAGTTGGTGCAGCTTTTATTATTTTACTTAGATTGGTTTAATTATAACAAAAATCATCTCTTTATATTTTCAACTCAGGAAAAATCTGTCCTACTGGTTCATTAATGGTCACAGTGCATAGACAGTTAAGCACATCGAATTGGCAAGTTATGTCCTTTAAAAATGAAAAAAAAACCCAGTTATGATCAAACAAGAATAGGGCAAATAGGAGAGCCATTCGATCCCTCCTCACAAGATCATAGGATGATCGAGTTTGAGAAACTAGGACCAAAATTAATGAACAGAACCTTGATTAATCTCTGAATCACTAATCGTGCCATGTTCAAATTGGCATAGTGTCAAACAGATCAGAAAGTTTAACACTTGGCTCAAACACACACTGGTGAAATTAATCTGATCCACACACTATCCATTTGGCCAAAAGAACTAACTGGTCCACCATTTATATTCCATGCCCCAGAAAAGAAAGTAAAGCATCCCTTTTTAAGCAAACCTTCTTAACCACCTTATCAACCTTTCTTACTATCTTTAGAAATCGATAGATCTGTACACCAAGTTCCTTGGTTCCTCAACATTTCTCAGTTTCCAAAATTTTACTGTTTGCCCTCTTCAACTGCATTGCCTCACAGTTTTCTGAGTTGCATTCTATCTGTCACTTTACTGCTCAGCAGGCCAGGCCATTGATATCTTTCTGCAATCTACAGCTCTCTATTGATCACAGAACCATTTTCTGTATCAACTGCAAAATTCTTCATCATATCTCCTAGATTTAAGTGAAAATCATTGATATGTATAACATCAGACGTGAGGGGTCTAGCACTCAATGCTGTGGAACCTTACTGGAAACAGTCATATAATATGTATATTTATATTTGCTTGACAATTCTTTGGTACTTCTAAGCAATTGCCGTGAGCTGTAATAAATATCATTTCAATGTAAGGAGGAAAATTGGAGAGGCATATATATATTACTTTTTCTTGGCAGGTAATAATATCAGAAAGCTACCTGCTGAAAAAGAAATCTGTAAGCTGTTTGCCTTTTACCATATCCTAATTTAATTCATTCAGTTTATGGAGGTTAGCTATTAACACACAAATAAACTCCCCAGTTGTTCTGCCAAAAGCAAATCTCCATTTGTTAACAAAATGTCTTAATGAGAAACATCATATCTTGATATTTCTTGTTTCCTTAGCACTTTAGCCAGCAGCAGGCAGCCTCCTGCTATCATCATTTGTTGACAAAAAAAAATGTTAACAGCCTTGTTGTCACTAGACATTGATGCACTAGCTGCTTTCTGCTTGTTCTAATTACTTGAAACCCTCGAAGCTCTGCATGATCATGTTTTTCCTATCATTGGAGAATGTACCCCCCAACACAGACACATTAACACATTTTGTGTTTCAGCATGAGTGAAACACATGTTTTTAATGAAGTCTCCTAATTTGAAGAAAAAACTGCTACATTGACATTTATTGTTTCCTTATGCACTTTAGCAAGCAGCAAGCAACAACAATGATATTACTTCCGGCGACAAGGGATTGATCTCGATCTCCTGAAACTTGCTTTTCCTGTGCGGCTGATCTGATAAAAGATAGTCAATTGAGCAAGCAAATTATTGGAGTTGTTTGGCTGGGATTTTCTGGTCCTGCCTGCTGTGTTTCTTGCCCAATTTTCTGCTTCTTGCTTCATTAAATATGCATAAACAAGAAACATGTTGTATCACGATTGGGCAGCCTCTAATTCAGCCACTCCGACGTAGGCCGCTAACAACTTTGGATCAGAGCTGAGGCGATTGTGAAATGTCGGCCGCAGACTTATAGATGGGATTTCTTCACCCCATAAATTACAGCCAATCCGTCGTTTACGCTCTGAGAATAGTGTCTTTCCGTGTCCGCCAAGGTTCTGGATACATATGCTGTAGGTTTCTCTGCGCCATCATCCCATCGAGGGGAAAGGACTGTCCCAACTCCATATGGAGAGGCATCACATGTTAATACCAGTTCTCTCTTGAGGTTATAATGAGCCCGGATGTTTGATAGTAACTTCTTCTTCATCTTGCACACCTGCCACAACCACTTGTGGTCTTTTTTTAACAGTGTTTGCAGGGTAGACGATAAAGTGGCCAACTTTGAGATTATTTTCCCATAGTAGTTTACAAGGCTTAGGAAAGATTTTAATCCTGTCGTATTTTGCGGGGTTGAGCTTCTTTCATGGCTTTCACTTTATCCTCCACAGGGTGCAGGCCTTTTTTTACCGACTCAGTACCTAGGTAGATCACTTCGCCAGTCTGGAATATTCATTTTTCTCATTGGAGACGGGCACCTGCATCAGAAAACCGTCTTCAAACCTCCTCCAGGTTTGTGAGGGTCTCTTTTTCTGTGGCTCCTGTGATTAGTACATCATCTAAGTCTACTGCCACCTCAGGTTGCCCTAGGAGAATGGTCTCTGTCACACGTGGAAAAATGGTGCATGCTGACTAAACTCCAAAGGTCAGCCATGTATATTTGTATCAACCTTATGGGTGTTAATCCTCATGGACTTCCTGGATAACTCGTCTAGTTCTAGCTGGAGGGTAGATATGGCTCATATTTAGTTAATGAAGATTTGACCCCTTTCCAGTTTATAGTCCCCACAAAGGTGTACCGACTTGTTGGGCTTGAGTACAGGGACTACTGCTTAGTCCACGCCACAAACTGCATTGGTTCTATTATCCTGAGGCTCTCTAACCACTCGAGGTCAGCCTCTACTTTGGTAAGTAAAACATATGGGACTGGCTGTGCCATGAAATATTTGGGTAGAGCGTCGGGGTCCACATAAATCTTTCCCCTTGCTCCCTTTATTCGGACGTGGAGGACTGGCCCCAGTGTGCCCAATGCATGCGCTACTTCTTCCGCGCCAAGGTGATGACAGACATAAAGTAATCCTTTTGACATGTGCAGCCCCAAAGTTCAGCATTATTAAGATTTTAACCTATCCTGCAGCCCTTGACATTAAAACATTGAATGAGCTTGTTGGCATAACCCACCCTAGACTTTTGTTTTATTTCTTACTTACTGGAGATATCATCGGGGAGCTTCAAAAAAGCCGCTCAGAATCTCATGCTTGACCCTCTTTGCCAATGTAATAATTCTAGGAGGTGCAGAGTGAAAGGCCAAACTGGTTTATTTTAAACTGGAAATAAAGCTGCTACTGTGCCACATTAAACAAATGTCACAGCCCAGGATTATTAGGGAACGTCCAGTCCAGGTCTGGGAGCTACATTTAAAGGCCCCACGAACCGCACCTCTGCCTGCTCGACACAGGAATTTATATTCTACAAAGTCCACAGAGAGATTAATCGGCGATCCTCCCGGTCCTCATGAGGGTTACAACCATGCATCGTTGTCAGCCACATCCCTCAGATTGCAACATACAATAAGGAGTTTGTCCGTTTTCAGTCTGAGGTGATAGCGCCGGCATGCCAGTGCACCGAGATCGACACTGGTAGGAGGGGGGTCTCCATGAATCCCTTGGTTCAAGACAAAGGCGCAGCGTAGTAGTACTCAATTGCTATATGCATTGGTGGAATCCATCAGTGGTTACGCGAGATGAGGCCAGGGCACCTCAATCCTCCTCCTGCTGCCTCTTCTCCTCACAAGGAGTCAGCCACGGGCCCTGGGGTACTCATAGGGAGGAGGACCAGAAGCTGGATACTCCAGGTTCATTCATTCATGTCACTCCTGGAGTGTCCGACTGATCCCAATCCACATCACCTGAGGCTCCACAGGCCAAGGAGGATCCATGTGCCCCACAGCAAGAGGGCCAAAGCAGGCTGGGGCCATCCAAGTCTTGGCCCTCCAGTGGAAGTCTGCAAGCATCATCAACAGGACATAGCAGTTAGCAGAGTGCTTACACCTCCACTGTGGATGTTGGTAAGGTTAAAAGGATCAAGAAATACTCACCAATTTTTGGCTACATGTATCTACTTTACATTGTATTTAAATTATTCAGTCCACATGTTCTCTTGTGGATGCCTCCTCTGTATGATGCATTGTGTTGTGCTCTAATAGATGTCACGCCATATTTCCTACCTCCCAGTTATCAAAGATTTCACATCATGTGCCTCTGGTCGATGCTGTGTGCAGCCACCTCATCGCAGTGTGTGCCCTTTCTCAGTTCATAACCACATCAGTGACGGTCTCACGCTGAATGTAAAGTGTGCTTTATGCACAGCATTGCATCGACATGCTTCACAGGTTCACGTGAAGTTCGTCCTTGACTATGTAAGACGGAGGCTCATGTAGTCCCCATCTTGGCTGCATTGTGGAAAGGTGGTGCAGTGTAGAAGGAGAGATGTAGATGCACATCGTGAAGGGTTATATTTCTTTGAACTCCATGCTCGCTGTCAGCTGTTAGGGTTTGCAATCCATATGTCCATACTCAGATCATGTGCGCTCCTGCTAGCCTTGCGTGTCATTAAATCTGAGTTTACACCTGCTAAGCTGACCAACAAGTGTGCACACCTTTCCATCTCAATGTGCTAGTGCTCTGTTCCTCGCCGGCATAATTTACTCCTAGCACTCAAAGCTATAGTTTTAGTGTTTTCCACCTTGCAATTGTCTGCATAGAGCCCACAAGGATATAGTCAAAAAGGCAGCAGCAGTGGTCCATTCATTCTGCTTAGCTTCCCCTCTCCTAAACGCTCAGCAATGCTACATACATATGAGGATGTGCTGTGGTTAATGGAACTATTGAGTGTGGTCTCAATGCTTATATGTTAGCTTGATAGGAAGACAATGCTTAGGGCAGAAATGGGCTCGGAGCTCAGATGTAATGCAATTTATGTGTATGCTTCATAATCAATGAAGCAGAACCTTCATTTTTGGGATCGCAATTACTAAGTTTGACCATTATGGGAAACACATGGTGTGAAAAAGGAGGTTTTCCATGTCCATCAGGCATATGCAGAAAGATGGTTATCATTAGGTGATTTATGTCCATTGAAAGATCAGGTTAACTTGAGCCCCTCAACTCTCAGTGATAGTGGAGGGTCTCAATGATATGGGGATTAAGGTAATGCTGAGGACTGAGTGTGGTCAAGATGTGAAGACACCTGTTGAATGCCCTCATCTGCTATCATTCAAGTCTTACCCAGCATATCATCATCAAAATGACTCACACGCCGTTTTTCCATTGCTGGAAATGGATCTCCTTGAGGTGCTTTGTTAGATTGAAGATTTTCGGGCAGCACGGTAGCATTGTGGATAGCACAACTGCTTCACAGCTCCAGGGTCCCAGGTTCGATTCCAGCTTGGGTCACTGTCTGTGCAGAGTCTGCACATCCTCCCCGTGTGTGCGTGGGTTTCCTCCGGGTGCTCCGGTTTCCTCCCACAGTCCAAAGATGTGCAGGTTAGGTGGATTGGCCATGATAAATTGCCCTTAATGTCCAAAATTGCCCTTAGTTTTGGGTGGGGTTACTGGGTTATGGGGATAGGGTGGAGGTGTTGACCTCGGGTAGGGTATTCTTTCCAAGAGCCGGTGCAGACTCGATGGGCCGAATGGCCTCCTTCTGCACTGTAAATTCTATGAGAATCTATGAGAATCTAACAAAGCCAAGTCTGCCGGTGCAGTCTTGATGGGCCGAATGACCTCCTTCTGCACTGTAAATTCTATGATTCCATAAGATACACTGCCATTACTCACCGAGCACAGCAGTGCAATTCCTGACTGACTGGAATGATCTGCAGAAACGTTGAAAGAAAGACAAGAGTGAGCATCAGCCTCCATAGCTTCCCTTTCTGTCGCTGGCCAGTGAGTGACTGTGTTCAAGGGCTTGGTTACAGTCGATGCTCCTATTAGCCAATACAAACCTGGCCATTACAATGACTGCTCTCAATGCCACAGTATGCTTCCCCACTCCCACCATCTCTCAATCCCATTTCAGTATACTACTGCTATGAGATGGATTTGGCTAGGTGTTTGGATGACCTACATTCATTCAAGGTGATTGATTATTCATTCAGTGGACTCAATGACTACATCTTTTGGAATACACGAAAGCAAATGCTCTGAGAGAGGATGAGATTCGTTTCGGGATGGCTGGGAGTTCCCACCTCTGAAACTGGCAGCTACAATGTTCTGAGCTACAATGTCCAAGAGGCTTTTCCTATTTGTCTGGGTGCTCATTTGTTTCTGGAATCATTGTCACACTGGGAATGACCACAATTGGTTCAGTGGGTTATTCCAGAGAGATCAATGTTTGGAATGTATCAGAATTAATCACGTAGCAATGCACTATTGAATGCTTAAGATTGTCCTGCATGTGTGACCATGGAAATACCTCCCATTGTCCTGGACTAGCAGAATATTCAGTTTTTTCTCCTATTACTGTTGGTCCTTTCCCTGTAAACCTTGATCCCACAGTAATTCTGGCTGATATATCCCTGTGTTACGCCCAAGCCATTTGAAGTGAATGTGCTCCGTGCAGCCCACACCCCACCTACAGGACCATCACATATAGGGACCCCCACCACCACCACCACCATGATATCGACCTTGAAGTGTCTGCTTCTACACTACTTGTTCCTGACACTACCATGCCCTGCATGCTCAATGGGATATAGCTGACATTGAACTGGCATGCCCTCCCCCTTTCTGGACAGAGGCAATGACAGCTTTTGGAAGCTGAAGCTCTTCTTCACTACGCAATCCTTCCACAATGGTTCTGGCTCATTTTTGTCCTCCTGTGACATACTCTCTCCCGATTCCTGCCCCCTAATGCTTCCCCTCCCTGTCATGTGTCATGTGTCTGAATGCAACCTTCTCCAATCTCCCCCCTCCCCACAATGTGTCCTGTGTCTGAGTGCACCCTTCCCCAATCTCCCCCCTCCCCGTCATGTGTCCTGTGTCTGAGTGTACCCTTCCCTAATCTCCACCGAGTCCTGTGTCTGACTGCACACTTTCCAATCTCCCCCTTGTCCGTCATGTGTCATGTGTCTGAGGGCACCCTTCCCTAATCTCCACCGAGTCCTGTGTCTAACTGCACACTTTCCAATCTCCCCCCTGTCCGTCATGTGTCCTGTGCCTGAGTGCACCCTTCCCTAATCTCCACCAAGTCCTGTGTCTGACTGCACACTTCCAAATTTCCCCCGTCCCCATCATGTGTCCTGTGCCTGAGTGCACCCTTCCCTAATCTCCACCGAGTCCTGTGTTTGACTGCACACTTTCCCAGTTTCCCCCCAGTCATGCGTCTGAGTACACCCTTTACCTGATGAAGGAGCAGCGCTCCGAAAGCTTGTGATTTCAAATAAACCTGGTGGACTTTAACCTGGTGTTGCGGGATTTCTTCCTTGATAATGAGCATTCATGATATTCTAAAATATGCAAATGCTGTTCGTAGCAAGGCATGATGGTAAATGCATGCTGTCATTGAGGGCGGGAGCGTACGATTGCAAACCGCTTTCACACTGTCGGGACACTGACCTTTTGGCTCTCGTAATATTTTAGGGTCCTGCCTGCCATTACTCCCATGGCGGGCAGGACTGCAAGATCCCATCATAGGTCATTGACTTTAAGTGATGGCTGCAACAAAGCTTCTGTTTATCTTGAAAACATTTACACCCATTCTGCATTTTTAGAATGCTTTTCCAAAGTGGAATAAACACACAAATTAAAAACAATAAAGTAAATGACAAAGAGCCATGGGGTCAAAGTTGGTCACACATAGGTTTATTTGAGGCTTTAAATTGTGCTGGCTGAACAAAAAAGGGTTTCAGATGGGAATTCCAGGGAGTGGAGGCTGGAAGTTCACCCATCACTGGTACAGCAAAGGGGATCAGTGGCTAGAGTCAAAGTATCAACGGATATGGGAAGAGAGGTCAGACTGAGGAAGTTACAGAAACATGGTAACGTAAGGCAATGGAGGCATTTGAAGATAACCATAAGGATTTACATTCATGTGATTTTTAATTAATTATCTTGTACTCATTAAGATAACGAATGTTAGCCCTGGTGAATGGAACACCGTGGGGAGGGGGTGGCGTAATGTTGTCACTGGACCAGTAAGGGGACGTCTTAGCTCAGCTGATTGGACAGCTGGTTTGTGACAAAGTGCCAAAAGCACGGGTTCAATTCCCATACTGACTGTGGTTATTCATGAAGGTCCCGCCTTCTGAACCATGCCCCTCACCTGAGGTGTACATTTCAGAGGGTAGTCAACCACATGATTGGATCTGTATCTCAGGTAACAAACCTGTTTTTTAGTTTAACACAAATGTCATTAACCCAAGCAAGGAACTTTAACACAAATCTACCCACGCATTTGTCAATCACTAGGCTGGTGAAGTAAACAGCAAAGGGCTCCTGGGATTAAATTACCACCAGTTAGCTCTCTCCCTCAAAGGGGAAAGCAGCCTCTGGTCCTCAGGGGCTATGGCGACTTTCAATCCAGAGTCACAGGGTAATGTTCTGGAGACCAAAGTTCAAATGCCACCATGGCAGGTGGTAAAATTTAAATCCAATTAAAAACCATGAAACCATTGTCGTGAAAATCCATCTGGTTTACTAATGAACTTTAGGGAAGAAAATCTTACCATCCTTACCTGATCTGTCCTACAGATCCAATCATGTGGTTGACTACCCTCTGAAATGGGCTAGCTGGTCACTCACTTCAAGGGCAATTAGGGATGGGCAACAAATCTTGCTAGGGATGCCCACATTCCATAAAATAATTTTAAAATATTCAATTTCAGCTATCCAATCTTTGCATCAATTGCAAAGGCAATGAAAGAACCAGCTGTGGCCCAATGTATGCCTTTAGCCCAATCTCAAAGTGCAACGTTTGCTTCCCAGGATGCCCTTTGCTGTTTACTTCACCAGCCTAGTGACTGACAAATGCGTGGGTAGATCTGCGTTAAAGTTCCTTGCTTGGGTTAATGACATTTGTGTTAAACTATGATGCAGGTTTGTTACCTGAGAACATAAGAATCTCAGAAAAAGGAGCGGCCCCTCAAGCCTACTCCACCATTTCATACAATCATGGCTCTTCTGCCTCACTTTCCTATCTGCTTCACATAGCCTACAATTTGCTGAGATATTCATAGAATTTACAGTGCAGAAGGAGGCTATTTGGCCCATCGAGTCTGCACCGGCCCATGGAAAGAGAGCCACACGTAAGCCCACCCTATCCTCATAACCCAGTAACCCTACCTAACCTCGTGTTTTTGGAGACTAAGGATAATTTACTATGGCCAATCCACCTAACCTGCACATCTTTGGACTGTGGGAGCACTCGGACGAAACCCACGCAGACACGGGGAGAACGTGCAGAGTCTGCACAGTGAACCAAGCCAGGAATCGATCCTGGGGCCTTGGAGCTGTGAAGCAACTATGCTAACCACTGTGCTACCGTGCTTCCCTATCAAACATCTATCATAGGCTTAAATATACCCAATGTTGGAGCATTCACAGTCCTTTAGAGTAGATTATTCCAAAGATTCATAAATCTTTGAGTAAAGACATTTCTCCTCATCTGAGGCGAGCCATGTATTCTAGATTTGCAGGCCAGGGGAAACTTCCTCTCAGTATCTACCCAGTGAAGCCCCTTCAGAATCTAATTTTATCAATTACAACTCGGGGGGGAGGGGGTGGATAGTTTTGCAGGGGCGGGTGGTGCCTAATGAGGAGGGACTTTTATCCATTAGTTTGTACTTACTGAAACTCAGGCCCACGGTAGGAGAACAAAGTGTTAACTCACTTACTGACTCTACCCCTTGAAACTTTGATTTAGATCTTAAGCATGCCTTTCCATCAGACATGGGTTATACTCGACACATACGAAGACATAAAACAGTCGCAACCTTAATGCGATCTGAGATTGGTTCATGTCAAAGAGAAAAAGGCTGATTTTTCATTGCTATGATTTTGTTCCACAGTCATTGCTACAGCTCTGTCTCTACACAAATGGTCACTTCTCTGATGTCTTTTTATGGTCTGCTGTCTGTTCTGGGCACGCGGATCTTCCTATTTGCCCAGTGCCCAGTCGACTGCAGGGTTGTTTATTATGAGTTGTTGTTTGGCACAGTGGGGGTGGTTGAAGTGGAGAGTGGATGTTCTATTGTAGCTCTACTCTAGTATCCAGGCACTTTGGATAAACAGATTACCTGACCATTGTTCCATTGCTATTTGTGAGTCCTTGCTTTGTGCAAACTGGCTGGGCCTTTCTAACATTATGATATTAATTACAAATCTAAGAATACATGATTGGCTGGAAAGCATTGGGATGTAATGAGATATAAATAGAAGCTTTTCTTTCAGTCTTCTTATTATTTTATTCACAAGTGCTCTGCTCACCACAGCACAATATTATTGAATTGTATACAGACTACTTTCAATATTCCTGTATTTTCATCCTCTGTGGCAGTGGTGGGTAACTTAGGCTAATAGGAGGGCTAGATGAGTGGCCCTCCTTCATCTCAGTGGGCCGCAGGATAGTAATCAGGCTTGTTCACTAACCATGATCCCATGAATAAGATTAAATACATTTCATACACACCAAATATTTCATAATGAGTCAGAGAAAATGCTTAATCATTTTAATATTACTAGAACTATCATCATCTTTGAATGGTAAAAACAAAATAAATATTTCCACTTTGGACACAGAGGGATTGCACAGCTCTCACGGTCAATGCTGCATGCAGTCAGTATGCACATCGCTTCATTTGCCCTTGCTTTCCGTGCTTACCACTTCAGTCATACCATTGGGATAAAAAACTGCACATGAACAAAGATTAACAAACTGTCTCGTGGGCCGCACACAGAACCCAGATGGGCCACATGTGGCCCCAGGTGACAGGTTGCGCACCACTGCTTTGAGGTCTTTCTACCTTCATGCTATGAGTTTATCAACATAACTACCAGGAATAAATCATAGCAAAATCCATGATGTAAAAAATATTTACGAGAACGTTCACTGCTCCAACAGATAATAAAGTCACATTCTCCACTGTGCTTTTCCGCAAACATGTAAATGTTATTTCGGCCCTTGAATTAAGTTTATTTTTGCTCAAAATTTTAAATGGACTATTTCATTCACAGAAAAATCCGACTAAATATTGTTTCCAAATTCAATGACACGTGCTAAAACAGTCAGGTCACAGCTGCCTCCATTTGGCCAGCATTCAAAAATACATGAGCACCCACATCATGTACAGTTTGGGGCACCCACGTATTGTAAGGACAGACAAAGAATACACAAGTACATCTATTGATGTGGAAGTCCCCAGGGATGTAGGGTTACAGTAATGAAGAGACATTTGAGATGTTTGTGTTTAAATCACTGAAATGGTTAAGGGGATCTGATAGGTGTCTTCAAAGTTTAGAAGGGTTAAAAGTTAAATAATAATAGATTGGCTTGGGTCTTCTATTTTTCTGCCCCTGGACAACGCTCCGCATTTCTGACTGGGTGTTCCGAGCCTGGTTTCTCCCAAAATGCGGACGTGCAGTCCCTCAAAAAGCTTCACAA
This sequence comes from Scyliorhinus canicula, assembly GCF_902713615.1. NCBI lineage: Eukaryota > Metazoa > Chordata > Chondrichthyes > Carcharhiniformes > Scyliorhinidae > Scyliorhinus > Scyliorhinus canicula. Next base: position 272,306,228 of record NC_052146.1, on the reverse strand, counting down.
TCATGCTGGAGCATCAGGGGTCGGGGAAGACTAGCAAACGCCTCTTTCTATGGCACTAGCTGGCGTAAGTGTTCAAAGATCTCAAGGCTTTTCAGTATGATGTGTGAATGGGTGGGTGAGTGGTGAAAACAAAGGTATGTAAGTGGGTAGGTGGGTGTGAGAAATTGGAAAGTGGGGAGGATGACAGCTGGGTAAGGTGGTTGTTGGGTAAGGTGGCAACTGGGTAGGGTGGCAGGTAGGGTTGGTGAGGTGAACAGGTGGTTGAGTGGGTAATTGTGTTGGGGATAGTCAGGTCATGAGGAGCTGTCATGTCAAGGGCTAGTCAGGTCAGAATACGGCTAGGTTGGGGGTGAGAGAGTGGGAATCAGCTGGTCGGGGAGAGTCTTGTGGTAGGGTCTAGTCAGGTCAGGTTGGATCTTAGTCAGGAGGGTCAGGGATTGAATTGGGTTCTGGAGGTAGTAAGATTGGTTCTGGGGATCAAAGGGTCAGGGGCAGAGGCATGTGATGGGATTGGTCAGATTGGGTCGAGGGGAGTCTGGGGTCAAGGGGGGATTCAGAGGATCAAGGAGGGGTTGGTGGTGGGGTGTGGCCAGGGGGTTGAGGGAGAGTCGGTGGGGTCAAGCGTGTAGTTACTCAGGAACTGACTATCCAAGTAAATAAGTCAGAATTGTCTGAAGTCTCTTATTCTAACTTCGAGATGAAGAATTTTTTCCGGAGGGTCGCAGGGAACAGGAGAATTGCCCATCGGAAGTACAAACTTCCTGGGTAATTCCCACTGTATCAGTGCATTAGGACTTCTGAAGGGTCCCAATGTGCAACTTAAGGCTATGTCCAGTGTCTGACCATCCGGGGACTAAATGATCTGGGTCAATATGCCTCCGAGTCAGTAGGACTGCAACAAGAGATAAATTTTTTTAGGGGAAATCACTGAAAAACATTATAAAGGAAGTAGAAAAATATCTTTTAACAGAGAATGGGTAGAGATGGAATTCATTAATTCTTTTAGACAAGGAAAAATATTTAGAAAAAGGATTATATAGAACATACAGCACAGAAATAGACCATTTGGACCAACCAGCCTGTTCTGATGTTTATATTCCATACTAATCTCCTCCCATTCCATCTGCCTCATCTCAACCTTTCAGTGTATCTTTTTAGGCTCTTATACTGGCCTAGTTTATTTCTGGAAACATCTGAGTTATTTGCCTCAACCACTTCTAATAATAACAACTCTCTGAGTAAAGAAATGTTCTCTTGTTTCCTTATTGGGTTTATTTGTAACTATCATACATTTATAGCTAGTAGTTTCGGATTCTCTCATAATTGATAACGTCCTCTCCTGTCTAACCAATTCATAATTTGAAAGACCTTGATTAAGGTCACCTCTGAGTCCCTTTCTAAATAAAAATGCCCCAACCTGCTCAATAATTTCCATTATCTGTAATCCTTTTTTGTGGTACCATCCTTGTACATAGGCTTTGCCCTTTCTCCATGTGCTTTTCATAGTATGGAGACCAGGGGCAGGATTCTCCGGTCGGTGAAGCTGAAATCACGTTCGGCGATCGGCCGGAAAATCCCCGTTTGCGCCAAAATCGGGGGGCATTGCCGCTTTTGCAATGCTCCGCCCCCTCAAAAACGGAGTACTCGGGGAGTACGCCGCACGCCATATGGACGGCCTCAGAACGTCACCTGAGGCCCTCCACCGATGCTCCGACCCAATGGGCCGGGTTCCCGATGCCGTGAGTCACTCACGCTATTTTTCTTTGTGGACCCCATGTGGCGGCTGCGGACTGAGTCCACCGCTGCTACAGTCGGGGGGGGGGGGGGGCTGCCGTTCCGCAGGCAGGGGGGGCTTTGGCAGGGGCTGGGGGCACTGGTGTGGAGTGGTCTGGGGTGACAAGGGGGGTAACTGGGGAACTGTATTTTGTAATCCGGGTCCACTTGCGGCCGGCACCATGTTGCACAGTGCGGCCTCCGCAGGCCGCCGCCATGCACATGCGCGGCCACGGACTTGGCAATTCTCTGGCTGTATCTGCAGGTAAAGTTTATGCTGCGTAGTTGCTAGCCCCCACTGGACGGAGGATCGGTAACGCCATTTTTTTCTGACGTAAAACGCCACTGTTCCCAAGCCGCCGTACGAACTGGAGAATCCAGCCCCAGAACCATGCACAGCAGTTTAATTGCCGTCACTGTCTGTGTGGAGTTTGCACATTCTCCCCATGGTTTCACCCCCACCACCCAAAGATGTGCTGGTTAGGTGGATTGGCCACGCTAAATTGTCCCTGAATTGGAAAAAAAAATTGGGTATTCTAAATTTTTTGAAGCATTTTAATTGTCGCCTAACCACGTTTACAAGTTTAATATAACTTCCCTACTTTGAGTTCTATACCCCAGAACTAAATCCAAATGCTTGCTTTGTAATTGCTTTGCTAATTTACAATGTTGCTTTTATTGATTTATTCAGCTGAATCCCTCGATCCCTTTCCTCTTCAGTCGCACTCAGTTTCTTTTATTTGTTGAGGTGCCTGTATTGTTTCTATTTTTCCTACCAAAGTGAACCACCTCACATTTATCAGTGTCAAAGTTCATTCGCCAATTAACTCTCGGGTTTGCAGTTTTTTAAATGTTTTTGTACTGTTTTACATTCTTCCTCAGTGTTGGCTATACCCCCAGTTTGGTATCACTTGCCATTTTAAAAATTGAGTTATTTTTGTTCCTAAGTTTAAATTATTAATTTAAATTATAATAGCAGAGGATCCGAACCGACCCCCAGGTGTAGGGGATGCACAAGTTACAAAACAGGGTCGGAATTTTCTGGCTCCGCCTGCCACCAAGATCTTCCAGTCCCACCCAACATTAATGGGTTTTGACTGGCTTGCCTCATCCCCCCCCCCCCCCCCACTCCCCTCCCCCACAGTGGATCGGGAAAATCCCGGCCCATTGCTCACGCCTTCAGGGGCCCAGGGTCAACTTGCAGGTTTTGCCTTTGTCTTTACTGGCAGTACTGCTCCTCTCTCAAATGGCCTACCTCATGCTCCGAGGTACTCTCTTTGCACATAAGCATGAAGTGGGTGCACCACTCTGGACACATTACTGGCGTTGAAGATCAGATTTTCCTGGAGCAGGTCTGAGCCCTTGTGGTCAATTGTTCTGAAAGCAAGAGTGCATTCTGGGTGATGTAGTCCTCCCTTGGCCCCACTGCCTCCCTCCCATAAAGGTACTGTCCCATTAAATGATTATGGGAGTCACTGTTACTGTCACATCAAGATAGCGGTGCAGCTAATACAGTTATAGGTGGCACACGAGGTCAAGGATGAGACGGTTGTTTGAGGGGGTGGAGTATATTTGAAAGTAGTGTGGGAGAGATCTGACCAACCACACATTGGTCGAAGTTAGGGAAATTTTGGAGGTCTTTTTTTCAGCAGCATGTCGCCGATCATGCACTTGGACTTGGAGCCCAGTCCCTTGGGGGCCATATTTGGGGTGTTGGACCAGCCGGAGTTGCAGATGGGGGCGGAGGGGATGTTTTAGCCTTTGACTCGCTGATTACTCGCTGGCGGGTCCTATTGGGGTGGAGGTCAGCCTCTCTGCCCTATGCCTCAGTACGGCTGGGGGACCTGATGGAGTTCCTGTATCATGAGAAGGTGAAGTTCACGTTGAGGGGGGGCGATTGAGGGGTTACTGATGAGATGGAGTCGACTTATTCTTCACTTGAAAGAGTTGGTTACCATCAACTGCTAAGGGGCATGGTTATTCTCTGAGTAATATGGGGATTGGTATGTAGAGGGGGGAGTTTATTTATTATTTATTTCGTTGGGGCTTGCTTTGTTTTATATATGAAATGTTAAAATATTAAAATCCGAATAAAAATATTTTTCTAACAAGAAAGCGGAGCAGGCCAGGCAGCAGCAGCAATGGTAAGGCAGAGGGCATCTGGAGAGTTACACAGGGCTGACAGGAAGCATGACTTGTTGTCACCTTCACAGCCATCCAAAACTCCTCGCAGCGCTATTAATCTCCAAACCTCCCAGGTTGTTGGAGAGTGAGTGGGGTGAATGAGTAAGTGTGTGCGTGTTTGAGAGCTGAAAGTGTGAGTGTGTCACACACACTGACTCCCATACACTCTCCCCTCCATCTCTTCCTTTCTTCCCAAAATCCTATCCACACACTGAAAGGCAACCTTCTTATTGCCACTTTTCTATAAATTCCCTCCGAGGCCAGCTCGGAATATGTGCCATCAGAGGCGAACGCAAGGTCGATGTTAGTTTAATTTAAATTCTCAGCACCTTCTCACTTCCCTGGTGACAAGGATATGTGGCCTAGTCTGTCTCTGTCTAGCTCTGAATAGGCAAGAAATATTTTACAAGTTAGCTCTGCTGCTTGGCACTCTTTAATGGTCAATTTTTAGTGATTTCTTTTTGCATTATCATTGATTTTGTTTTTGCTGAGCAAGTTGTTTATGCTATCTTCATGCCTTAACTTTTAGGAGAACTGGCAAATGAGTTATTTTTGCTCAAATAGAATGTGTTACGATCCGTGACCAAACACCAGGATTCTCCGACACCCGCCGGGTCGGAGAATCGCTGGGGGCCGGCGTTAATCCCGACCCCGCCGTGTCCCGAAATATCCGGCGCCGGAGATTCGGCAGGGGCGGGAATCGCTCTGCACCGGTCGGTGCGCCCCCCTCCGGCGATTCTCCGGCCTGCAATGGGCCGAAGTCGCGCCGCTGTCATGCCTCTCCCGCCGGCGTGGATCAAACAACCAACCGTACCGGCAGGAGCAGGCGGCGCGGGCGGGCTCTGGGGTCCTGATGGGGGCGCAGGGCGATCTGGCCCCGGGGGGTGCCCCCACGGTGGCCTGGCCCACGATCGGGCCACACCGATCGGCGGGCGGGCCTGTGCCATGGGGGCACTCTTTTTCTTAACCATGGCGGAGGCGGAAGTGACCCCCTCCCCTGCGCATGCGCGGGGATGACATCAGCAGCCGCTGACGCTCCGGCGCATGCGTGGACTTCTGCCGGCCGGTGAAGTCCCTTCGGCCTCGACTGGCGTGGCGCCAAAGGCCTTCCACACCAGCCGGCAGAGCGCCAACCACTCCAGTGCGAGCCTAGCCCCTCAATGTTAGGGCTTGGCCCCAAAAGGTACGGAGACTTCCGCACCTTTGGGGCGGCCCGACATTGGAGTGGTTCACGCCACTCCATCACACCGGGACCCCCTTTAAACATTCTGTTTAAAGTAGACACTTACAGTATGAATAAACGATGTGGAGATGCCGGCGTTGGACTGGGGTGAGCACAGTAAGAAGTCTTATCAGGTTAAAGTCCAAAACGTTTGTTTTGAATCACTAGCTTTTGGAGCACTTCTCCTTCCTCTGGTGATTCAAAACAACCCTGTTGGACTTTAACCTGATGTTGTAAGACTTCTTATAGTGAGTAAAGCCACAAGGTTCAACGGCTTTTGAAGAACCAAAATTAAACTTTATTGTACAAGGGCAGAAAGATAAAACAATTTACTATATATATCTTATGCTCTAACATTTAGGGTTAATATGAGGTACGTGTGGATTAACAGTCAAACTGTTGTTGAAAACACCATATGCACAATAAATGCCAAATGAGACCAAAACAGAGTCCGTGGATTTCTTAACAACCCACAAAAACCTCAGTAACATCATGAGTTAATGTATCTCACTGAAGCTCCTACACCTCTCTCATAAGGAACTCTTCGGGGTTCAGTCATCGTCTTCAAAGCTCTAACCTGGGAATTGTTTCCAAATATCACTCCAACACAGGCGGCCACCACACTGGGTTTCAATCTCATCTCCTGAGATTCTGTTGCACTGTATTCCTGAGTATGCACTCAACTCACAAGGACAGCATCAGATCTTTTGCCACATGGAGCAGCACGCTACTGCTGCAAAGACGTACCTTTAACCAAAAGCTTGCAGCACCAGTCTTTGGTTGCCTTCTTGGATTTACTGGGCTTCTTCAGAGTCTTCGCTAATAACCAGAGATTCACATGAGCCCCTTTTACTTAAAGTCTGCTACCCACAGCTGTTTTCCTATTTGGCACCTTTTTTTCTCTCTTCTCCTCTCTGTTAATCTGAACTAGGATATCTGCCTGTCCCTGTCCCTTGCCTGGGATAATTCTTTTGATGATGCTCTGCGCCTGGACCTAGTTTTTTGGGCCATTTTCAGTTTTGCAGGGTGCGCTGGGACCGAAGAAAAAAAATGTTGATCGGACATGTGCTCCGGGTCTGTGTACCTGCAAAAGCTCCGAGTTCCATCAGGAGTTGAAGCACTCAACCTCCACTCTCAATGTTAAGGTAAGTATAGTTTTCATAACCAGTGGGGAGGGTTGGAAATGTTCAGTACGTCTGGTAGCATCTGTTCAGAGAGAAACAGAGGTCAGTGACCATTTGTCAGAACTAGCACATTTCAAGGACCTGAAGCATTGACACTCTTTCTTTCTTCACAGATGCTGCCTAGCCTGCTGAGTATTTCCTGTTTTTTCTGTTTATACTTCAAATTTCCAGTATCTGCAGTACTTTATTTTCCTATTATTTTCTCCATGCTAGCCATTTTTAAGTCTGGTTACTTTCAATTTAAAATGAAAAACATTTATCATTCAATACAAAGTGTAATTTTTATGTTAAGAAAGTCCACTTGGATGGATAGAAGTAGCACATTGTTGCAAGTGAATTAGTTGGTGCTAATTTACCAAAAGGATTTGTCATTTTTAAACTTGGAAGTCATTCACCAAAGAATATGTCACTGAACCAACAAGATATTCCCATTTGTATATGGATTGTTGTTTGTGGTGCTTGTGAGGTTCAAGTTTTTTAATGTTATTGTCTGTATATTGCAGAGGGCCAGGTTTAAACAGCAGAGCTGGTTGCGCAATATGAAGAACTACATTTTTTGTAATCGCTTGACAAAGCTGTGGTAGTAAAGTGTATCAAACAGAAACCTAAGGTTTCAATGGGCTTTGTAAATAGAAGCATAGAGTACAATAGTCATCAGGTTTTGTTGAACCTGAATAAAACATGTTGATCTCAATGTAACTCTGGTTCCCAATTCTGGGCACCCAAAAGATGTGAGTGGAAGGGTTCAGGGATGAGTGTAGTTAAGGGGCCAGTAAACAGGAGAAACACAAGAGCCGGTGATTTCTTCCTCTGGTCCTGGTCCTAGATTGCACAAAGCATTTCTATGATCCGGTACACACACCGTAACCTCTTTCTGTACACTGTACTGAATGCAAAACGCAAACAGCAAGTCAGCTAACAGTAGGCGGGCCATGTAAAAAACAATGCTAATAAACTTATCTCTATGGTCCTACCCACATTTAGAAACAATACAGGTTAGAAAATAGTTCAAGTGTTTTTTTTTCTGGTACAGAGTGGGTAACGTTTATGCAAACGTAACCAAAGGCTCCAAATTGGTCCCTCCTATAAATTTCAATACATTGACAGCCTGCCTCAAGTGGGAAGGTTGAGCTTCATAATCAGACATTGCTGACACAATTATTAGCAGCCTGCACCTCTTAAAGAGATGATGCATTTTGGCTAAGTGCAACTATAACTGAAGGTAATTGTCTGCGGCAGGCTGAGCAGAGGTTGCAAGGCCCCCACCCTATTTTCTGACATCATGTTGGAGGTATCTATGATCTAAATGTGTGCGCAGTATCAAAATATGTTTTTCAGCTGGGTGAAGAACAGTGCACAATAATTTTCATAATCTGTTTATTTGACCATTTGTAAAGGCTTAACAGAGTTCCTATCTCTTGGCCAGAAGGTAATCGGTTCAAGCTGTACTCTATACCATGTTGAGTGGAGACCAGAACTTGGGTTCTGGATTCTGGTTTGACCTCCAGGGAAACATTTGTGCGCGATGGATAGGAGTGCCTGCCCTGACCCCCTATGTTGACTGACATAAAGGTGGTTATGTTCTGGCCTGCGAAACTGGCAATCAGCTTGTGAGTACTTTCACTACTTAACACCACTCTCTAAAGGAGGAATGGGAGATAGGACAACAACTACCATTAAATATGCTAAAACAAGAAACAAAGGGACCTGAGAAAACATGATTAGACATTCTGAATTCTCCCTCTGTGTACCCGAACAGGCGCCGGAATGTGGTGACTAGGGGCTTTCCACAGTAACTTCATTGCAGTGTTAATGAAAGCCTATATGTGGCAATAATAAAGAGTATTATTATTATTTCACATAAAATGGAATGGCTTGGATTGGATTGATACAGCATCTTTAACATCCTAAGACACTTGGAATATCATGTACAATTCTGGTGATCATATTATAGACAAGACTACGGAGGCATTGAAAAAAAACACATAAAAATGTATAAGGAAGGTACCAGAAATGTGAAGTGATGCATATCAGGAAAGAATGAACAGGCTGGAGCTTTTTCACTTGAAAGGGGGAGATGGGGGGGGGGGGGGGGGGGGGGGGGGAAGGGGAAGATGGGGGTGGAGGTGAGTGTCCTAACTTTAAACTTATGACAGATATGGATAGAATAGATGCAGAAAGAGTACCCATGGAGAGGTGCAACGACTAGAGACCATCAGTATATAAGAAAAAATCAAGGAGGGAATTCAGAAACCCTTAGCCAGGGAGTGGTGAGCAATTGGAACTGGCTGTTACAGGGAGTGATTGAAGTGGGTAGTCGAGATACACACAAGGGGAGGCTAGCTAAGCAAATAAAGAGAAGGGAATAAAGGGTTAAGCTGCTAGCTAGACGAGGATAGTCTGGAGGATATCCGAATGGGGCACAAATGTTGGCTGTGACTGATTGGGTCGAATGGCTTATTTCTGTGCTGCGTATTCAATGTAATACAATTTATGGCGATTAATTGCATTCACATACCAGTGAATACAATATACTAAATTGGTTCTGAATTTCCATCAGTTTATATTTCTCTCGTGGTTATAAGAAACTCGGTAATATTCCGAAAGAACATCTCTCTGGTATGGTGTGCATAAGAACTGGTGTATATTCTGTTGACGACTTCATCCGTTTTGCTCTGAGGAAGTGTCTGTGGATCTGTTGTTCTGTGCTAAGTGCCTCACTGGCATATGGCAGCGCTTCGACAACAAATGCTGGAGATTTCCTGGGCGACAGATTGGCTCTCAGCCCAGATTCGGAGACGTCGCAGACTCAATTACCAGGACACTATGAGGTTACGGCGGGTTTCAGGAGCAGGGAAGTGCATCACAGTATCCACGGATGTGAAAGATTACCACCCTGACAACTGTGGCAGCAGGGTTTGAAAAGTAGTCTGACTCCTTTTGGAATGAACTTTCAGTTTTCAAGGTGCAGCAATTTTCCAGCGGTTTCTATGGTAATTTCCATGACCTTTCAATCCGGGGCCATAAATTCAGCTCGAAGACGTGCCATTCATTCAGAACTTGGGACACCGCACAGGGAAAAAAAATCACGTTGAACCTTTCCGCCTCAGAAAAATAACCGCGACTAAATAAAGCAAAGCAAAAAGTCATTCCCTCGGGCCGCTGTGTGGCAGCGATGGGCACGGATTGGGAAGGTTTCCTCTCTGACCGCGCTCTTTCTGGCGAACCGGGAAATCTCCGTCCTGCATCATTGCGCGGAATACCTGTGCGAACTTTGAAATGACATTTCCCCTCGTACTCTTTATTTGAATTGAAGCACCACACCGGAGGGCAACTGCCAAAATTGGGAATGAACAATATCCCTGAATAAGAATGGTGAGCCCAAAGTGCCCTCAATGAGCACTGATGGGACCATCTGCAGTTCAATGGTCACATCCAGCTCAGTGTGAGTTCGAGACAGTTGAGGTGACGCAGCATGCATGTATTCCCGGGAAAGCCAGATGAATACTTGAGGAACAGGAGGATATACAGTTGGGATGGGATGAAGTCAATTGGGCGGTTAAAACCGGGCCCTCATACCTATTGTTAATCACTCCTCACACTGCATCTGTATCAATGAACCACCGCCGAGGTAGTGACCATCTAATTTGCTGCAGTTATTGCTTGTGTTTGGAAATGTTCCCTGAGCACATTCGACAGAGAACGGGAACTTTAGATGCGGCCCGGCTGAATGATACACGTAAACACGTGTTTACTTGAAAACTAACACATACGTGGAACTTTCCTTCTGATCCTTGATTTTGAAGTTTGTCTTGAGATCCGGGCGGCAATCGCAATGACAAGCTGAACATATAAAGGTGAATTGGTAAAGTATGGACGGGAAAGGGAACCCTTCTCCTTGCTGCCCAAAGCGAGTTTTTATTACCTTTCACTACAGATTCCTGAATTAATATTATTATCTTGCTGTTCCTGAAAGGGTACAGGATCACAATCGTAATAGTTAGTAATATAGTGCCAGTGAATCAAATGTTAGAGTAGAACAATCTTCCCGAGCCCGGGGTGTGGAACTTCTGCCAATCCAGCAGATGGCAATATCTCATTCCCCCTTGGGTTTGTGTTACCAGCAGAATACCCACAGCAGAAGGAATTATTCCGAAAAGCACTGGGAATGGGCGCCTGCCTTCTCGCCTGGACACCAAGCAGAACTTGCGCTTCACGTCAATAAGCTTTATTTTTCAGTCATAGAAACATGAGCGACGCAGAAATTGCGCCAAAGTGTCGAGAAATTAAACACAAACAGAAGAGAAATCACGCTCTGGAAGATATACACACTGTTTTCTGAGTTTAAAACAAAATACACAATCACAACGGATATTGTACCAGGGACGTGCTCGATCTGTTAACAATGAGGAAAGAACCAAATCAAATATATGTCGCTTTGTCCGGAAAATAACGTTGCTTTCGTTTTACTCTCTTACTTTTCGTATCTACCGCGTGTATGGAAGTTAGAATAGCTCTAATATGATCCGTCAAATGTACGAGTTAAATGGGACTAACCAGCTGACAATCCACTCGCTCTTGAGTTGAGGAGGGTACTGAGGTACACGATCGTTAACAATCCGCTGATAACTTCATAACAGGGCCCCTCCAGGCACCGATTGGTTTTGTCACCTCGCCGACAGCAAGACTGGTTTCGCCAACCTCCGATCGGACTAATCTGCTCACTAACATCAATGCTCCCTGGATCCAGTGCAGTGCAGGTGATGCCGAGAGCTCGGTTACAAGGGCTGAAAATCATACCTGCTCACTCCTGGGGCTGGAAGGTGGATATTCATCAATTTCACTCGGTGCTTTGCGAACACAGAGGAGTCCTCGCTGCTGACCCACCTCATTCCAGAACTGTATGAACCATCTCCTCAGTTCTCTGCCTAACCCAGAATAACACCACCACCAGCAACAACCGCATTAAAAAAACACTGCACACCATCGTGTGACTCGGCCGGCTTTTCATTTATTTTGGAGTGGTTATAGCTATCAAAACCCGTGGGAAAAGACGGAGGCAATTCGGCGCATGATCTGGGTTTTCTATTCAAAAAGTAAATCGTTCCTCCAGATTCTGAGAACATCTCGAACTGGCCATATCTGCTCCTCCCATGTTGTGGTCCCTGTAAGATTAGAATCTCAAGAAGCTAAATCCTCGTGTGAAACTTCTGAATATTGCTGACCTTTTAAAAAGTCCTTCGGTTGGACAAAAATGGTTCAAAAGCAGAAGTGAAATAAACGTGAAGCATCTTGAGGTTTAGCAGAAACTGCACCCTGACACGAAGTATGAATATGAATATTTTTGAGATTAAAATGATGAACAATTACCGAACTGAACGCGGTTCGAAATGTGAATTAGGCTTCAGGAATTAAGCGGCAGGAATAAACCTACTCCTCCAATTGCATTGTCAAACTTCAACTCTTGTTCTCCATTTTCAATAAAGTGCTTCCCCTACAGCCAATATTCCACCTGTATATTACTCATCACCTTTTGTTTTTCAAAATGCATCGTGCTTCATGGAAAAGGAGGAAGTCGAATTTTGATGTGAGCAATGGAGGCTTGGATTCGGGATTTTGAATTGATTGGCCTTTTAATAAGGGGTGAATTACCTGTAGGGATTTATAAGAATGTAATTGTTCCATCTGTGATTTACTCCAATGAATAATTTAATTGTGTCCATGTGGGACAACCAAATTATTAATGGATCATGCATCTTAGTGTTTAGTTGTGAAATTGAACCCTTGTGACTCTGTTCCTAATTGACTCCTCTTAGATTAAATAACCCCGGAATAAACCCACACCAGCAGAAAATGCGTTTCTGTTTACATAGCTAGAAAATTAAGTTTACATGAAAAGTGCTCTTGTAATACATTCAATATTGTTATTGTTGCTGTTGGTGCAGTTGCTTATAGTTTTTTTAACGCCTGAGCAAGCTTACATAAACTTCTTTAAATGCGTTCTCAACCCGCAGTCAACCGTTCAGTCTGCTTCCATTTAACACCCATCTTAGCTGTCAAACGTTGAAAAAGAAATCTAAGAAATCTGCCGGTGAATGAAAACAAAGCAGATTGCTGCGAACATTCGGCCTCTGAGCTAAAATATGGGGACATTCATCGAGTGTGTCATTGCTGATATTTTATTTTAAATGTTTTGATTTTTTTTTGTTTGTGAAAAATGAGAGTGCTTTGGTGAAATCCATCGGCAGCCCATGGAAGCAAACTAGTGGCGGTTCATTGCCGGTTCAGTTTCCGAGGGTAACGCAAAAACAAACAGGAACATCTGCAGATGTTGCAATAATTCCGAGAAAAAGGCACATAACCTTTCTGAACAAAACAGTGAGTGACTCGTCAACCCAATAGAGAATTCTGGAGGAACTTCTTGACCCAAAGAAAGGTAGTTCCAAACGTGGCACCCTATCACATGAAACAATTGAGGCAAACGGCATGGATGGATAAATCCATGAGGCAGAAAGGAATAGAAGGGCATGTTCATAAGGTTGCATCAAGCAGGGTGTGAGGGTCAGGAGCATGAAGGCCAACACAGACCAGTTGGGCCGAATGCTCTGTCCTCCATTCCTTATAACTGTATAGAAGAAAAGTGCATGAATAAAATATAGTTTTGATTGAATGTGAGCTTACTGAACACCCACACACGCGCGGCCGAAATTCTCGGAGCAGCTGGTCAGCACTTTCAGTGAAAGGCTCTTTCAGCTCTGATAAAGAGTCATGCAGTTTGAAAAGTTATCTGCCTTTTCTCTCCACAGATGCTGTCAGACCTGCTGAGATTGTCTAGTATGTTCTGGTTTTTGTTTCAGAGTTCAGCATCCGCGGTCGTTTACCATTACCTCTTTCAGCAAGACCGGTGGCCCCTTTCTGTGCTGCAAACAATATTCTATGAAATAGACGATCTTTGTGGGTAAAAGTAACGAAACATCTACTGTAGCACCTTATAAGGACATAAGGAGGCTACACAAAGATGTAGATAGGTGAAGTGAGTGGGCAAAATGGGGTATAATGTGGACAAGTGTGAAATTGTCCATTTTGGTAGGAAGAATAAAAGAGAAGCTTATTATAAAATGGTGAGAGATTGCACTGGAAGGCAGAGGGACCTGGGTGTCTTAGTACATGAATCACAAAAGGCTAGTGGCAGGTATAGCAAGTAACTAGGAAAGCTAATTGAATGTTATTGTTTATTGTGAGGGGAATTGAATACAAAAGGAGGAAGGTTATGCTTCAGTTGGACAGGGTATTGGTAAGACCGCATATGGAGCACTGTGTACAGTATTGGTCACCTTATTTAAGGAAGGATGTAAATGCTTTCCATGCGGTTCAGAGAAGGTTTACCAGACTAATACCAGGAATGGGTGGGGTGTCTTATGAGGAAAGGTTGGACTGGCTAGGCTTGTATCTACTGGAGCTTATAAGAGTAAGAGGTGACTTGATTGAAACATATAAGATTCTGAGAGTTCTTGACAAGAGGGGTGTGGAGAGGATGTTTCCTCTTGTCAGAGAATCTTTAACTAGTGGTCATTGTTTAAAAATAAGGGGTTGCTCATTTAAAACGGCGATGAGAAGTTTTTTTTCACTCAGAGGGTTGTGAGTTTCTGGAACTCTCTTCCCGAAGAGGCGGTGGAAGCAGAGTATTTGAATAGTTTGAAGGCACAGGTGGATGGATTATTGGGTGATAGGTCAGTGGGGAGTAGGCTGGATGCAGATTTGAGGTTACTATCACATCAACCAGGATCTTATTAATGGCGGGACATGTTCAAGGGGCCGAATGGCATACTCCTGCTCCTGGTTCATATGCTCGTATTTGTATTAGCCACTGTCATTGATAAACGCTCCCAGGTCAGATCTGATAGTTCAGTTGGAAGGCCAAGTTTTATATTCAGGAAAATTCAGCATTTTTATTGCAACTTTAATGCCTCTAAAAACGAATTTCCAAAGGCGTTCCGAAGAGTCAGATTGGACGTGAAACATTAACTCTTTCTCCCTCCACAGACAAGCTGGGTTTTCACCTGTATGTTCAGTTTTTACTCGGCATTCTTAGATTTGTGATGGCTTGTTGTGTGAATCAAGCGTAGTGTCAATACTGGTTTATGAAATGCTCATGGGGTCTTTTGGACTTCAGGGATACCCACCGAATATTACATTCTGCAATCTCTCCTTCCTTCCAACTGTACCGTATGCGTTGTCTTAGCATGCAAGAAACAGTACTTTCCACTGTATACAATTACATGTGACAATAATAAATCAAATCAAATCAAAAACCTGAATTCAGATGAACATTTGGAGAGCAGGGATTCACTCTTCCCAACTCTCTGAACATCTTAAATTCAAACTAGCGGAAGAGAGCTTTCTCCATACGGACCAGCTAATGTTGCAGTCGGGCAGGAAGGAGGGCGAGGGAATTCAAACTGGCTTCGACTTGCCTAGAGCCCCTATCGCATTTATCAGTCTCGGGTCGGAGGCAGCAATGCAAATGCACCCTTAATTCCAATCTCAGAAGATCACCCAACTAAAAAAGCAGGACTGTTTCCATTTATCATATCAAACATTTTGGCATTAGTAACTTTGCCAATTTAACTGCAGACAAGGGGTTGGTTTGGGTTTGTGCTTTGCACACCAGCTCAGTCCAGAGTGTCTGAGATATATTTCACTGATTTATAGAATCATACAATTTACAGTGCAGAAGAAGGCCATTCGGCCCATCGAGTCAGCACTGGCTCTTGGAAAGAGCACTCTACCCAAGCCCATACCACCCTATCCCCATAACCCAGTAGCCCCACTCAACCACCACTAAGGGCAATTTTGGACACTAAGGACAATTTAGCATGGCCAATCCAACTAACCTGCACATCTTTGGACTGTGGGAGGAAACCGGAGCACCCGGAGGAGACCCACGCACACACGGAGAGAACGTGCAGACTCCGCACAGACAGTGACCCAGCCGGGAATCGAACCTGGGACCCTGGAGCTGTGAAGCAATTGCTCCAGATTTCAGATTTCAGATAGCAACCTTACGACCATCGAATAAATAAATCCACCTCGGCAGTATGGCCATAGTTCGAACTCAGATCGAAGAAATGAACAATCAGGAAGCAGAGTACGGTGACTTTGCAACATGCTAATTAAAATGCTTTACATGTAATATGCAAATCACAAAAAGTGGAAAGTTACAAAAGTGCTTCATGATTTAAACAATTCTTAGAAATATATGCATATGATCAAGGTTGGGTCTCACTACTGTGTCCCAGCCGTTTTATCGCTTGCACTCTTACATAGAATTACATGGAATTAACAGCATTCGCCCCACCTACTGATTTATTGCTGATGCTTATTTTCTACACGGCCATCCGCTCACTCTATAGCTTCCTAGCCTATCCGCATGAGCTACTTCAGATGGGTCTGTATTGGAGCCGGCATTGGGCGTGGAACGGCCACCGCAAAATTGCCTGTACCACAATGAAACTAGTCGAAACAGAAAACATAACGCAACGATTTCAACAAAACTCGGATGATATACGAATCCATCGATTCATTCTTTACTTTAATCCTAAAAATTGCTAAACAGAGCATAGCCACAATCCCTTTACAATCGTAGCCTAATAAATTCACAAAGTGAGGTGGACTGTTAATTCTAAATGTAACTCAAGGGTTTGCCAATTATGTAATTGTATTTGTGTGTGTGGGGCCTGGGATTAGGAGCTGAGGGGCTTGGGATAGGCGTTTGTGTTACAAATAAAATATCCAATAATAAAGGTAGAGAACAATGGTGCTTTTTATTTGCTATTATATGTTGAAGAAACTGTCCTAAATTTCTGGTATACCCATCCTGTGTTTCAGAGTGCATTGTCACCGCTGCAAAGAGATCATTCAGGGGACTTGACTTTATATCACCTAGAAGTTAGAAATGTAAGCATTTCGAGAGACAGGGAAGATTAGCTCTGTTTTCTAAACATTTAAATTAAGGTCAGGTGAGTTTATGAAACGTCCAGGCGGCAGTAACCAGGTTTGTGCCGCAAGGGATTTCCACTCTCAGGCCTTTGAGATTAGTCCCCGACACCTCCCGCTCTCCACTTTTTCTCCCGGAGGACTCTCTCCACAGCAGGGTGACAGACTGTCCTGATTCCTGGGTTACATTACGTTGCTTTCGTTCTCACCTCTTTGTCTCGTTATTGGTGGACATCGGATTAGGTTCAAATCTATACTTAAAACCTTTATAAATGCATCTCCTTCCCCAAAGACCCAAGTAAGATAAAAGCGCTCCCCTCAACAATATATCTTTACTGTATTATAAATACATCCTTGGATTTGCAATTTTATGTAAATACGCCCAGAAGACACGATGTGTTTGTCTATTATTAAAATGCCTTCGCATTGTGCTATTACTATTTAGTAAGGCGATGGAGTTGTTGAAACAGTGACACACACACGCATGTATGATAGATCCTCCATTATACTCATAGTGTTATAAATATCAGGAGGTTGAAATCACCACTGTTCAATGTGTGGCCTTCGGAGTTAACCAACAACATTCTCAGTTTCAGAGAGTAAAAAGCAAATCATCTAGCAACTCTTTCACAAAGTGCCGGTCTATTGGCTAGCACAATTGTCCAAACATGTCTTGCATATTTAGGTGCCCTGTAATGGAATTTACCTAACATTGTGTCGCGCGCTGACTCTCGTGGCGTTATATCAACACCTCAGTCAGCGAGCTCCAGTTAATACCGATTACATTGACGAGAAAGAATCAAAGCAAACCACTGCGGATGCTGTAAATGTGAAATAAAAACTGAAAATGCTGGACATGCACGGTGGGACTGGCATCACCGCTGGATAAGGAAACAGAATTAACATTTTTATAAAAAATAAACAGAGATAACTGCAAGTTCTGAACCACTTTGAGTTCAACCAATTAAACTAAATCAAAAGAGCGGAGGGTCAAAGTGAAAGAGTCAGTCATAGTCCACTCGAAACGTTAACTCGTCTTCTCTACAGATACCTTCCATGACTACTTGACGATTTGCCTTTAGTATTATCCTCAAATAAAAACATCATTATGAGGGAAATAAATCGCAGTTGACTAATTTATTCAGCATTTTCTGTTTTGACTGCAGATTCCTAACATGAGGGAACCCCCCGCACCTCCCCCCCCCCCCCCCCCCCCCCCCATCCCAAGGACGATAATTTTTTCCCCCTCTGTTGGAGCTTGATATTTTCACACCAAGCTCCAAATAAAACGTCAGGATCACGCGCTATAAAACACTCATTGATTATTGAAGAGAGTGACAAATCCTTTCGACGACACACACGAGGAGAGCAAGAAATACACAGGTATCATTATTGAAAAGAACTATAGATACATATATATTGTTTGAATAGTTTTTGGGTCAGTCCTTTATTATCTGTGGTATGTAACCGCGGCGCACGCTGATCCTATGAGCTTCCTCGATTTAAGTCGTGCACTGGGCCATGTTACCACGTACACATTTGTCCTAGCGCTGTGCTATTTATAACGTCGCTCTTTATTTATGCTTCCAGCCATTCCTGATTTTAAGGAGATACTCCATCCCGTGACACATATTCTTCCCTCTAATTGAATCTTGGAACTATCATATTAGTTGTGTGTTCAAATTCCTATTGCGACACTTGTCTTAAAGGTTGCCTACTGTCTGACCCCAAGGTCAGATTCTCTGTCCCGACACTTCAATTCTGTGCTAAATTTCAAAGCCACCGATATCCATAGCTGCGTATTTCTGTTAGATTTCAAACATTCGCATAGTGTGTGATCAGTCCTCCAAATAAAATCAAAATGCTCTGACATGCTTCGTATTACTATGTTCTGCAATGTATCTTTACCCGATTTATTCAATGTGTCTTATTTACTGTTCCTTTTACGGATGAAGCTGGTTCCTGCGCTTGGGGCAGGATATGCATGAGCGACCTCTGCTAGAGTTAAAATAATCAATTTCCACCGCCAGGCTTAAAAGCC
Source organism: Scyliorhinus canicula (assembly GCF_902713615.1). NCBI lineage: Eukaryota > Metazoa > Chordata > Chondrichthyes > Carcharhiniformes > Scyliorhinidae > Scyliorhinus > Scyliorhinus canicula. Next base: position 272,287,828 of record NC_052146.1, on the reverse strand, counting down.
AATTGTGTTCCAGAGAGCACTGGCAAATTTTGTTCCGACCTGTAACATCTGCTACTGTGAGGCAACTATTCGTGTGGACCATGTCACAGGTCAAATCAAGCATCTTAATTTTAGACGCAAAACATTCTTACTGGCAACATAGATGGTAACGGTGATCCCCTTAGAAATATGGTGAAATTCAAAATGAGACCACCGTGTCACCTAAAGATTAATTAAATATAATTGTACGCGAATAGCAGGTTCATTTTTTTGAGCCCGTTTATAGACCTACATTAGATACAATAATGTATATATATATATATAATTTTGAACATTGCTGATTCTTTGTCTATCGCATGTCCCTCTCGGGAGTTCTAGTGTAGCCAGTGATCTTCAATTTGTGAAACTGACCTGTAATCTTTAGCTGGAAAAGGGACCGTGGGAAGAGTTCCTTTAAAAAAGCGAGGATTTAAACATCGCTAAACCACCGAGTTTCCAGCTAAAATTGCAATGAAGGAAGGAGCAAGGCCATTTCAAACCGATATCGGAGCGACATGATCAAACTTCAAGTTTAGCTCACATGCAGATAAGTCAAACGTCAAATGTTATTTTGTCCTCTTTGACTCAGTTAACAAATGTAAAATTCAGTTTAAACCCGATTAAAATAATTCCTATACTCAAATCCAGGTCTGGCCGTTTATTTGGCACAAATATGTACAATTGCCTTATTCATTCAGCCTTACAAAAATAATCAATTTCATGACATACCGTCCACATCATTGTTTAATTCGATTTATGTTGAACAGATTTACCATCCGGATAAGTGCAAGACAGGTCAACAATCTAATCTAAGATAGACTTACAACCATAACAAAATACATGATTTATGTTAATGTGACAGAAGACGCTTACTTGAGGCGTCCAGTCGTGTGACTAAACAGACTGAAAGAAGCTCTCAAAACGGACTCAGTTTGGAAAACTCACGCGGCGTCATGTTAATCAACCGCAGAATTCCGACTGGGCATTTTAATCCTGATTTATGGGGTCATTTTAATTATTTAAAACGTTACCTGCAGAATCCTAACTTCTGACTGGTGGAAATGAATGTTAGGGATGAAGCTGGAACAGAGTAAGTTTACATTTGACACTAGAGTTTTACTTATGGGTAGCCAGTGCAGTGTTAGCTGCCTGGGAGCTCCCTCTTTCTGCTCTGCGCCCAGTTGCTCTCTCTCACTAGCGCACAATTAAGACCTCTGCAAAATTAACACGATTAAAGTCACTAGAATGGCTGAGCGCAAATTAGTCCAAAGTGGAGCGATATCCCCTGGTGCAATTTAGGAAAAGGCAATGGCCACCCAATCGCCACCTGTAAACTTGCCCCTTCTCCCCTGGGAAAAGAAAAGGAAGGTGGCAAAGAGGGAGATTTGTTTATGCTGCTGTGGGGACACAGTTTGGTCGCGGCCCTTTACAAGCAGATTTTTCTTCCTCCATTTATAAAGCTTGGGTGGCGGGCTATTTTCGAGGGATGTGCACGATTCAGCCCAAAGAAAGCTCGGCGACATTGTCAAAGAGCCATTGCCTGTTGAAAGAAGCGAATCGGAGTCACGCACTCTCCGCTGAGTATGAACTTCACAGCGGACATTGGGTAAAGTCCCAGAAATCGAGTCAAAATCAGCTAAAAGGCGAATGAATCTCCTAATGGCTGTGTGTATGTGTACAAATAATAGGGCAAACCTATAGAGGGCTCTCTGGCTGTGAGAGTTCACTTTTCAAAGTGGCTGGGTGTCAATTTGGACAGAGATTCTGCATCTCCAAATAAACCGCCTGCTTCCTTCCTAGCTGGAGAACTCTGACAAAGAGATCCGAGTCCAACTCCTGCACAGCTTCTTCGTTCCTTCTCGCGTGTCTCTCCACCCCCCCCCCCCCCCTCCCCCTCGTTTTTACTTCAACTTATTGTGCAGCCCCAAGTTACACAGGGTATTGCAAATCATGGTTGTGTTTAACTAAATCCCCCCCCCCCCCCCCCCCCCCCCCGCCATACACACACAGAGGCAACAATTGCTGGTGCTTTAACTTTTATGTCAGTCGTTCAGCGGTCAATGTGCTAACCTCTCTCCTAGTCCGCAGTGGATAAGAAGATTTTGAAAGCAACTCGTTCTGAAATCATGCGCGTTTATCTTCCTGCTCCTTTTAATTGGGAGCCATGAAATAAAATCAGAGGAGCTTTCTAACATTAGGTCGGCACCCTCAAGCAGCATTGAACAACTCGCAAAACCTGTTCTTTCTGAGCATTTACAGCAGCCGATTTCCTTTCTCGCTAGATGGACAGTATTCAATTTGAAATTACATGCAAGTGATCATATTGTTAAATCAACACGCGAAGAACTAACAAACTTTGCCGATCCAAAATTTGGAAAGCAATCATTATTTGTTGCATTCAAGTATTACAGATGTACATCAAATTGTTTACTTGGTGCCTTTCATTGGGAGCTGTGCTTCTGTGATAATACGTCTTTTATGACAGACGCGGTAAATTGGTTGGTATAAACGTTAGTTTATTAAAAATGCATTAACTTTCTCGGCGTCCTGCTTTCTATCGGGTTATATGGCTGCAAATTGACAATAAATGAAACTCACGTCAGTTATTCGTGTTTTTAAATATATTTATATGAATATTTAGAACAATTATGCAAGAATATATCCCGAGATGTTAATTAAAAAAAAACCTCGCACCAGAATGAATCATAATTACCCTGCATTTGGCTGATCTACATCGTAGTTGGGTTAATGAAACAGTTAAATATCTAGGACTGCTGAGGGAAATATGTTCCGATCATCATTTACTTTTTAGGTAAAGAGCAACGGCGTTGAGTATTTATATTAAATCGTTCTGCATATAATAAAGAGCAAAAATGGCAAAACGTATTTCGATGGTGGCGAAAAAGGCCGTGGTTTTGAAGTTGCCATTCTAAATGAGTCCAGGCATGAGCGTGTGGAGAAAATACTGACAGAACTCGCAGAGCATGTCAAAGACAGCGAATACAATTTTAACTGTAATTACTTCCGAATCAGCACGCACAATTAAACACGGCCCATTCTTAATGTCGAGGCAACAATTCCTCCCACTCCTCACGTCGCTTGCCACAAAACTATACACGCTTCAAAAAAATTAAAAAGGAAAAAAAAAGTTTTAACAGCGCTGGAAGTAACAAACGCCGCTGACGGCAAGAGGATGGGGGTAATTTAATATGTTTACTTAACCACAGCACCATTGTATATTTATGAATTTGTTGCTTCATTACCCATGTTGCTATACAGCACGGGAGTCGCAGTGTAGGGCAGTTAATGAGTATATAAATATTAAAAACGCCAATACCTTCCACAGACTCGTAGCATGAAACAAGCAGTAAACTAGGCTTTCGGCTCCCGGGCGTGGCGACTGTTAGTGTAATAAATGGCATCACCCTTGCCTGCTATTTTGAGGTAACTTTTATAACCATATCCCGTATATTAGGTTACAGTTATGTGACATATAGTGCAGTCGATTTTCAAGTTGTAATATCGCTTTCCAACTCTGCTCGTAACCCCCTCCGTTCTTATCTTTAACTAAGTCCCTGTAGCCATTTCTTCTCTGTAAAGCACCGCTTTCATTTTATTGCACGAGGTCGATTTACCGATAAAATCGCCACGGAAGCAATTGGATTGCACGGCTGTACCCACTGGCAATGGCTGGGGTCTTAATATGACACAGCGTGGCATTAAAGACAAAAAGGTATTCTGCCAAATGCAAACGGCATCTTGGCCATGGAGGATGCCCGGTGAATATTATATCATCACCAGAGACTTTGCCGTCCTATTGTTTTTAACAATGTAAAGATGGTATTCAATGACTTATTGAGATCAAATTATGGCAACATACCAAATTAGCAGAGTTCTGAGATGACATACAGCTAGATAAATAGATAGGTGGATAGATGGATGGACAGACAGACAGAGAGATAGACAGGGCGACAGATAGACAGACAGACAGACAGACAGACAGATAGACAGATAGATAGATAGATAGATAGATAGATAGATAGATAGATAGATAGATAGATAGATAGATAGATAGATAGATAGATAGATAGATAGATAGTATACAATTGCTACCAGACACGGAAATAAAAGAATCACCCAAGAGATCTCAAGTCACAAATGATGTATTGCAAGAGTCTCAGATCAAATGGCTGCTGTTACTTAGGCTAACTTTTATAGATTTTATCCCACGAGTCACATTTGTTATCGGCTTTATTTGCCCAGTGCACATATAAACAGATAATTAGCTTCCTTCGCCATTGCATTTTATTGCAATGAAAATACTATTTCCTCTAATACTTTAAACTACCCCTCCGCTTACAAGATGCACATGACGCCTTGCATCAATAATAATAATACTCAATTGGTTTTATCACCGACCATGCATTGTCCAGCATAATTTATTTCCAGTATAGGAGAATAAGCGAAGCCAGAAGAGAGGCCAGTTTGTTTTGGCCCACAGATATATGATCACGTTCACACCCCTGCAAACTTTGAGAATAACGTTAGAGCAACGGAGGCTGACATTTCAAGACGATTGAAATGAAACTAAATGAATTCTGGCCATATGTGTGGACATGTGTCCACATTATATTAACTGACAGACACTGGTAATTCCGCAACATCACCGGATACCCAACACAAATCCAGCTTTTAAGTCTCTCTATCCCCTTTTCCGTTTTGTAATTTCAAAAAAAGGTGTGGAAACACTGACGCGAGCTCCACTGTTTGGCAGGGATATCACATCAGTCACACGACACCCATTTGGGGCCACAATAACCATCCAGATTTTTTTTGTGTCGAATTAGATATACTTCGTAACACAACATTCAGGACAGGAGGAGAGGGAGACTCGATACGTTGTATATTTTACTGACTCGGCCAGTAAAAGGAAACAAGCTGCAATTAATATTTTTTTAAAGGCCCATTCTGCATTTTCTTTGCCCACCCTTCCTTGGGTCGCATTAACTAGGCTAACAAACATTGGCATAAACGCAGTGACAACTTTAACATACACCTTACGGTGGGCGATTAAAATGAAACATGTAGCGACAGTAAACGCAACAGCTGGACGCCCTGCCATTCATTTGTACAAGTACCATCTCGCAGTTAATTAAGTATCCTGAAACATAAAACCGTGTTGAGGTCGATATTTAAAAAAAATATGTAATTAAGTTGTCACTAAATACTTGGAGGGGGTAGAAAGCAAACGCTTCAGAAGTTAGCTGTGTTCTGTTTTTATTATAAAATAAGCAGGATTTCCCCTCCAAAGATTGTAGTCACGTAATATAAACAGTAATAAAACAATTCTATGCAGCGTGCGAGTATTCCTTCTTGTAGACTGAGATAGTTTCTAATGCTTGAAGAAATGACATTATATTTGTTACGGGGTGTTTTTCAGTTCAATATAGCTGCGATTACACGTTCCACGCATTCTACTGCAGGAAAGCCAGCTTTCTGTACAGTTTTCATCTACATGTAAATGATCTTCCTATAGCGTGTTTTAATTTTTGTTTTAGCATATTTTATCAAAACTTAAAATGCTCGTTTTTCACGCGATTACAAACCTACTCACTCTTGTAACCTGGAGATATATATATGTATATATGTGTATATATATATATGTGTGTATGTATGTGCGTGTGTGTGTGTGTGTGATTTTAATTGGGAACAATACTTCGAGAATGTGATTCAGTGACCAGTAAAATAAAAACTTGTCCGTCTAAACAAAAACAAAAATCCTCCATTATATAAAACCGTAAGACTTTGCTACATCAATCTCTTATGTGATCTAATACAGTACCTTAAAACTCGAATAGCTATATCCATCATTCCTTCCCATTGTTGACAAAATATCCACTAAGGTTTTTTTTTATGTACATCGCTTAAATGTCAAGTAAAATATATAAAGGATAATCTTGAGAGTGTCTTTATTTGTTCGAAGATAAAAGAATTTTTGTTTTCTCTTGTTTTACGAGCCAAGGTCAACTAAATTGGATGACATGGGATTGAGCATGGAGTCCTGTAGTGCATGGTGGTGTATCACATCCGAACTAGATACGGCCACGGCGCTAGGACCCGGCGGAGCGGCCAGTGTGTGCAGAGGCTGGAGGCTGGGGTTGGAACTCTGGCCCAGGGATCCCAGCAGCAGGGCCGGGCTGCCCGAAGTGTGATCCGGCGTCTGGGATGGAGTCTTTTCCTCGTCCGAGCTCGCCAACATATTTTTGTTCCCATTCATCGAAGGATTCATTTGGTTGTGGCCGCCGGCTGCAACGTTGGAATTGGAGTTCTCGTTGTTTTCTCTGCATCGGGCAGAGAGGGGGAGAGAGAGAGAGAGAAAGACAGAAAAAAAAACTGTCAAAAAGCTGAATCAGAACCAAGAAACAAATCAATAAAACACAGGAGCAGTAGGGGGAAAAAAAACACCTTAGGATATCCTCAGTGTGTGCGAGTGAGAGGCGCCAGGAACTGACAATTGGACCTTCTCAGTGGCGGAGTGGCGGGACAACACTGGAAAAGTTATAGTTCGCAGAGTTCCGATTTCTAAAGACGCCCCTTGATTTTTGTAAGTTTTGCAAAGGACCTGGTGCTCAAGGGTGAAGGCGACACTTGCAAGATTTCACTTTGATTTTAAATGTCTGCCTGGCAGCGATGGGCCCGCATAACACCCCCACCAACCCCGGTTTTAGTTTTCAAACTGATCCATGGATCAACCACTGTACCCCCGGCAAGATCGACACACAGGCATACATGCCCACACACAAACCCACACACAGACACACATACCCCCCCCCCCCCACACACACACACAGACACACATACCCACACAGACACACATACCCTCCCCACACATACAGACACACATACCCACACACAGACACACATACCCACACACAGACACACATACCCACACACAGGCAAGCATACAGACACACAGACACACATACCCACACACAGACACACATAACCACACACAGACACACACAAAGACACACATACCCACACACAGCCACCCACACAGACACACATACGCAAGCCCACACACAGACACACACACAGACAGACATTCCCACACACACACATACCCACACACAGACACACATACCCACACACAGACATACGCGCACACACACAGGCACATATACCCACACACAGACACATACACCCACACAGACACATATACCCACAGACAACATATATACACACATACATATACCCACACACATATCCACACACGTAGGCACAGACATACACAGACTCACACACATATACAGACACAGACGCACACATACCCCCACACACAGGCACAGACATACACAAACACACACACAGACACATTAACACATACCCACGCACAGGCTCAGACGCACATCCATACACACATACCCACAGAGACACATTCACACATACCCACACACAGGCACAGACATGCATAGACATACATACATACACACAGGCACATACACACAGACACACGCACATACCCACACACAGATAGGCACAGCCTCACACAGGCACACATATGTACATACACACACACATATGTATAAATCCCATACATGTGTGTGTAGAATATCAATGTGTGTGTGGCAGAGGGGGAAAGATGACATTCTGCGTTAACAGTCGGTCATCTTTTCGTCCTCATTTAACGGTTCCTCACTTTACGAAGCGGAAAGTAAAAAGTTACATGTCTGCAGCCCGAGCTTCTCCCGGCAAGAGTTTTATGGAAATCTCAGTCTTGCGCTCCACTCCGGCTTTCTGAGGGCGATTCTTTTTTGTTGGTACTTCAATTAAGAAAAGAGACACGCAGTTTGAAACAAACGCCCTTTAAACAGAAGTCTCCGGTGAACGGGCCCTGAATGGGTTTGCGAGGAGGGACAAGCGGATTGATGAGATCCCGGCAAAAAGAGCGATTGCTGCAGTTTGCACCGAGCTAGGGTAGGCAAATGGTTTCATTTACTGAGGAAAGAATGTATCGGTTTTACTTACTCGTACCTTTCCTTGGCTTCGGCGGCTCGGTCCCTCTGCCTCCTGTTCTTGAACCAGTTGCTGACCTGTGTGGTGGTGAGGCCGGTGGCCTCGGCCAATTCCCTCTTCTCCCGGGGAGAGGGGTAGGGGTTGTGAGCGTACCACTCCCGCAGCACGCTGCGCGACTTCTCCTTGAAGCAGTAGCTGGTCTCCTCGCCGTCCCAGATGGAGCGCGGCAGCGGGAACTTGCGCCGGACGCGGTACTTGCCCACGGCCCCCAGCGGCCGCCCCCGCAGCTTCTCGGCCTCGATGTAGTGAGCCTTGAGCCACAGCTGCTGCAGCTTGGGGTGGTTGTGGGGGGAGAACTGGTGGCTCTCCAGGATCTTGTAGAGCTCGCGGAAGTTGCCCCGGTGGAAGGACACCACGGCCTTGGCTTTGAGGACGCTCTCGTTCTTGTGCAGATGCTCACAGGCTGGTAGTGACCAGAGGAAGCGGCCGAGCCGCTCGATGTTACCCCCTTGCTGGAGGACCTCGCACACACACGCCACTTGCTCTTGAGTAAACCCAAAAGTTGGAAGCATCGACATATCTCCCCCGCCTTGAGATAGTCTAAAAACACATCCAGATCCTAATGGGGGAAAAAGGGTTCCCCTCTGTGCCTCTCCTTGATTTGAAGGTTACAGCTTCTACCAGAACGCTTTGCTTGTCGGCGCATTAAAATATTCTTTCTTTCACAGAAGACCCAACATACTGCACTTGAAGACGTTCAGAGTGCCCTCCCTTCGTTTTTAATAATATTATTCTAAGTTGGCATGAATAGTCATTATGTAGAATTTGATTGGTTGGTTATCTGACCTACGGATAGTGAGGATAAGACAATAGTTAGTCAAATTATTTGCCATGGAGACGCTGTCACTCAAAGTAACCCGATCCCCTTTGAGGTGTCTCCCTCGCTGAACTAACAGATTGCAGCTCCAGCTCTGCTCCAGACCTACCTTGTAATAACTGCAACTACCTTATGTGATTCCGGTTTGACACCCGAATGGACGGGAGGGGAGAACGCGCAGCGCTTTAATACTCTTATGACACTTCTTTCGATTCTTGTTCTGCTGCACGGCTATATATTTATTTGTTTCGGCTGCTTTGACAAGAACCTCGTGGAGCCTCCTCGGTGATTGACACCGCAGTAAGCCGCACAGGAGAGCGCTTTCTCCTGCAGCAACCATGCAGAGGAACACAGGGGTGGCGCCAGTGATCTGGAAGTAACGCGTGGATTTGATCGCGTGGGGCTCTGGTATCTGTAGTTACATCTCGGGTACTCTGCAATACTTTGACCCTGTTAGTTGAAATACAGCTCCCACAATGCGTTTCTGCAGGGGGCTGGGAGCAAGGCGTGTGTGTGTGGGTGGGTGGGGGGGAGTTGGGGATGCTGGGATGGAGGGCATGGGTGGAATATTGAGGTTGGACAAAAACTTCTGCGTTAACAAAGCGGCCACCCCCCCCCCCCCCCCCCCCCCCCCATTACTTTCCGGAGAAAGATGCATGTTTATCACCATGCAACTTTAAATAAAATAACGTGTCCTATCACTATCATGGGAACGTGTGCATTGATCACTGGCTGGAGCATTGACAGGATGTTTTCAGAGTGGACACAATTTTGTTTACAAACACCTGCATGACACATTTAGGCAAGAGCTAATTTTTTATGATGATTTTGAAGATTGCAGCTAACCTGCAACTTGAGGATTTTATTTTGCACCGCCGTGTTAAACGGTTCATGTTTTATCTTCAGAACCGAAGTTTGCCGCTTTAGTTGGAAATGAGATAAGAGATCAATGTAATCTAATGTAAGTTTATTCTTTTAAGCATTTGCGCCTAATCTTTGGGCTAACACGTTTCAATTTCGTGACATTTACTCCCAAAAGGGGAGGACGGGATGGTGTGTGCTCTGTGTTTGTGTGTGTGTCTGTTTTGGAGGTGGGGGGCGGTGGTCGGAATAAGTAAACAGATGCTTCCCTTCGCCGGGAGCAATGCTGCAAATCCGAGGTAAGCAGTCAAAACTTCAACAAACACCAGCACATTGAATCAGCCAAGTGCTTCCCTGTACAACTCTCCCAACAACGTGTGCGTCAGCAACACTTTGGATCAAAACAAGGCTAGAATGTACCTATCGAATTAACAAAACAAAGCGTTTTGTATTCTGACAAGCTTTACGCGTCTAAATCTTGCACCACTGGAGCTTCTGTATATTTCACACACGGGGAACGTCTGTTGCTCTATAACGTTCGCAATGTAGAAGAACAGTACAGCACAAGACAGGCCCTTCGGCCCTCGATGTTATGCCGACGTGCAGACTCCACACAGACAGTGACCCAGCCGGGAATCGAACCTGGGACCCTGGAGCTATGAAGCATTTATGCTAACCACCATGCTACCGCGCTGCCCCACTGTCCTCGGCTTTTTTGTAATGGTTGGAAAACCTTCCATTTTTCGCCCTTTAATAAAGAGGCGAGTTCATTGGAAAATACTGGCTGAACCAGCTGTTCGCGAGTTGCTGGCTTAATCCATAGCCCCCAATCTTGGGGAAGTCTGCTGATCGAGACACTTCATAAAGTTTCAATCCAACTCGGTGAAAACTGCCTCGAACTATTTTATCCCAATCTGCATTTTAAAGTCAGGATTTCAAAGAGTAAACTATTACTGAGAAAGAAAATTTATATTGTGTTCTGAAAGCACAACAAACACGTTTTAGACCGTGGATACAGCGTAACTATCCATATTTATTTAACTCTTGAGCAGGGTGTAAAATGTGCTTCAGCTCCGCTTGTCCTCGCTCTGAGCTGATCCGCCACATCCTGTTCATTTATCTTAACTAAATTCGGAAACTCGTTTATTCTCATCCCAAGTTATTTATTTATGTTTATTTTTAACGGCACTCTGTTTTTTTAGGCTTTACAGAGACTCTGCACTCTATGCATCGCTAACGAGCGGTTGTGCGTTCTAATTTGACATGATGTGATAACTTATTATTAATCTCCAAAAGCATGGTGCACTTTGTCATGGCTCAAAAGTTCAGCTCATTAATAACGTATTTCCTCAGTCAACGCGAGCTATAATTTCGGCACAATTTTGTTACATGGAAGAAGTATTTCTGGTCTGCAGCGAATTAGGATACTGTCAAAGTGATCACCCGCCTTTGTAGACACAATGTTGCCGATTAAGCCCGCTAATACTGCAAGAATAAACCCGGGGGCTGAATCAAACGAATCACCCATTCATGGTAAGTGCAGTTGCTGAATATTTGTTTACATATACACCAACAGTGCACATATATTGCTCAATAGATTTAGTCAGCTAAAGTGGCAGCTTTCTTTTTAATTCGTGGCGAGATTAGTTGTAATATAATGGATGTCAACATTTTTTTTAATCCGGAAGAGAGGGAGAAATGGAAAGAGCGAAAGAGAATAACGATACGGCTATTTCCGCATTAGCTCTGTCACTTATACCAATTAGGTTTGCTTATCGCCAGTTTGGATCTTAAAACAACACCGAGGCATATATTCACCTTAATTCACTCCATACGCTAGGATGCACGTTTCAGCCGTAGTGGCAGATTGCCATTGCAATGGGGGAAAGCGAAGGACTCGAGTAACGCCGCGAACAATAAAGTCGGTGCAGATGATAGAAATAAGTCAGGCATCTGATTATTGGAAACTGAGAAATCGAAAGTTGGAGAATTGAAATCAGACTCAAAAATATACTTGAAATGACGACCCACGATTCAACATTGCTGCCCAGGGAACGCAATTTTTTTGAGGGGGGGACATTATGGTAAAAATTGGAAAATTTCATCGGCGTCCTACCAACTATTATTTAACTGTCTTTCAGGGTTAATCCTCGTCTTTTTTTTTGTTAGCGGACAGCAACACTGTTGGTGGTGGACAAGGACCGGACAGATAGAACGAGAAGCTTCGGTGGCCAGGCAGCGAATGACAGACTCACTGACGGTGTAAGAATCAATTTGACAATATTTGTAAACTCCCTCGTGCCGGGGCTGCATATCTGAGAGTGGATGGCTTGAGGGTTCGGCTCCTCAGTCTGACCAGTGATTAGACGTGCTGATGAATGGATATCACGTTTCTACTAATGGTTGCCCCGTATTTTGACAACCTCCCACTACTAACCCGAGAAGCTGGTAGGTCGACCGGCCTTAATTTGCTTGATTGCTCCAAGATGTCGAAGCAAGCTGATGTGATAGAAGCGCCTTCCTATTGCTGTTGGGAAATGACAAACCTATTATGCCGACCCCCATTTTCATTTCAGGATGCTTCGCAATTGCACCAAAAATAATATTTAAAAAAAAGTCCACATAAAGATATACTCACTTTCGCAATTAATGCAATTGCTAATGTACAGCTTGAATATATGCACATTCTTAAGGTTGAATTAACACATGCAATTACTGAAGCTGCAAAAAGTTCTTTGACATTTCCAAAACAAGATCGGCGATTTAAGGGATAATTGCTTGCGGAATCGCCTTCTCAGCGGTCCGTATTGCATCAATTATTTTAAAAATAAATACAGCATTTAGCGTTTTACCCTGGTCGTCATGTGCCATTCTCGAACGTCTGTTCGGCAGGACTGAAGGGCCAGGTAGAAAGATGCAACCTGACGGTGGAAATGGAGATGTGTCATGTGCAATGTTTCCGTGCAAAGGTTCTGCTCCAATCGGCTCTGATCTGAAAGATGATCTGAAATGGATCAATCTTCCGAACACTACTCTGCCGCTAGGTGAAGTGCCGCTTAGCTTTAATCAAGAACATTCGCCTTCCCTTGTTTGCCACTTTTGTACAAGAAAACGCATTATTTATAAAAGCTCAATCGCCCCTGAGCCATCTTTAGGAAGCACACCTCTATCATCCGAATTGAGTCCGGTCTATCTGTCAATATCACAGATTGATTGGCCGAGACTTGTCCGCCTGACCTCCGATCGTGAAACTCCGCTACGACCATCCAACAGACAGGATTTCTGTCTACTCCCCATTTTTTGGTGATATAATATTAAAATACACGAAGTGAACCTAAAATCCAACAGAGTGCAGCGAAAACTGACAGTAACTACAGTATATGCAATTATGAGTAGGGCGTATAATAGAAAACTCCAAGCACAATCCATGCCCATCTTTCGTAGGTGACAGGAAATACATCACTCACCCTCAATGATGATATGGGCCACTGAGCTGAATGTGAACTCATGTCTTTCCCTCCACACACACTGCCTGACCTACCGAGTATTTCCAGCATTTTCTTTTATTACCGAGCGTCGAGAACGACGTACTGAGGTTAATTGTCTTTTACAGCATATGTTAAAAACTTAATATTTGCCTTTATTTATTTAATGCTGTGACAAAACAGTTGACGAGCTGCATAATACAAGTAAAATGGATAAAGGTTGTGGTAATGTCAGTGCTTCACGAAAAAGAAACGTTTGTGTTGGCGTGTGGAGTGCGATGGGAAGTGCAGGAGAAGCTGCACAGTGTGTTACAAAACACAAATCAAATATTTAATGGAATTGCACACTTCAACACGCAATTCACGAAAATGGGTTAATAAATAGCAAAACATAACATGGCTGATTTCAACGTGAATTGGCAAAGTACAGTGACTTGATTTTTTGGACTTTGGAACTAGTACAATAAAAATAAAACACCAAAAGGTCCACCTGATGCAGTTAGGTTTTAACCTGATGGTTTTATACTGATGTCTTGTAAAGTAATGGCATGACCTTAATAGGTGTCGTTAATTTATTCTGTTTTATTAGCATATCTTTGTAATTGTGAACATTATTTTTTTGCCTTTGTTTCGCCAAGAGGCTAACTAATACATAGCAAAAGAAGCAATTTCATAATTGTTAAATATTGGTATAAGCAATAAAATAATTATAACCCTTAATTAATATGACATTTCCATAAGATGTGAAATGATTCATAAGTCATTATAATGTTGATTATCATGAATAATATTTTAAGCTTTACTCTGAAAAATGCAAACATACTGAACATCATACTTTATTCTATAATAATTATAATCTTTATTTAGTCGCCACATTCCAGCACCTGTTCGGGTACACAGAGGGAGAATTCAAAATGTCCAAATTATCTAACAGCACGTCTTTCAGGACTAATGACTAGATATCGCCTCACGATTGTACGATTTGAATAAATAAATGATATTTTTCAAAGACCGTTTTTCTCTGCGACTATATTTGCTTTGAGAATCAGCTTTCTAAATTACTAAAATAGCTTATTTTCTATTTAAAAAAAGCAAAAAAGTATTTTCTTACAAACAGACCACTTTGTTCATAAGTAGGGTTGCTGGTTCTTCTGATGCATTTTTGGGTACAGTACAATGAAATTATCCCACATTAGGCCCATTTGTCTGATCTTGCACTATTCCTAACTATATTTGTAAGTACATTATCTCAATTCATACTTTATTAGTATCTTGATTTTTCGCTAAAGTTGGGACTGAGGATGATTTTTCACCATTTAGAATAATTTCCACACACTTATTTAGGAGAGTGGAACCTATATATTATTTTCAGAGATCGAAGACTTATTAGACACATTTATAATAAGTCATGATTTCTTCAATTACAGTTTAAAATATGACACATTCTGTTACACTCAATGGCTAACAGTTTCAACTACTGTTATTGCTATTATTATTGATTGATGTTGCTGCTTTATTGCATGGCTTCTACATTCACTGACGTACATCAGCTGTGAATAAAGTGTGGTGGAATCTGAAGAACAGATTCAAGCACACTTTATTGATCACACCAAGCTTTATTAGTTAAAAGTTATTATCCGTTTATGCTGAACTATATTTTGATCAATTCTCACATTTTATCTCAATTACAATTTAGAGAAAAAAGGAATACAGCATTTAGTTAAACACAACAAATAGGTTAAAAAATCAGACAAAATATCAGATTATGCTGTTAGTCAAAAACAAACAAACTGATGTTAATGTTTCCTTATTTACGAAATATAATCTGATTCTGCCCTAGCCAGTCTTAAGTAAATCATATTTAACTATTCCAAAAAAAGAATTATGTAAAAAAGGTCTAAAACTAAAGGGCCACCTAGGTTTGAAAAATAAAGACATCACATTAAGAGACAGAGTAGCCTTAAGCAATAGCATGTTTACTGTTGGGGGAAATGGAGGGCAGACTAGATGACTGAAGGATCAGCACAGAGTGCAAATCACCCAGTCTTGCTTTTTAACTTGTATCTGAAATAAAATACATGTCCATTCATTGCTGTATAATATATACTGACTATATTATTTTCTGGTAATCAATGGCAGGACTGACACTGCAGTGATTACATCTAAATTGAGTGAAAACATCATGATGCATCAACCACACAAAATGTCCTACATGTTGACATTAATCATAACCTTGTCACCAGCAAAAGAAGCAGAAATAACCAAAACAAATCTCCACTAAGTTCAGAGTAGATTCCACGTAAAATACTAATAATTTGATTTCGGGGGCAGTAATTTCATCTTGGCGTTGGGTTTTAAACGGATGCTTGTGGTAGATGACATCACCTGAATTCATTGGTTGAATTAATGTCTAGCAATCTCTGCTAGCTATTCATTATGGCCTACTAAATAAGAACTCAAACTGCTTGCATTCTGATTCCCCAGTGTATTTTGTTAAATATCGGAAATAAATTATTTACGCATCATTTTTGAATCATTATTATCATGAAACAACCAAGTCATTATTATTTTATCAGGAGAGCACAATTCTCCCCAATTAATAAATGGGGAAAATGTGAACCAATCAGCTTCGAACATTCAAATCAATTGTCATTGAGCAAACAAGACATGGAATTGGATCACAAATTACCGTGCAATCATCTTATTTATTTAACTTAAATGAACAAATACTTTTATTATTAATCATTGCCACCGCCTTGCTAATTTTGACTCTGAGTCTATAAGGATACATAATAGGACTTAGTGGCCCACAATAGGGGCAAAAATATTAATATTTAGATGATGGACTATGCTAGTGAGCTCACTTTATAGTTTATCTTTTAAGACATAAATCATAAAATCTGAATGTAGTTTAAGTAGCTTAGATGAAATTTCATGACCCTATGTTCAGTGTTGGTCAAGTACTTGCTGCATTGCTATATTCCAGTAAACTTCTGTAATGCAGTTCAGCGGTGATAAATGGGACGTTGAGGCCTCAGTCTGTGTTTAACAGACCCCCGTCCTGTTCACGTTGGAAAAATACTCCATGACGTAGCTGTCACAGCATTTTCTTTGCTGTAAGCTCTCAGGCAAATGCCAAAAATCTGCAATCAAGATAGAAGCAGAAACACAGAAGCAGAGAGAAACAGGGACACCATTTAAGAAATGTGTGAGAGTGTCTGAGAAAAAGAAGAGTGGTCTGTATACTATGTACTATGACTGCAAGAAAGAAATCCAAAGTTGTCGGATTCTGAAAGAAAGACATTTCCCTCTACGTTTGATAAATCGAAGAAGTATTTTTGCTGTTCATTCAGAAAGAAAACAGAGCAAATTTATCAAACATCAAGGAGACATGCTAGGAAAATTTGAACTAGTGCATTATGAGGATGGCCCCTACCAGAGACGATTGCAGAAGCAGATAGTTTTTAAAAGAGAAGTGGATAAGAGTATGAAGAAAGAGGAGGGAAATATGATCAACATCCCATCTTTTCATAAAGTCATTGGGAGGTGTGATGAGCTGAATGACTTCTTTCTGCAGTCTTTAAACAAAGAACAAAAAAACAGTAAAGGCAGTTTGGGAGAGAGAAGAAATCCAAAATGTAAAATTGCAAAGAAATAAAAAAAAATGAAGAAATGCAGTTATAAAACTAGAGATGCAGAAACAAGTTGTTAATGTTTCCCTCTCTTTCAGTAATCACGAAAACATTGGGATCTAGCCATTCATAACAGATTATATATTAGTGGTTAAAGGTGGTGCGCAGAATTAAATAAACTACCAGGTTTCGGCCCAGACAGTCACATCATGCTATAATATAATCAAAAATTTTTTTTTAAAAATAATTTTTATTGGAATTTTTTACAGAAAATATATAAAAATATAACACCAAGCAATAATATGCAACAAACTACCCCATAACACCCGCAACTCCCCCCAAACCGTATCAACACATGTATCCCATCCCCCCCACCCCCTCAACCCCACTTAACCATAAAGAGAGAACTTAACCATAAATTTAAATTAAATAAATCAAATTTAAATAAAATAAACAAACCTAGTCACCCTTCCCCCCCCCCCCCCCGGGTTGCTGCTGCTACTGTCCCAGTACCCTATCGTTGAGCCAGAAAGACGAGGAAAGGTTGCCACCGCTTAAAGAACCCTTGCACCGATCCTCTCAGGGCGAATTTGACCTTCTCTCGCTTAATAAAACCCGCCATGTCATTGATCCAGGTCTCCACGCTTAGGGGCCTCGCATCCTTCCATTGTAGCAAAATCCTTCGCCGGGCTACTAGGGACGCAAAGGCCAGCACACCGGCCTCTTTCGCCTCCTGCACTCCCGGCTCCACCCCAACCCCAAAGATCGCGAGTCCCCATCCTGGCTTGACCCTGGATCCCACCACCCTTGACACCGTCCTCGCCACCCCCTTCCAGAACTCCTCCAGTGCCGGGCATGCCCAGAACATATGGGCATGGTTCGCTGGACTCCCTGAGCACCCGACACACCTATCTTCACCCCCAATGAACCTACTCATCTTCGTCCCAGTCATGTGGGCCCTATGCAGCACCTTGAATTGAATGAGGCTAAGCCGCGCACACGAGGAGGAGGAATTAACCCTCTCCAGGGCATCAGCCCAAGTCCCGTCTTTGATCTGTTCCCCCAGTTCCCCCTCCCACTTAGTTTTCAGCTCCTCTACTGACGCCTCTTCCACCTCCTGCATAAGCTTGTAGATATCGGATATCTTCCCCTCTCCGACCCATACCCTCGAAAGCACCCTGTCACCCACCCCCCTCGCGGGGAGCGCAGGGAATCCCTCCACCTGTCGTCTAGAAAATGCCTTTAGCTGCAGATACCTAAACATGTTTCCCGGGGGGAGCCCAAATTTCCCCTCCAACTCCCCCAGGCTCGCAAACCTCCCATCGATAAACAGGTCCCTCAGCTGTCTGATGCCCACTCTGTACCACCCCTGAAATCCCCCATCCATGTTCCCCGGGACGAACCTATGGTTCCCCCTTAACGGAGCCTCCATCGAGCCCCCCACTTCTCCCCTATGTCGCCTCCACTGCCCCCAAATCTTGAGGGTAGCCGCCACCACCGGACTCGTCGTATTCCTTGTGGGAGGGAGCGGCCACGGCGCCATTACCAGGGCCCCCAGGCTCGTATCCCCACAGGACGCTCTCTCCATCCGTTTCCATGCTGCCCCCTCCCCCTCCATCACCCACTTGCACACCATCGACACGTTGGCCGCCCAGTAGTACCCGAGAGATTGGGCAACGCCAAATATAATCAAAAATAGCACCCTAATCCACATCAACCATCTTTAATGAACAATAAATGGGTTGGTTTGGGTATACCTAATTAATCATTATATGTATATTATATATATATATATATATACACATGTGTCTATTGTTAAAGAAACCGCATATTTGAACTGCATATGTTGGCAGCAGAATAGGTAATATTATAATGCTACCACTAACAATCTACCATAGAAAGAAAAGTACATAAACAGCAAAAAATTAAGCAAAATAATACTCACACTAATCTGCCAAAGCCAGGTTCCAAATTAGGTGAGTCAAACAGACATTTCATCCCAATCCAAATCCACGGGCAACCTCTGTCAGAGTGATAGAACTCCAGCTGATTTCAAGGAAAATGCAGCCAGCTGGGTGAGAAGAATGAAGGAACAGTTATAAGGAAAATAAAAACTATCAGTTTTTCAGTTTAAAAAAAGAAACAAAATTATTTTGAGACGGTTGGATCAAAACCACAACCTTTATGTTTTATTCCAAAATCTATCTAAATAGTTTTGCTTTTGCATTACTCAAATTATCCTCTCAAAATCTACCTCATGATAACAGTGTGTCAATAATCCTCAAGTAATTACTGAAAGTTTATTTTAAGCAGAGATGAGCACTTCATAATATATTTACTATATATTATTTTGGTCACAAGTCCCAAAAATCACAAATAAACTCATAAATGACATTATCAATATTGTCTTTTATTTAAATACCGTAAGGCCATTCTAATGCCTAATTGGAGACTTCATATCAAGTGATCTCCAAAATCCAGGCAGAAACAATTTCATGTACAGTATTTTATTTCTGTGAACCAGCAGGGATTTGGGTTTACAGTTTGAAATATATTTACTAAAGATTACAAATCAATTTCTGCCAAAGGGGTCATTTACTTTCTTTAGAATTGAATCTTTAATATTCTTTTTGAATCATTTAAATTATAAACTCCCTACTTTGTAAGAAGTTTACATTCAAAGTCTTCCTGATTTAACATATATAGGATGAGTGGTGTTTTGATGGAACAAAGAGACTGAAGCCGTCTGGTGATGTTGTGCACTTTCGATTTTGGTTTTTGCAATTTATTATATGGGTCTGGTTGTAAATTTTTGTATCCATATATTTCGAGTGTGTTGCCCATAAGGAAGTTTCACTGAAGACTTCTAACATTGGCAAATTGACATTGTTGTAAAATGTTTAACTGCGCTGGGAAGAACTGACCTCATCATCTTAAACAAACTTAGGACAGACATATTGAGCCTGTATTAGGCAAAAATACAAATAGGTTTGGCAAACCATTTTTACGTATTACGTACATGCATACTACCTCATACTCAAATTTTTAAAAAGTAATCGTTACTTCCAATTTCACAAATAAAATTGAAGAAGGAGCCGTGCTCCGAAAGCTCGTGTTTGAAACAAACCTGTTGGACTTTAACCTGGTGTTGTAAGACTTCTTACTGTGCTCACCCCAGTCCAACGCCGGCATCTCCACATCACAAATAAAATTGTCATCACAGAACATATTGATATTTTGCACGATACTGAAAGGACAAATTACTTGTTTTTGCAAACCCTGTGAATGGATTTTTTTCTGCTTGATAACCAGCAGTTGTAATAATATGAGAAACAATTGTAATTTAACATGTTATAAATAATTGAATGATTTATTCGTGATAGGTTGCCGAAATGGTTTGAACCAAAAATACCTAAATGCCATATAAACAGACAACTATTTGGAAATCAAAATAAATAATTAAAAGTTATAACTCCTAGGGGTGAATAGCACCAGCTGTGCATAGAATGTTGCTTCATTCAATATGCCAGGCAATGGCCTAACCCTAACCTCCATTCAGCAAAATAATAAGCATCTTGCTTCATTGTTGCATGCAATTGTATTTACAGTACCGGTCTTCAGACCTATCTAAGGGTAGGTGAATTTAAAAAAGCGCACACAGAGCATTAGGTCCATGAAATATCCCGCTAAATAATGAGGTTTATAGAGCTCTATTTATTGTGATTTAATTATTCTAACTCTGACTAACATTTGGCAGTTGTACCAAGAGAATTAACTTTTAGTGAGTTTGGCGCTGCAGAGTGATTTCCTTGGGCACACTTGATGTATTAATAATTAACGATACCGTTGGAAAGGTGGCGCTGCTTAGAGTCGGCCTGACAAGCTTGTTCAGCAGCTTTTCAATATATATATTTTTGGTTCTGCAGGCAGGAGCTGCACGGAGGTAGAGTTCGTGCTTGATTATTAAACCAGAATTGCGTTGCGATAAACCGATTTAGGCATGAGCAACATTACGGCGCTTCGCCAGGGTGCCGTTTCCGAGAAATCCATTTGCACACCACATTTTAGAGATTTGCAAGAACAGGACATCTGTGTCTTTAAAAAAAAACTAAAATTAAGATTTCCATCAAGGGCACTGATTGCTATTGCTCGCTGACATTTAAACGGGGAAATGAGGGCGCATCTAGGATGTCCTTTGGATACTTACAGTTTGAAGGATGTTTTCAGAGGTTCCTTCAGCCACACGAGAGTTCGAAGGGACAGGGCGATGCGACGAATGTCACAATCCAGTTCCACAATTGATTTGCATCCCTCTCTCCACCAACCACAATTCTGCTTTAATCCGAGGGAATGTGCCCCACGCCGATTGCTTTATTCCGCGCCCCCAAGAAAGTTTTGCATTGCACTGTTTTAAAAAATAATAAAGCAGAATTCCCGTTTGCTTCAGCAGCCTTTGCAGTTGTCACAGATTCTGCAGTCACTGTCACCCCCCCCCCCCCCCCCACCCCCCGCTTCTCGGAGATCGGGGTTGCGCGCGGCGGCGCGACCAGGGCCCGCGACCCGTCATGGTGGCGGGGGGGGGGGGGGGGGGGGCAAGCCTGGTCCGCGCGCCCGCTGCAGACAGCCTGCCAGCTCCAGGGGAGCAATTTCCCTGCAAATAAATTGGCGCTCAAAAATCACACACTGCTTCCAGCACCTGTGAGTATGATCGACAGATCAAATACCCCCCCCCCCTCCCTCTCTCTTTTTGTTTACTTTCAAATACAGAAGTGTGGATGTTTCTTTTATAAACTTATCAGAACGTCAACAAAGCTGGAAAGTGTTCTTGCCCTCACATCTGCCTTCCCCTTGCCCCTGTTTATTATGTGGCTGCTCCCTCATAGATTTAAAACTCTCTTTGAAAATGTGACCGGCGAATGAGGTTTTCCCTCAGGTTGGGAGAAAAGATGGGAGAGCCATTTATTCATCCAATTCTAAATTGTCCTGCCCAATGGGCGGTGCTGGGAGAGTGTGGCGTTTGTGTCACACCCCGAGATGTCATATCCAGGTCGCCACACGATCAGAAAGAAAAATATCGATTGGGTCAAATTATCACTTTATTTGTTGTTCGCAATCAGGTATTCAACTGACTTCAGTGTGAACAAAGCAAAAGGTACCAGAAAAGAGGCAAGCCCATCAGCAGAAATGTAACCAGTACCACCCCCCCCCCCCCCCCCATCAATTTAAAATATCTTTTCAAGTTGAATTCAGCAACTTATTTTCATCTTCAGCTGTGTCCAAGTGCACGGTTGGAAACATTTTAAATTAATAACATAATAATTATGAAAAAATCATGAAAGCTATCAATGGAATTAGTTATTAATGTTTAATAAAGCCTTGGTGAGGTTCTCTCAGCAGAGATCTACCCTTTTATATAGAGCCTGGGTCTTGAGATTCAAATTTTCACCTGATTCTGGGAATTGCTAACTTCATGCAAGAAATTTGTGACTACCGGGGAGGAGGGTATATCATTGGGAGTTGTAGTTTTCACTGTGCTCCTGTGAAAATCCATTCAGAGTGTGTTACAACAGCCTCTGTTAATGGCAACCAGGTAAGAAATGTTAATTCCCGGGGAAGAATTCATTGTAAGCATTAATGTGTGCATACACATATGTGCTCACACCAAACAAAACAACCTTGAGAATTGGAATTTTCATATTGCACCCAGGGAACTGCAAGTCCTGGTTGCCCTCCTGCTCACCCACCCACCTCCTCGCCCCTAGCTACTTTTAATTCCTTGAGCTGAGTTGTGCCTCAGTTGGTAGTACTTGTCTCTAGATTATAAGGTTATGGGCTAAAGTCCCACTCTAGGCTCATACACCAGTGAAGTACTGAGAGGGTGCTGAACTGTTGGAAGTGTCATCTTTTGGGTGAGCATGTTAAACCAAGGTTCTGTGAGCTGTCTAAGGTGTATGTAGAAGATTCCTTTCAACTATTTAAAAGAAGAGCAGGGCAGGTTTCCCTGGTCAAAGTTATGGTCAATATTTATCCATTAATGAACTTCACAGGAGTACAGATTATCTGATCATTGCTGTCTTGCGAGTTTGCTCTGCACAAAATGGCTGCCATGCTTCCTCCATTACATTTTGATTGAGAAGTACCTCATTAGCTGTAAAGTGCTTTGGGGGTTTCCTGAGGGAATGGGCGGCACTGTGTAAATGTGTATCCTTTTTTTCTCCAGGTACACATGCTCACATCTTCTTCAAGGTTAGGAAATTCAGGGACTTACAGTCCTATTCCCAAATATGCTAAGTGAGCCTTCAATAGACAGGACATGAATGTGCTTCTGCTCAGAGACTTGTGTCATCCCTGTGATGTGGAAACAAGCCGTGGAAGTAAGAGAGGTGTAGGATAGGGAAAGTCAGCATCATGTATAAATACTCCTGGCCAGCTTTGACATGCCAGATCAAAGCAGTGCTTTAACACTCGCCATGTTTTGAATCAACTTTACTTTCAGGCAATTAGCTTCTTTAGTTTGATTGTTTTCATTATATTCTGTTGCCTAACAAGCATGGAAGAGAACTTGGCTCTGAGAACAACTTTTAGTCTGCTAGTTTCACACAAAACCAACATTTCAAAGAGCACAGAGAGTTTCCAGTAGTATTAACATATCATTATTTCTTTCTGGGAGACTGGCTGGGATAGAGACCTCGAAGGAATTTTACATACCCCCGACACAGTACTTGCATGTTGTTTTAGCAACAACAACAGTTTGCATTTTTATAGTGCCTTTAACATAGTAAAATGCCCCAAGTCACTTCATAGGAGAGTTACCAAAGAAACTTTGACACTGAGCACATAAGGAGATATGAGGACAGACATCCAAAAGAGTTAGATTTTAAGGAGTGTCTGGAATGGGAGAAAGTGATAAAGAAGCAGAGAAATCTAGGGAGGGAATTTCAGAGATATAGATCTAGGCAATTGAAGGTTGATCTCGGCACCTAAATAAAAAAAATCACCTAAGGAAAATACAAATGAATTGAGACAATTGTTGAACATAAATATTAGAAAAGATCTCAAAAAAGCTCTAAATTTGTGCGAGCACTTTTAAAAAAAAAACAATTTTCACTGCATGTTCCACAGGCTGATTTGAATCCATGCACCAAACACCTTGTTGAGGAATGGACAAGGATTTCTGCTTTTACACCACTAGTGGAGCCTGGGTAACTTACATGAGCAAACAACAGGCACAGCTGTCTCCCTGTCATCAGCTTCAGGGTGACGTAAGGAGCTCGACAGTTTTGAAGGGTTCCCAAACTTCTATTTCTGATATCTGGCTTCACAGGATGTTCTTCAATCCATTTATTGTACCAACTGTGGCTTCCACTTTCCCCTACCCACCGTGCAGCTGTCTCACTGCACCCCCTATGCAGTTGGCACTCCAGGAGCGCTACAGTTTTCTCCTCGTGAGAAACAAAATGCTTGCACCCACAGGTGATGTTCCTCTGCTGGGCAACATAGGTAACCTTCCAATTTAGCTTGCTGCGTCTCATACCCAGGATTCTGTGTATCCTGTTCCAGCTCTTCCAGGAGGACCTGTATGTCACCTCTTAAAAGAAGAACCTTGAGTTATTTGAGACTATGGAATCTTGTCATCGCATCTAGCGGGCAGAACTGACTCCTAATGCTCATTACATTGTCAACATGGATAACAAAATACAAGTGAGAGATGCCTTGAAGATACCTGACACAAAGGGGTTGAGTGAACTATTGCTCCAATCATTCTTTGCGATTCTGAAATGTTTTGTAGTAGAGTGGAGTCTGTTCAGAGGTTGTAAAAAGCTAAGCCACTACTGTATGCAATTTTCCTGATCACTCCCCTTCCATCTGTAACTTACATCAGAGTTAGCATCACATTTCCCTTAATTCCATGTGCCACCACTTTCTTTTGTAATATCCAATTAAATAAGTTTTGAAAATCCATATAAACCACATCTACTAGATTTTCTTTATCTATACTTTCTGTTTTTCTTTAAGGAATTCTATAAAGTTAGTCAAGCATGACCTGCCCTTTAGCAATCTATGATGACTGGCCCTGATTAAATCCTGTTTCCTCAAGTGTTTAGTAATTTCATCCCGTAATATAAACTTAAGAAATTTAACTACCATTGAAGTAAGGTTAACTGGCTTCAAACTTTCTGGTTTATCCTTGGCTTCATTTTTTTTTTGAAGAAAGGAGCCACATCTGTCAATCGACAGTCATCTAGCAAGATGTACATTTCCATAGAAGTTTGGAAAATTATAGTTGGATTGTCTGTTATTCCTTCCCTAGTTTTTCCTCAAATATAAACTATCAAATTTGAGCCATCTACCTTAAGAATGAGCAGCTTTATTAATACCATGTCTTCTGGAATAATACTTTCACTAATAGTTTAACCGTCACCACTAGTGGTTCTACAATCCCAATATTCATCTCTAGGAAATCTGAGGCAAAGTGCTGATTTATCTCTCACTCTCTGTTAACTTGGCTCCTCTCTTCAAGGTTCGACTTGCTAGCTTGACTACCTTTTTACTATGTTAGGTCGATATCAGCCTTTTTATTTTGCTAAATTTTCTCTTGTACTTCCATGATAATAGATCTATTCTTATGTCAATTCTTTAGAAGACAGAATAAAACTGCAAATGTTAATGATAAGAGAAATGAATTGAAATGTCATATGGATTTCAATGTCAGCAAGTATGAGGTGATGCATTTTTGGTAATAGAAACAATAATTATGCTCTTACTGGAAGCAGACTGAATGCTGTGGAAAGCCAGACGGACCTCCGGGTTCAATTGATAAATGTTGTAAAATACCTAAAATAATTCTATGTTTTTTCTTAAGAGATATGGGATATACAAACTAAGTGTTAATGATGAGCCTATATAAAACCTTAATAAAAATTCAGTTAGAATATGTTCAGGTTTGGACCCTACATTATACAAAGGAAAATAGAGCTGTTTTTAGTTATTTATATTTATACGGCACAGTAGCACAGTGGTTAGCACTGTTGCTTTACAACGCCAGGGTCCCAGGTTCGATTTCTGGTTTGGGTCACTGTCTGTGCGGAGTCTGCATGTTCTCCCCGTGTCTGCGTGGGCTTCCTCCGGGTGCTCCGGTTTCCTTCCACAGGTCCCAAAAGACGTGCTGTTAGGTAATTTGGACATTCTGAATTTTCCCTCCCTGTACCCGAACAGGCGGTGGAATGTGGCGACTAGGGGCTTTTCACAGTAACTACATTGCAGTGTTAATGTAAGCTTACTTGTGACAATAAAGATTATTATTTTATTTATAAGTGCAAACGTGAATTCACTCGGCCGTTGTTTGGTATGAGGAAATAAGAATGCAAAGAAATGATTGGAAAATTGGGTCACTAAATTGGGTCACACACTAGGAGGGAGGGTTTCAGATTTCTGGACCATTGGGATCTCTTCTGGGACAGTTGCGACCTGTACAAGAAGGACGGGTTGCATCTAAACTCGAGGGGCACCAATATATAGGCTGGGAGGTTTGCTACTGTCACTCGGGAGGATTTAAACTAAT
This sequence comes from Scyliorhinus canicula, assembly GCF_902713615.1. NCBI lineage: Eukaryota > Metazoa > Chordata > Chondrichthyes > Carcharhiniformes > Scyliorhinidae > Scyliorhinus > Scyliorhinus canicula. The sequence goes on along the minus strand of NC_052146.1, from coordinate 272,261,377 downwards.
ATGGCAGGGGGGTGGGAACCAGGGGGTTAGCTTAGAAGGCGTCCTAACTGAAGGGGAAATAGAGAACAAAAATAAGAGAACAACATCACCCTCAGGCAGAGCAAAAAAGGTGACAAGTGACAGAAGGGAGGTGGTCAATGCAGGACTGACGGTATTGTACCTTAATGCATGCAGTATACGGAACAAGGTAAATGAGCTTGTTGTGAACATTGAAATTGGCCAGTACGATGTTGTGGGCATCATAGAGACGTGGCTGCAAGGGGATCAGGGCTGGGCTCTAAATATACAAGGATATGTGTCCTATCGAAAGGACAGGCAGATGGGCAAAGGGGGCAGGGTTGCATTGTTAGTAAGGAATTAAGTTAAATCGATAGCAATGAGCGATATGGAATGAGAAGGCATAGATTCTCTGTGGGTAGAGTTGAGGAATCGCAATGGAAAAAAGACCCTGATGGAAGTTATGTACAGGTCCCCGAGCAGTAGTCAGGATGTGGGGCAGAAAATAAATCAGGAGATAGAGAAAGCATGTATAAAAGGCAATATCGCAATAATCATGGACTGGGAAAATCAGGTCGGTAGTGGATCCCAATAAAAGGAATTTGTGGAATGTTTAAGAGATGGTTTTTGCAGCAGCTTGTGGAGAGCCCACTAGGGAACAGGCAATTCTGAATTTGGTGATGTGTAATGAGGCAGACTTGATTAGGGATCTTAAGGTGAAGAAACCGTTAAGGAGCAATAACCACAATATGATAGAATTTACCCTGCAGTTTGAGAGGGAGAAGCTGGAGTCGGATGTAACGGTATTACAATTAAATAAGGGTAACTACAAAGACATGAGGGAGGGGCTGGCCAGAGTTGATTGGAAAAGGAGCCCAGCAGGGAAGACAGTGGAACAGCAATGGCAGGAGTTTTTGTGGGTTATTCGGGAGGCACAGCAGAAATCATCCCAAGGAGGAGGAAACATGGTAAGGGCAGGACAAGTCATCCATGGTTGACGAGGGAAGTCAAGGACAGCATAAAAGCAAAAGAAAAAGCATATAACGTGGCAAGGATTAGTGAGAAGCCAGAGGATTCAGAATCCATTAAAAGCGAGTGGAGGACAACTAAAAAAGCAATAAGGGGAGATGAGATGAAATATGAGTGCAAGCTAGCTAGAAACAGAAAAGAAGATAGGAAGAGTTTCTTTCAATATATAAAAGGTAAGAGAGGGGCAAAAATAGACATTGGACCACTGGAAAATGTGGCTGGAGAAGTAATAATAGGAAACAAAGAAATGGCAGACAAACTTTGCATCAGTCTTCACAGATGAAGAATCAGGGGCAGAGGTGAGTGCAGTGGCAATCACTAAGGAGAAGGTTCTGGGGAAACTGAAAGGTCTGAAGGTGGATAAATCACCTGGACCGGATGGTCTACTCCCCAGGGTCCTAAAAGAGATAGCTGAGGAAATTGTGCAGGCATTGGTGATGATCTTTCAGGAATCACTGGAGGCAGGAAGGGTCCCAGAGGACTGGAAAGTGGCGAATGTAACACCACTGTTTAAGAAGGGAGGGAGGCAGAAGACGGGACATATTTGGCTGGTTAGCCTGATTTTAGAGTCCGCTATTAAAGATGAGATAGCGGAGTACTTGGAAGTGCATGGTAAAATAGGACTGAGTCAGCACAGCTTTGTCAAAGGGAGGTCATGTCTGACAAATCTGTTAGAGGTCTTTGAGGAGGTAACAAGGAAGCTAGACAAAGGAGAGCCAGTGGACATGATTTATTTAGATTTCCAGAAGGCCTTTGACAAGCTCCCGCAGAGGAGATTGCTAAATAATTTAAGAGCCCATGGTGTTAAGGGTAAGATCCTGGTATGGATAGAGGATTGGCTGACTGGCAGAAGGCAGAGAATGAGGACAAAGGGGTCTTTTTCAGGAAGACAGCTGGTGACTAGTCGTGTGCCTCAGGGGTCTGTGCTGGGACCACAACTTTTCACAATATACATTAATTTAAAATAAAATATATTTTTTATTCTCCTCCTTTTTCACATTTTCTCCCAAATTTACACCCAACAATTTTTTTTTTTATAAATGTTTTTTATTGAGTTTTCATATTTTATATATGACAAATGACAAATTATTAGAGAGAAAAAAAGAAAACACAAAAATTTAACATGAATATTTACAGGTAAGCATCTTCATAACAACAATTGTGGCCGCCCCCTTTAGCCAGCATACATATTTTACATTCCACAATATGGCCGAGGCACATGTTTATAGGCATTTATTTATAGTTTGGTTTTGGGCCTTGGCTTGCCATCAAACCCCCATAACAAGCCCGTAACCCCCCCCCCCCCTCCCCCCCCCGGCTACCTTCCCCCGATTCCCGTCCATTTTCCCCTGATTCTTGGCCACCCGACTATTCTTCCTCTTGTACGTTGGCCACAAACAGGTCCCGGAACAATTGCATGAATGGCTCCCACGTTCTGTGGAAGCCGTCGTCTGACCCTCGGATGGCGAATTTGATTTTCTCCATTTGGAGAGATTCCGAGAGGTCGGACAGCCAGTCTGCAGCTCTGGGCGGTGCTGCTGACCGCCAGCCAAACAGGATTCTACGGCGGGCGATCAGGGAGGCAAAGGCAAGGGCGTCCGCCCTCCTCCCCAGGAATAGATCTGGCTGGTCTGAAACCCCGAAGACCGCCACTATCGGGCATGGCTCCACCCTCACCCCCACCACTTTGGACATAGCCTCGAAGAAGGCTGTCCAGTACTCCACAAGTCTGGGGCAAGACCAGAACATGTGGGCGTGGTTGGCCGGGCCTCTTTGGCACCGCTGACATCTGTCCTCCACCTCCGGGAAGAACCTACTCATACGGTTTCTCGTTAAGTGGGCTCTATGTACCACTTTTAGTTGCGTCAGGCTGAGCCTTGCGCACGTGGAGGTGGAGTTGACCCTATGCAGTGCTTCGCTCCAGAGTCCCCACCCTATCTCCATCCCCAGGTCGTCCTCCCATTTCCTTCTTGTTGCATCCAGTACGGTGTCGTCCCTATCTACCAGTCGGTCATACATGTCACTACAGTTCCCTTTCTCTAGAATACTTGCGTCCAGTAGGTCTTCCAGTAGTGTCTGTCGTGGCGGTTGTGGGTACGTCCTTGTCTCCTTTCGTAGGAAGTTTTTGAGCTGCAGGTACCGTAGCTCGTTCCCCCCAGCTAGCTGAAATTTCTCTGTCAGTTCGTCCAGTGTTGCGATCCTGTCGTCCGTGTATAGGTCCCTGACTGTCAGTGTCCCCCCCGTCCTGCCTCCACCTTTTGAAGGTGGCGTCAGTCAGTGCTGGTTTGAACCTATGGTTGTTGCAGATGGGAGCCTTGTCCGACATTTTGTACAGGCCAAATTGCTGCCGCAGTTGGTTTCAGGATTGCAGGGTGGCTGTCACCACTGGGCTGCTGGAGTGTTTTTTGGGTGGGGATGGGAGTGCTGCCGTGGCGAGGGCCCGGAGGGAGGTTCCCATGCAGGAGGCCTCCTCCGCACGCACCCACTCGGCTTCTGGCTCCTGGATCCATCCCCTTACTCGCTCGGCTGTTGCCGCCCAGTGGTAGAATTGTAGATTCGGGAGGACTAGCCCCCCCCTGGATTTTGTTTTTTGTAGGACCTTCTTTGGGATCCTAGCATTTTTACCCCCCCCCCCATACGAACGCCATGATAAGTTTGTCCAGCGCTTTGAAAAAGGCCTTGGGGATGTAGATCGGAATGGATCTAAACAGGAAGAGGAACCTGGGCAGTACGTTCATTTTGATCGTCTGGACTCTCCCCGCGAGGGAGAGCGGGAGTGTGTTCCATCTTTGCAGGTCCTTTTTAACTTCCTCCGTCAGGCTGGTGAGGTTCCATTTGTGGATCCCTTTCCAGTCATGGGCTATTTAGATCCCCAGGTAGCGGAATTTATGTCGGGCTTGTTTGAACGGCAGCCCCTTTAATTGTGAAAGAATGGTAAATAGTAGTAGATTGTTTAAAATACTTAGGAGGCCAAGAATGAGTGGCCATAATAATAAGATTTGTTCTAAGAGATTTAGAATAGAAGACATAAATAACTTCATCACCTGAAATTGTCAAGCTGTAAAATTGACTTCAAAAGTTGATGGTTGAGGTAGAAACTGTGCCAACTTTCAAGATTAGTTTAGATACAATTATCAATCCTCCTTGTTACCTCTGGTGAACAGTTCTGTAAATTATCTTCATACAGTGGGGAAGTTGCTAGAGGTGAGATGCATTATTGCAGTGAGGAAGATGGCGAGTTTTGGTGTAATGATATGGCCTTGTTTGACCCCACTCTTCACGAAGATATAGGTGGTAGTTCCATTAGTGAGGATCATAACTTGCATTTCACCATAGAGTAAGTGGAGGATGGTGACAAATTTCTGAGAGCAGCCAAAACCTTCATGTTTGACAGGATCTGTGGCAGCAAGGTGGCAACATGGTCAGCACTGCTGCCTCATGGCGCCGAGGTCCCAGGTTCGATCATGGCTCTGGGTCACTGTCCGTGGGGAGCTAACACATTCTCACCATGTTTGCGTGGGTTTTGCCCCCACAACCCAAAGATGTGTGGTGCAGGTGGATTGGCCACGCTAAATTGCCCCTTAATTAGAAAAACTGAATTGGGCACTCTGAACATATTTTTTTAAATGTTTGACAGGACCAAAGGGTGTGAGGTCGAAAAAGGCTGTGTTCAAGGAGTTATTGCTGTTCCTTGCGCTGTCTTGGAATTGCAGCTCAGTGAAATCATGCCTGTGCATGTTGCTTCCTAATGGCTGGAAATCGCACTATGATTCCGGAAGGAGATCTTCAGACATGGGAGGAGGCAATTGAGAAGGATCCTTGCATCTTTCCTGCAGGGGACAGCAGGGAGGCTTCTCTGTAGTTACTGCCATTGGATGTTGCTCCCTTCTTGGATATAGTCACAATCACAGGGTCGCTGTGTCCACAGCAAACACCAGGAATATCTCTGGCATGTCTGACAATTTTGGGAGGGATTCCATCTATTCCAGAGGCTTTGTTATTTTTTTAGCTATAAAATGGCTTTTTCACCTCGCTCCAGACCAGGGAGAGACACTGATTTCAAGCTCATCCGAGGGACATCAGCACATTATCTAGGCCAGTCATTTTCAAACACAGCGTCGTGGGGCCATTGGTCGTGGTATTCCCGATCGTGGGAAGAAGAGTCCACAGCTGCAACCAGCTTTTAAAAATGCTGGCTGCGACCGACTTTCAGAAAGACAACTGTCCCATGCATGCATGCACGCTCAGCAGTGCGCAAACCCAGGGCGACATGGGTGGTGCAGTGGTTAGCACTGCTGCCTCATGGCGCTGAGGATCCGGGTTTGATCCTGGCCCCGGTTCCTGTCTGTGTGGAGTTTGCACATTCTTCCCGTGTCTGCGTGGGTCTCACCCCCACAATCCAAAAGATGTGCAGGGTAGGTGGATTGGCCACACTATATTGCCCCTTAATTAGAATTTTCTTTTAAAAAACAAGCAGTGCGCAGACCCGGAGCACAGCAAGGCAGACAGCCTCCTCATAATGTCAGTGCGCTGATCCAGGAGCAGACACTTTCTGAAAATCAGTGGAGTCTTCTCTACAGAAGCAGTGGCAGGGAGCAGGATAGACGTCCCTTACACTGACACCACCAAAACAATAAAGATGATTAATTATACCCTATTGCTATTTGTGGGACTTTTCTTTGCACAAATTGGCTGCTGCATTTGCCTGCAAAATAACATTGGCTACATCAATGGTAAGATGGTGGGATTCTCTGACCCCCCGCCGGGTGGGCGGAGATAAATAGGTTCTTGATTAATAAGGGGATCAGGCGTTATGGAGAGAAGGCAGGAGAATGAAGATCAGAAAAATATCAGTCATGATTGAATGGCGGAGCAGACTCGATGGGCCGAGTGGCCTAATTCTCTGCTTCTATGTCTTATGGTCTTATGAACATCCTTTGGTCCTCCACCACCAGCATAACCTCTGCCACCAACGAGGCCAACCGGTCCTCATGGTCCGCAACCAATTCTTCCACCATTTGGAGAGACATACTATGTGCCTCCAACCTCAGCTCCAATCTCAATGGCTGCCAGAATCTGATCTGACACCTTAGCGAGGTCTTCTGAGGCCTCCTGCCTTTGCTGTCGAAGCCCAACCCCAAAGAATTCCACCAACTGGTCCGTGGACCACTGAGCGGGCAGCGACGCCACAGAGCTGTCCACCACCTTTCCCTCTACTGCACTCCTCGAAACTCCTGGTCTGACTGTTGCCCCTTTACAGTTACACTCCTTGTTTGATAGGGCTGAGACATGCCCACTCGAAGGAGAATTCTTTGCTCTATTTGTTCCTGTACTTTGTACCAGAAAACACCCCAGGGAACGGGAACAATGACCAAACAATTCCGCTTCAAGCAGGCGCCACTAAATGCATGACCACGCACTCCATATCCGCCAACGCAAGTCCCCCGCTACAATGATTTTAACTTTTAAAATGGAAAAGTATGATTTTTGGCAAAAATCCAAATGTTGGAAATTTACAGGTGGCACAGTGGCTGGTGTGGCTTGCACTGCTGCCTCACAGCACCAGGTACCCGGTTCAATTCTGGCCTTGAGTGACTGTCTATGTGGAGTTTGCAGGTTCTGTCTGCGTGAGTTTTTTGGGTGCTCTGATTTCCTCCCACAGTCCAAAGATATGCAGGTGGGATAGTTTGATCATGCTAATTTGCCGATTAGTGTCCAGGGTTGTGCTGGTCAGATTGCAGGCCTATTAGGATAGGGTCAGATGGCCAGAGGAATGGGACTAGGTAGAGTGCTCTTTGGGAGAGTTGGTGCAGACTCGATGGACCGAATGGCTTCCTTCTGCACACTCGGCATTCTATGATTACATGTACTACAAATTGCATAAGGCAAAATCAGTTAAATCCATTAATATCCTATTAAACCTTCTGTTTATTTTGCGATAGAAATTTCAATTCTTCCACAACTGGAGTGCATATGACCATCAATAATGCCATCATTTTATCACAAGATCTTTTTACATGAAGTAGTCTGTGTTATTTTTTTCAAGCAATCCAGTCATAGGATATCATGACGATAGCTCTGGACAAGTAATGACAATTAGCTTAATGGCTCTCTGCACCTCTAACAGAAGGAAAATGCAAAATGTCCATCTCCTTCAATCGACATGGAATAAATTAGGAGAGATTATTCTCAAACCTAATTCCCTAAATATTAATCCAGAGACATCAACCATTGAAGGGCAGCACGGTAGCATTGTGGATAGCACAATTGCTTCACAGCTCCAGGGCCCTAGGTTCGATTCCGGCTTGGGTCACTGTCTGTGCGGAGTCTGCACATCCTCCCCTTGTGTGCGTGGGTTTCCTCCGGGTCCTACGGTTTCCTCCCACTGTCCAAAAATGTGCAGGTTAGGTCCGATTGGCCATGATAAATTGCCCTTAGTGTCCAAAATTTCCCTTAGTGTTGGGTGAGGTTACTGGGTTATGGGGATAGGGTGGAGGTGTTAACCTTGGGTAGGGTGCTCTTTCCAAGAGCCAGTGCAGACTCGATGGGCCAAATGGCCTCCTTCTGCACTGTAAATTCTATGATAATCTATGATAATCTATGAATGCGCAATAATGTCATAATACTATGAAACATTAGTTGTAGTAGGAGCAGCATGGTGGCACATTGGTTAGCACTGTTGCCTCTCAGCGCCAGGGACCAGGATTGAATTCTGGCCCAGGGTGACCGTGAGGAGTTTGCACTTTCTTCCCGTGTCTGTGTGGGTTTCCTCCGGGTGCTCTTGTTTCCTCCCACTGTCCAAAGATCTGCAGGTTAGGTGGATTGGCCACGCTAAATTGCCCCTTGGTATCCAAAAAGGTGAGGTGGGGTGACTGGTTCACGGGTTAGGATCGGGGTATGGGCCTAGGTAGGGTACTCTTTCCAAGAGTCAGTGCAGACTCGATGGGCCAAATAACCATCTTCTGCACTGTAGAGATTCTATGATTCTAGCTGAGGCAACAGGTTCCTGCACACTAATTGAAGGACTATTATTGCCCTTAGTCCACCAAATTGCCCTTAGTGTCCTAAAAAGTAAGGTTAAAGGGGGGGTTGTTGGGTTACGGGTATAGGGTGGATACGTGGGTTTGAGTAGGGTGATCATTGCTCGGCACAACATCGAGGGCCGAAGGGCCTGTTCTGTGCTGTACTGTTCTATGTTCTATGAGCAACAAGTTGCATTTCCATGGGAGGCCCATTGTTATGTCAACACAATCAGGCACACACTTGACATCATCAGGCCTCACATTGCATCACCCGAATCAGGCAGAAATCTCACCTCTGAGAGCAGCCGGCCAGAGGCGAGTATTGGTTGCACCAGCCACTTGGCAGCGAGTGGCTTTCTGTGAGGTCCCTCTTCCCGACGCTGGGTTCTTTGAGTGGGGACGGAGTGCATGTGAATGAGGAGCCTCTCCACTCAGCCACTGGGAAATCCAATGGAGTTTGAAGGGTGGCTTTCAGTAGCCGGGGTGACCAATAGACATTAGAACATAGAACAGTACAGCACAGAACAGGCCCTTCGGCCCTCAATGTTGTGCCGAGCCATGATCACCCTACTCAAACCCATGTATCCACCCTATACCCGTAACCCAACAACCCCCCCCCCCCCTTAACCTTACTTTTATTAGGACACTACGGGCAATTTAGCATGGCCAATCCACCTAACCCGCACATCTTTGGACTATGGGAGGAAACCGGAGCACCCGGAGGAAACCCACGCACACAGGGGGAGGACGTGCAGACTCCACACAGACAGTGACCCAGCCGGGAATCGAACCTGGGACCCTGGAGCTGTGAAGCATTTATGCTAACCACCATGCTACCCTGCTGCCCCGTATCCAAAGGGATTCTGTCAAATCCCTGAGCCATCATTAAACCCGAGTGGGCTCAGGGATAATGGCTCTCTTGCAGTTCATTAATGGGCTGAAATGACATCCTGTCGTCAGCAAGTGGGATGTATCCCTCCCCCTGGCCAAATTCAGACAGTTTTCCTGAAGCTGGTGATTGGAAGTGGGTAATGCCTCCCAATTCTCAGGGGCTGGTTTAGCTCACTGGGCTAAATTGCTGGCTTTTAAAGCAGACCAAGCAGGCCAGCAGCACGGTTTGATTCCCGCACCAGCCTCCCCGGACAGGCGCCGGAATGTAGCGAATAGGGGCTTTTCACAGTAACTTCATTGAAGCCTACTCGTGACAATAAGCGATTTTCATTTCATTTCATTTCACCATGCCTGCTTGAGTGGGCTTCATTAAATCCCAACCATTGTTTCCCCAGTGTTTTATATGTGTGAGTCTCTAATGGGAAATAGAGAAATAATTGATTAGTCCAGTTTATTTAGTTACACGCAAAGGGAAGGCATTTATTTATTCAGAGGTGGTAATACTCTCTGCAGAAGCTATTGCTGTAGAAACCAATTATTGAGTTTGGCTTCCCTTGACAAGATGTCTCTCAATCCCAAATAGTGGAACATGAGCAGCTGATATCTCTGTCTAATCTGATCATTTATGGTTTTATAGACGGTGACTACTTTCTTGCATGAATCTATAAATCTGTGGAAGTAACTTATCAATGCTTTCCTCTTTATAAAGCTCAAGGTAGTCTGCGCAAATTAATTAAGATTATCAAGATCCCAAGATTTTTACTGGAGCTTGCAATCCACGTTGGTGATAGAGATAAGTCTGCAGCTCAACACAGAACTTTATTTTCTTCAAAAATAACTGATTAGCACTTCTTTTAATGTCACTGGGAGTAGGCAAGACGGAAGGATCTAATTACACAATCTTAGGAGGACTGAGGTCAGTCACGGGTCAAGTCTTTTATAGAGAAACACGAAAATCCATTCAGATCAGAAGCCTTCAAAGTTGGGAGGGCTTTAATTGATCTTGGAAATTCTTTTGGTGCGGTTATACTGCACACCTTGTGTTGGAACAAAATGATGTGATAACTGCTCAATTATTTCACTTTGAAAACAGGTGGCTTATGATGTGTACCAGCTGCAGTATACCTCAGCTGCTAAAATACAAATACTTATAAAACTAACATTTTAGAAAGAGCAAGGATGGTCTGTTGAGCGGTCTTTATACTGATAATGATGAAAAAGAAGAGTTGACTCTCCTGTCAGCTTTCTGTTAAGACTAAAAATGTACTGATGGCCAGAGATCATTGAGCAGATTTTGATACCTGCAGTTAAGTATTCATATAATGCACTCTATTTCTTTTGGTTGAAGAACCACGGCAGCAGGCAACATAGCAGTTGTTTTTATTTGCACTGTTGCAAACAGGGAGCTGCCAGATTACCAATATTGACAATATAACTGCAATATTGTGCATATATTCAAGAAAAAGGTCAGTAGATTTGTGAACACTCAGGGAGCAAAGGAATATTGGGATAGTGCAGGAAGATAAACTTTAGCTAGAAGATCAGCCATGGTTTTACTGAATGGCCTGTTTACTGAATACAAGTTCAAAGGGCCAAATGCCTACTTTTGCTCCTATTTCATATGTACTTACACACCTCTTATATCAACTCTGCTTTTCCTGAACCAATGTTTGAAAAAACATGGGCGGGATTCTCCGACCGGGCGCCGGGCCGGAAAATCGGTGGGGGGCGGTGTGAATCCCGGCGCCGGGGTTTTGGTAGCGACAGGAATCGCGCCGCGCCGGTCGGGGGCCAGCGACAGTGGCCCCCCTGGCGATTCTCCGGCCTGCAATGGGCCTAGTGGCCGCCTGTTTTCGGTGGGTCCCGCCAGCGTAAATTAGACCAATTACCGGTGGGACCTGGCTCTGCGGGCGGCCTCCGGGGTCCTCGGGGAGGCGCGGGGGGATCTGGGGGGGGGGGGGGGGGTGCCACCACGCTGGCCTGGCCCGCGATCGGGGCCCACCGATCCGCGGGTGGGCCTGTGCCATGGGGGCACTCTTTACCTCCACACCGGCTGCTGTGGATCTCTGCCATGGCCGGTGCGGAGACGAACCCCCCTGCGCATGTGCTGGAATGACGCCAGCACACTCTGGCGCTCCTGCGCATGCGCCAACTCGCCCGGCCGGCGGAGACCCTTCGGCGGCGGTTGGCGCGGCGTCAAGCCCATTGACACCGGCTGGCACAGCGCCAACCCAGTGCCAGCCTAGCCTCTGAAGGTGCAGAGGATCCGCACCTTCTGGGCGGCCCAATGCCGGAGTGGTTCACGCCACTCCTCGGCGCCCGCCCCGCCTAGTAGAGGAGAATCCCGCCTCATGTATTTTCTTTCTCATACTACGTGCATTAGAGATTCATAAAATATCATACACTTTTAGTTTACAGTGACAACGGTTTATTGTAGATACTGTTCCAGATTTAATTGCATCAGTCACTCTCATAAATTCTCTCGATACCTTAAGCTTGGGGATGTTCCCGGTACCGCACAATCTACAATAGTATAACAAATGAGGCTGGGACAAATGGAGTACCACAAGGACATGCAGGAGCCTCAGCTCAATGTAATCTAGATTCATCATTTGGACTCTTTTGGAGGAGGGAGGCATTTTTAACTTTAAGCTTAGTTTGGAGAAGCGGGGATTGTTCTTCTTGGAGTAAAGGAGAGGAGAGTGAGGAAGATTTGATGGAATGGCAAGATAACGAGAGAGGTTCAGATAAGGTAAACAAGGAAAAATCTTTATCTGGGAAATTTATCTGGGAAAAACCCATCTCACAGAGGAATGTGGAACCAAAGTAGGTTTTCACCTTGAGTGTGCAGGATGTCAGAAGAAGGTACTTCCCTCTGTCAACAAGTCCCTAAAAGTCTTCACTTATACCAGCGGTGGTGCACCCCCGCCCCCTGGTTTCCCGGTGGTGTGGGGTGGTTACAATGGGAAATCCAATTGAAAAGCGGCAAGAAGATAGAATCCCGCCACCAGTGAACGGTGTGCAGCTGACAAACAGGCAGCTGGCAGACCGAAGAATCCCGCCCTTTACCTCGACCTAGCTTTCAGCTCCATGTCATCTTGCCAGGTGATTGTTTCCATGTCAAGTCCACTACTTTGTTCAAACACCTGCTGAAATTCTGCTGTTAGTTCTCCAATGTCCACTTGAAGAAAAGGATTTGAGGCAAACATTGTGATTTGTTTTCTTGTCTAACTCCTGAAATTGCCAATTGAATTCCTTTTCCAGTTTGTTCAAATGGTCTCAGAATTTGTTTGGATGGAACCCTTTCTGTTTGAACTGTTGTTGCATTTTCTCCAGATTTGGGAGGTACTCAGTAATTTTGGGAGGTACTCAGTAATTTTGTTCTTTAACTGAGAGGAACCCAGGCCTAATTTCAATTTAAATGCATTCACTGCACTGATCATGTATGAGATGTCTCTGTCCCTCCTTTTCAGTTCGCGATTTAGCTCATTCAATTTTGCATTTATGTCATAGAATCAAAGAATTTACAGTGCAGAAAGAGGCCATTCAGCCCATCGGGTCTGCACCAGCCCTTGGAAAGAGCACCCAACATAATCCCACGTCCCCACCCTATCCCCACACCCAGTAACCCCACCTAACCCTTTTGGACACTAAGGGACAATTTATCACAGCCAATCTACCTCACCTGCACATCTTTGGACTGTGGGTGGAAACCTGAGCACCCCGAGGAAACCCACAGAGACACGGGGAGAATGTGCAAAGTCCACACAGACAGTCACCCGAGGCTGGAATTAAACCTGGGACCCTGGAGCTGTGAAGCAGTAATGCTAACCACTGTGTCTGTAAGAAATGGCAAGTCTAGCAACCATGCATTATCTGACAGCAAGCTACGCGCCTCATTTCTTGATTTAAGAAAGGCGACAATGGGGCTTGTTTAGCACAGTGGGCTAAACAGCTCATTTGTAATGCAGAACAATGCCAACTACATGGGTTTAATTCCCGTACCGGCCTCCCCGAACAGGTGCCAGAATGTGGCAACTTGGGGCTTTTCACAGTAACTTCATTGAAGCCTACTTGTGACAACAAGCAATTGTTACTTTTATTATTTCAGGGAGTGTGCCTAAAAATCTCTGGAGGACTTTTCCTCGACTTAACCCACTCACCCCTGCATGAAGGATTAGTTCACAACAAGTGGAATTAAGCTCATCGAGTAACAATTTGACCAAGCGATATTGCAGAGCTCTGGCATGAATTGAGTTACATGAGGAGAAAAAAGCCTTGTTTGCTAGCATTTCTGGTGTTAATTGACAAAGGAGGGGAATTCAGATGATTTCTGCAAAGTGCAACAAAGTCTACATTGACACCCAGTATGTGATCAAAGCCAATTTCTTGGTCGGAATATTTTTCTCAGTTGCACACGTTTTGAATTCATTGTGGACATGCTTGCCTCTTGTCTTCTCTTTGAGTGGAAAAAGACTGAGAAAGTCCTCATTTGTTGTTGAGTTTTTGAATGCCATGCGAACGAAAACAGTCAGTTGGGCCATATACTCATGTCTTGTGGTTCATCAAACTGTAGTGAGAAACATTCACAGCCTGATAAGTCTTGTTGTAGTTGCTGAGACATGTCTTTGGACAACAATTCCACCCTTCTGGCTGTTAAAAATCTGGTGGCTAAGGTGTTGAGGGGGTTTATGGACCAGATGGGAGGGGTGGATCCATGGAGGTTTGCGAGGCCGAGGGCCAGGGAATTTTCATACTTCTCCCATGTGCATAAGGCCTATTCCCGGATTGATTTTTTCATTATGAGTAGGGCGCTGATTGCGAGGGTGGAGGATGCTGAGTATTCGGCGATAGCCATTTCTGACCACGCCCCGCACTGGGTGGACCTCGAGCTGGGGGAGGAGAGAGACCAGCGCCCGCTTTGGCGCTTGGAGGTGGGGCTGCTGGTGGACGAGGAGGTGGGCGGGCGGGTTCGAGGATGTATCGAGAGGTACCTGGAGGCCGATGACAATGGGGAGGTCCGAGTGGGGACGGTCTGGGAGGTGCTGAAGGCGGTGGTTAGGGGGGAGCTGATCTCCATTCGAGCCCACAGGGAGAGGAGAGAGCAGAGAGAGATGGAGAGACTGGGGGGAGATTGTGAGGGTGGACAGGAGATACGCGGAGGCTCCGGAGGAGGGATTGCTGAGGGAGCGGCGTAGTCTCCAGGCTGAGTTCGACTTGCTAACCACCAGAAAGGCGGAAGCTCAGTGGAGGAAGGCACAGGGAGCGGTGTATGAATATGGGGAGAAGGTGAGCAGGATGCTGGCTCACCAGCTCCGTAAGCGGGATGTGGCCAGGGAGATTGGTGGAGTTAAGGATAGGGGATGAAATGTGGTGCGCAGGGGGGTAGACATTAATGGGATCTTCAGGGACTTTTATGAGGAACTGTATCTGTCCGAACTCCAGGCGGAGGAGGGCGGGCTGGGGCGCTTTTTGGACCGGCTGAGATTCCCGAGGGTGGAGGAGGGACAGGTGGAGGGACTGGGGGCACCGGTTGAGCTGGAGGATTTGGTCAAAGGGATAGGGAGCATGCAGTCGGGGAAGGCGCCGGGGCCGGATGGGTTCCCGGTCGAATTCTATAAGATGTATGCAGACCTGTTGGGCCCCCTGTTGGTTAGGACCTTCAACGAGGCAAGGGAAGGGGGGGCTCTGCCTCCGACGATGTCTCGGGCGCTGATTTCCTTGATCCTTAAGCGGGACAAGGATCCCCTGCAGTGTGGGTCATACAGGCCGATCTCACTCTTAAATGTAGACGGCAAGTTGTTGGCAAAGATTTTAGCCACGAGGATAATGGACTGTGTGCCGCAGGTTATCCACGAGGATCAAACGGGGTTCGTGAAGGGGACGCAGCTGAACACTAACATACGGAGGCTCTTGAATGTTATAATGATGCCGGCGGTAGAAGTGGAGGCAGAGATAGTGGTGGCGTTGGACGCGGAAAAGGCCTTTGATAGGGTTGAGTGGGGGTACTTGTGGGAGGTGCTGGAAAGGTTCGGGTTTTGGGAGGGGTTTGTCAGGTAGGTGAGGCTGTTATCTGAGGCCCCGATGGCGAGCGTGGCCACGAATAGGAGGAGGTTGGAGTATTTTCGGTTATACCGAGGGACGAGGCAGGGGTGTCCCTTGTCCCCCCTGCTTTTTGCGCTGGCAATTGAACCCCTGGCCATGGCGCTGAGGGAGTCGAGGAACTGGAGGGGGCTGGTGCGGGGTGGGGAGGAGCACCGAGTGTCGCTCTATGCGGATGACCTATTGCTGTATGTGGCGGACCCGGTGGGGGGAATGCCGGAGGTAATGAGGATTCTCCAGGAATTTGGGGATTTCTCGGGGTACAAGCTCAACTTGGGGAAGAGCGAGCTGTCCGTTGTACACCCGGGGGACCAGGAGGGGGGGATTGGTAGGCTCCCACTAAAAAGGGTGGAAAGGAGATTCAGGTACTTGGGGGTCCAGGTGGCCAGGAGCTGGGGGGCCTTGCATAAGCTTAACCTCACAAGGCTGGTGGAGCAGATGGAGGAGGAGTTCAAGAGATGGGACATGTTGCCGCTGTCTTTGGCGGGTAGGGTGCAATCAGTCAAGATGACGGTGCTCCCGAGATTTCTGTTCCTGTTCCAGTGCCTCCCCATCCTTATCCCGAAGGCCTTTTTCAGGCGGGTTAACAGGAGCATTACGGGGTTTGTGTGGGCGCACGGGACCCTGAGGGTGAGAAGGGTGTTCTTGGAGCGGGGCAGGGATAGGGGGGACTGGCGCTGCCCAACGTCTGTGGGTATTATTGGGCTGCCAACGCTGCGATGGTGCGTAAGTGGGTAATGGACGGGGAAGGGGCAGCATGGAAGAGGATGGAGATGGCGTATTGTGTGGGCACGAGCCTGGAGGCGCTGGTAACGGCGCCGCTGCCGCTCCCTCCAACGAGGTATACCACGAGACCGGTGGTGGCGGCTACTCTCAAAATTTGGGGTCAATGGAGACGGCACGGGGGGAGATGGGGGCCTCGATGGGGTCCCCGATATGGGGGAACCACCGGTTTGTCCCGGGGAGAATTGATGGCAGGTTCCTGAGTTGGCACAGGGCAGGTGTTAGGAGGTTGGGGGACCTGTTTGCAGACGGGACGTTTGCGAGCCTGGGTGAGCTGGAAGGGAAGTTTGGGCCCCCCCGGGGAACACCTTTAGGTACATGCAGGTAAGGGCGTTTGTCAGGCGGAAGGTGGCGGAATTCCCTCTGTTGCCGCCGCGTGGGGTCCAGGACAGGGTGCTCTCGGGAGTGTGGGTTGGAGAGGGGAGGATCTCGGCAACGTACCAAGCGATGCAGGAGGTAGACGAGGCCTCTGTGGAGGAGCTGAAGGGTAAATAGGAGGAGGAGCTGAGTGAGGAGATTGAGGAGGGGATGTGGGCAGACGCCCTAGGAAGGGTGAACTCCTCCTCTTCTTGTGCGAGGCTTAGCCTCATACAGTTTAAGGTGCTGCATAGGGCTCACATGACCAGGATAAGGATGAGCTGGTTCTTTGGGAGCGAGGACAGGTGTCCCCCAGCGCTGGGGGAATTTTGGAAGGGCGTAGCAAGGACGGTGTCGAGGGTGGTAGGATCCAGGGTTAAACCGTGCTGGGGGCTCGCGATATTTGGGGTTGCAGAGGAGCCGGGAGTGCAGGAGGCGAAAGAGGCCGGCATTCTGGCCTTTGCGTCCCTAGTAGTCCAGCGGAGGATTCTTCTTCAGTGGAAGGATGCGAGACCCCCAAGCTTGGAGGCCTGGATCAACAATATGGTGGGGTTTATTAAATTGGACAGGGTGAAATTTGCCCTGAAGGGGTCAGTGCACGGGTTCTTCAGGAGGTGGCAACCATTCCTAGATTTCCTGGCAGAACGGTAGAAATAAGGCCGGCAGCAGCAGCAACGGGGGGGGGGTCCCTTTGTTTTGGGCTGAAGGGACGCGTATATTTGTTTTTTTGCTAATGTCGGGCGTTAATTTATTTCTTCTTTTTTGTATACGGGGGGAGGGGTTTGTTCTTTCTGTTCTTAGTATTTTCTGTTATTGATATTTTGTGAAAATTTGAATAAAAATTATTTAAAAAAACAAAAAAAAACAACTGTAGAGTGAATTTAGGAATAAGTTAGATTTTATAGGAAGAAACTTCAGATACCTTAGGAGGTTTACAATTTGTAATTCACAAGTGAAGTATAGCACAGTGGTTAGCATTGTTGCGTCACAGCGCCATCTTCCCGGGTTTGATTCCCGCTTGGGTCATTGTTGGCTTGTGCGGAGTATGCACGTTAACCCTCTGTCTGCATGAGTTTCCTCCGGATGTCATTTTAAAGTGGAGTGGACAGGGCCTTGGACGGGAAGCCCACTTTTGCCCTTACTAAGACCACAATGGCCTTTTCCTGCCCAGCTTCAATTTTCAGTCTGGCAGGTACTGGAATATCTCAGGGAAACAGAAAAAGTTAACATTCTCGATCTGGGACAGGAAGGCGTGGGGCGGCCGGGGGGGGGGGGGGGGGGGGGGGGGGGGGGGGGGGGGGCGGGGGAGTGCGGGGGCGGAGAGGTGCATTCATTGGAAGCCCCTTCTGATTGGGGCACCTTCCCCTCATGGACCGGATACCTCCAGACCTCCCTCCCCACCAGCCTTTCCCCGATAACCCCGTTGGCTCGCCCTCACAACCCCCAGCTCATCCCCTCCCCTCCCGTTCCCAGGATGCTTGTTACTTACCTGCAAACCAACACTTACACTTAGTCCCAGGCACATCCTTTTCTGACCACTGCAGCACTGTGTTTGGAGGGGCTTGAGAGCTGTTGACCAATGTAATGGTCGATGGCTGCCCTTGCTTTTTGAAAGTTGTTTCAAGTGATATTCCACTGGGCTCAGTGTTCGGACCCTTACTGTTTGTGTTATATATTAACAATTTGGACGTGAGCATGGGGAGCATGACTGGGAAATTTGCAGAAGACACACAGATTGGCTGAGTGGTGGACAGTGTAGACGATATCAGTAATCTCCAGAATGATACAGATGGATTGGTGGAGTGGGCGATAAAGTGCCAGATGGAATTTAATACCGGGAAGTGTGAGGTCATGCATTTCGGGAGGTCAAACAGTCATAGGGAGTACACAATAAATGCGAACATACTAAGAGGGTAGAGGAAGTGAGAGATCTTGGTGTACAGGTATACAGGCCCCTAAAGATAGCAGTTCAAGTTGACAAGGTTGTGAAGAAACATATAGAATGCTGTCCTGCATTGGCAGAGGTATAGAATATAAACGTACGGGTATAATGTTAGAATTGTCTAAAACACTTGTGAAGCCACAAGGGATATTGTGTGGTGTTCTGGTCACCACATTACAGGAAAGATGTTATTGCTCTGGAGAGGTTTGCAAGAATGTTGTCAGGACGAGAAAAGTGTAGCTGTGTGGAGAGAATAGATAGGTTGGGGTTATTTTCCTTGGAACAAAGAAGGTTGAGGGCGTCACTGAATTGAGGTGCACAAAATTATGGGGGGGAAGAGATAGAGTGGACAGGATAAAATTGTTTCGCCTGGTGGAGAAATCTAGAACCAGAGGAAGAAAATGATCTGTAATTAAAAGTCTAATGATGACCATGAAACCATTGTCGATTGTTGTAAAAACCCATCTGGTTCAATAACGTTCTTTAGGGAAGGAAATCTGCCATCCTTACCCGGTCTGGCCTGCATGTGACTCCAGACACATAGCAATGTAGTTAACTCTTAAATGCTCTCTGAAATGACCTAGCAAGCCACACAGTTGTATTCAACCATGACGAAAATGCAAAAAAGGAATGGAACCGGATGGACCCCCTGGTATCGAACCTGGAAACGACAGCGGCAAACCCAGCCCTGCCAACCCTGCAAAGTCCTCCTGACTAACATCTGGGGGCTTGTGCCAAAGTTGGAAGAGCTCTCTCACAGGCTAGTTAAGCAACAACGTGGCATATTTATACTCACAGAATCATACCTTACAGCCAATGTCCCAGGCACCACCATTACCATTCCTGGGTACGTCCTGTCACAACCAGCAGGACAGACCCAGCAGAGGTGGCGGCACAGTGGCATATAGTCAAGAGGGAGTTGCCGTGGGTGTCCTCAACATCGACCCTGGACCCCATGAAGTCTCATGGCTTCAGGTTAATCATGAGCAAGGAAATCTACTGCTGATTACCATGTACCGGCCACCATCAGCTGATGAATCAGTACTCCTCCATGTTGAAAAGCACTTGAAGGAAGCACTGAGGGTAGCAAGGGCGGAGAATATGCTCTGGGTGGGGGACTTCAATGTCCATCACCAAGAGTGGCTCAGTAGTAGCACCACAGACTGAGCTGGCCGGGTCCTGAAGGGACATAGCTGCCAGACTGGGACTGCAGCAAGTGGTGAGGGAACCGACAAGAGGGAAAAACACACTGGACCTCATCCTCATCAATCTGCCTGCTGCGGATGCATCAGTCCATGACAGTATTGGGAGGAGCGGCCACTGCACAGTCCTTGTGGAGAAAAAGTCCCACCTTCACATTGAGGATACCCTCCATCGTGTTGTATGGCACTACCACCATGCTAAATGGGTGAGACTTCAAACAGATCTAGCAACTCAAGACTGGGTATCCATGAGGCGCTATGGACCATCAGCAGCAGCAGAATTGTATTCAACCCCAATCTGCAACCTCATGTTCCGGCATATCTCCCACTCTACCATTACCACCAACCCTGGTTCAATGAAGAGTGCAGGAGAGCATGCCAGGAACAACATCAGCCATAATGAAAAATGAGGTGTCAACCTGGTGAAGCTACAACACAGTACTACTTGTGTGCCAAACAGCATAAGCAGCAATTAATAGACTGAGCTAACAGTTTCCACAACAAATGCATCAGATCTCACCTCTGTAGTCGTGCCACATTCTGCCATGAATGGTGGTGGACAATTAAACAACCCACTGGAGGAGGATGCTCCACAAATATCCCAACCTCAATTACGGAGGAGCCCAGCACATATGTTTGAAAGACAATTGGCTGAGGCATTCGCAACAATCTTCAGCCAGAAGTGCCAAGTGGATGATCCATCTCGGTCTCCTCCAGAGGTCCCCAGCATCACAGTTGTCAGTTTTCAATACGAATGATATCTATGCGAAATCAAGAAACATCTGAAGGCACTGATTACTGCAAAGGCATTGGGACCCAACAATATCTCAGCAATAGTAGTGAAGACTTATGCTCCAGAACTTGCCCCACGCCTAGCCAAGCCGTTCCAATACAGTTACAACACTGGCATCTACCTGGCAATGTGGAAAGTTGTCCAGGTGTGTCCTGTACACAAGAAACAGGATAAATCCAACCCATCCAATTACCGTCCTGTCAATCTACTCTCCACCATCAGCAAAGTGATGGAAAGAGTCGTCAACAGTGCTATCAAGCAGCACTTACTCAGCAATAACCTGCTCACGGAGACTCTGTTTGGGTTCAGCCAGGGTCACTCAGCTCCTGACCTCATTACAGCCTTGGTTCATGATGTGGAGATGCCGACGTTGGATTGGGGTGAGGACAGCAAGAAGTCTTACAACACCAGGTTAAAGTCCAACAGGTTTGTTTTGAATCACTAGCTTTCGGAGCACTGCTCCTTCCTCAGGTGAATTGGTTCAAACATGGACAAAAGAGTTGAATGCCAGAGGTGTGGTGAGAGTGACTGCCCTTGACACCAATGCAGCATTTGACCGAATATGGCATCAAGGAGCCATAGCTAAACTGGAGTCAATGGGAATCAGGGGGAAGACTCAGTGCTGGTTGGAGTCATACCTGGCACAAAAGAAGATGGTTATTGTGGTTGGCGGTCAATCACCTCAACTCCAGGACATCAATGCAGGATTTCCTCAGGGTAGTGTCCGAGGTGCGACCATCTTCAGCTGCTTCACCAATGACGTCCCTTCCATCAAAAGTTCAGAAGTGGAGATGTTTGCGGATAACTGCACAATGTTCAGCACCATCCATAGAAATCATAGAATTTACAGTGCAGAGGGAGGCCATTCGGCCCATCGAGTCTGCACCAGCCCTTGGAAAGAGCACCTCACTTGAGCCCATGCATCCACCGTATCCCCGTAATCCAGTAATCCCACCTGATCTTTTTTGGACACTAAGGGCAATTTATCATGACCACTCCACCTATCCTGCACATCTTTGGACGATGGGAGGAAACCCACGCAGACACGGTGAGAATGTGCAGATCCGCACCGACAGTGACCAAGCCAGGAATTGATCCTGGAACCCTGAAGCTGTGAAGCAACTGTGCTAACCACTGTGCTACCATGACTCCTCAGATAATGAAGCAGTCCATGTCCAAATGCAACAAGAACTGGACAATATCCAGGCTTTGGCTGATAAGTGGCAAGTTACATTCGTGTCACACAAGTGTCAGGCAATGGCCATCTCCTATAAGAAAGGTTCTACCACCACCCCTTGATATTCAATGGCATTACGATCGCTGAATCCGCCACTATCAACAACCTGCGGGTTACCATTAATGAGAAACTGAGCTGGACGAGCCACATTAATACTGTGGCTACCAAGGCAAGTCAAAGACTAGGAATCCTATGGCGAGTAACTCACCTCCTGACACCCCCAAAGCCTGTCCACTATCTACAAGGCACAAGTCAGGAGTGTAATGGAATACTCTCCACTTGCCTGGAGGAGTGCAGCTCCAACAACATTCAAGAAGCTCCACACCATCCAGAACAAAGCAGTCCGCTTGAGTGCTCCCCCCTTCCACAAGCTTTCAAACCCTCCACAACTGACGAATAGTGGCAGCAATGTGTACCATCTACAAGATGCACTGCAGTAACTCACCAAGGTTCCTCAGACAACGCCTTCCAAACCCATGACCGCTACCATCTAGGACAAGAGCAGCAGATACCTGGGAACCCCACCACCTGGAGGTTCCCCTCCAAGTCACTCACCACCCTGATTTGAAAATATATTGCCGCAGAATCGGAGAATCTAGCCCATAGTCTCCCAAATGGAGAATTCCACCCAATGAATTTGAATGAGGTAGTCAGCAGAACCCATAGAGGGGAATATTGAACAATACAGCTCTGAGCATCCGCATTGTAAAAAAGGCTCATTCCCATCCAACAGCCAGGCAGGCCAGTTCCGTCTAATATTTTGGGCCACAGCAGATTGCAGATATTCTCCTCTAAAAGCTGTAGTTTCATGCCTGTGCTGAACTAGGAAGAGACGTTTGAGACTTGTTCTTCTAAGCAGTATCGTGTGGTAACTATTCACTGGAGGAGTGACGTAGTGAGGGAATTCCAGCGTTTGGGACCGAGGCACTTGAAGACACAACCATTAATGGTGGAGCACTTAAAGTTGGGGATGCATAAGAAGCCAGAATTAGAGGAACATGGATATTTTGGATGGTTGTGAAGCTCGAGAGGATTACAGATCATATTCTCCATAGAATTACAGTTCATTTTTTTAGAAAATATTTTATTGAGGCATTTATAATTTTAACAATTTAAACATCAGGTTTCAACAAGAACAAAACAATATAACCAACACCGCAGTCCCCCCCCCCCCCCCCCCCCCCCCTCCGCCCCACCCAGCGACAAACCCCAGCCAACATGGCTTACACAAACAGTACCACCTTTCCCAGCCCCTCTTCCCCTGGTACTCCTGCACTTGCTCACCGCCCCCATGCCTCCCTTCCCCCTCCTACCTTGCTGAAGTGTAATTTTTTCGAAGAAGTCGATGAACGGGCACACCTCAGCAATGATCCCCTCTAGGGCGAACTTGATTTTCTCGAGTCTGAGAAACCCCGCCATGTCGCTAACCCATACCCCCGACTTCGGGGGCTCTGAGCCCCTCCACCTTAGGAGGCTCCGTCTCCAGGCCACCACAGAGGCAAAGGCCAGGACATCGGACTCTCTCTGCCTCTGGGCTCTCAGATCTTCCGACACCCAAAGATCGCCACCTCTGGACTCGGTACCACCCTCACTTTTAATACCTCTGAAATGACGTCGGCAAACCCCTGCCAGAAACCCCTCAGCCTCGGACATGCCCAAAACACATGGACATGGTTAGCTGGACCCCCCGCACAGCGCCCGCACCTATCCTCCTCTAGGAACCTGCTCATCCAGGCCACAGTCATGTGAGCCGCGTGGATCACCTTCAGTTGTATCAGGTTGAGCCTGACACACGACGAGGATGCATTAACTCTCGTCAGTACCTCCTCCCATAATCCGGCCTCCAACTCCACACCCAGCTCTTCTTCCCACTTTCTCTTCACCTCCCCTATCGGGATTCTCTCCCACTCCATCAGTTCCTTGTAGATCTCTGAAACCTTCCTCTCACCTACTCCTGTTCTCGACACCACCTTATCCTGTAGGCCCCTGTGCGGCAGGTGCGGGAAGGTTGAAACTTGCCTCCGCACAACATCCCTCACTTGCAGATAGCGGAACCCATTCCTACCTGGCAACTCAAACTCCTCCTCCAACTCCTCCAAGCTTGGTAAGCCCGCATCAATAAAAGATCTCCAAATCTCTCGATCCTTGCCTGCTGTCACCTTCGGAACACCCCATCCAGCCCCCCCCCCCCGAGCGAACTGGTGGTTTTCGCATATCGGTGCCCACACCAACGCCCCGCCAAACCCATATGCTGCCTCCACTGTGCCCACACCCTCAGGGCTGCCACTACTACCAGGCTTGTGGAGTACCTGGCTGGCAAGAACGGCAGACGTGCTGTTAACAATGCCCCCAAACCCGCGTCTTTACATGAGGTCGCGTCCACCCGCTCCCACACCGATCCCGGCCCCACTACCCACTTACTGACCAACACAATATTCGCCGCTCAAGAATGATTGATAAAATTCAGAAGAGCCAGCCCGTTCCCCCCCCAACGCCCCCGCTCCAGCAGCACTTTCTTCATCCATGGCGTTTTACCTGGCCAAACAAAACCCGAGATCACCGCATTTATTTTTTCAAAGAACGCCTTGGGGATAAAAATTGGAAGGCTCGTGCAAGACGAACAAAAACCTCGGGAGGATCGTCATTTTCACTCTGTACCCATCCCGTCAATGACAACAGGAGCGCATCCCATCTCCAAAAGTCCCCCCTCATCTTCTCCACCAACCGACGCAAATTCAGCTTATGCAGCTGCTCCCACTCCCGTGCCACCTTGATGCCCAAATATCGAAAGTTCCCCCACCACCTTGAATGGCATCTCATACAATCTCTTCTCCTGCCCCCTCACATGAATCACAAAGACCTCGCTCTTACCCATTTTATGGGTAATATGGGTAAGACCCATACAATGCCGTAGAGAAGGAATTCCTGGAGTATATACGGGATGGTTTTATTGACCAATATGTGGAGGAACCAACTAGAGAGCAAGCCACCTTAGACTGGGTACTGTGTAATGAGAAGGGAATCATTGCCAATCTGGTTGTACGAGACCTCTTGGGGATGAGCGACCATAACATGATAGAATGTTTTATCAAGATGGAGAGGGAAATAGTTGATTCGGAGACTAGGGTGCTGAATTTGTAGCCACCTGGGGTGGCCATGTCCCGATTCCAAAATGGATACTCGCAAAGAGTGCAGGGAAAAATGGACAGCACTAGAAAAACGAGCAGGTACAAGGTTTCCTGTGGATTGGAACTTGTAGAGCCCAGACAGAACTGAAACTACAAGCCATTACCATAGTAATGAGCTATCTCTGGGGACAAAAAGAAACATTTAAACAATTGGTACCAGGGCAGACTCCCCGGCACCAGTGGAGACTAAAACAAAGGCAGGCCAACGGTCCAATTAATTGGGACCAAGCCCAGGGTCCTCCCAGAAGGGCGTAAAACCTCTTGGGGTATAAAGCAGAGTCCCCAAGGTTCGCTCTCTTACTCTTATTCTTCTCCGTCACCTTCACCTTGACCTTTGGCTCTCAATGGCGAGAGGCCCGCCAAGCACCAGCCAAGTAAGTCTAAGGTCAACGCACGCTACGAGATAGGCGTTCCTAACTCCTCTTCTATACTAGTTTGAAGCCAGCAGTATCAGAACCGGACAATGGCCATTGTTCCTCTGACTGAGTGGGCCCCCCCGAAGCTAACTATAGGCTTTTAGTAGTAGTTGTAGTTTAGCGAGTAGAGTTTGTGCATGAGTAATAATTGACTGTGTGTGTAAATAAATGTGCATTGATTTCAAACTTACTAACTGGTGTATCGAGCCATTGATCAGTATTCAGTTTTGAACCTTGTGGTGGTATCAGAAAGATACCTGGCGACTCTTGAGCAAAGGTAATTAAAACAGAGCCAATTAAGGGAAAGCATAACGAGCAACAAATCTTAATAAAGAGAACTATGAAGATATGAGGCATGAGTTGGCCTTGATAGATTGGGCAGAGCTACATAAAGGGATGACAGTGGATAGATAATGGCAAACATTCAAGGAACGCATGGGGGAACTACAGCAACTGTTCATTCCTGTCTGGTGGAAAAGCAAAGGGTGTAAGAGGATCAATCCATGGCTTACAAAGAAAATTAGAAATAGTGTCCGATCCAAGGAAGAAGCATACAGATTGGCCAAAAAAAAAATAGGTCTGAGGATTGGGAGCAGTTTAGAATTCATCAAAGAAGGACAAAGGGATTGATTAAGAAGGGGAAAATACTGGACGAAAGGAAGCTTGCAGGGAACATAAAGACTGACACTAAGAGTTTCTATAGATATGTGAAGAGAAAGAGATTGGTAAAGAGAAATGTAGGCCCCCTACAGACAGAAACAGGGGAATGCACAATAAGGGACAAAGAAATGGATGAGCAGTTGAATACACACTTTGGTTCTGTCTTCACAAATGAGGAGACAAATCTGACACCAGACATGCCAGTAAATGAAAGGTTTAGTGAGAGGGAAGAACTGAGGGAGATCAACATTAGTAGAGAAATGGTGCTGGGAAAAATGATAGGATTGAAGGCGGATAAATCCCCAGGGCCTGAGAATATGCACCCCAGAGTGCTTAAGGAGGTGGCTCTGGAAATAGTGGATGCATTGGTGGTCATCTTCCGGGATTCTATAGACTCTGGAACTATCTCTGCAGATTGGAGGGTAGATCACGTCACTCCAATATTCAAAAAGGGAGGTAGAGAGAAAGCAAGGAATTATAGACCAGTAAGTTTAACATCAGTAATGGGGAAAATGCTTGAGTCCATTATCAAGGACTTTATAGGGGAACATTTAGAAAGCAGTGGCAGGATCAGTCAGAGTCAGCATGGATTTATGAAGGGAAAATCATGCTAGGCAAATCTGTTGGAATTCTTTGAAGATGTAACCAGTACAGTTGACAAGGGGGAGCCAGTCGATGTGGTATATTTGGACTTTCAGAAGGCGTTTGACAAAGTCCTGCACAAGAGATTATTGTGCAATATTAAAGCGCATGGGATTGGGGGAAATGCATTGAAGTGGATAGAAAACTGGCGGGTAGAGAGGAAACAAAGAGTAGGGATTAATGAGTCCTTTTCAAATTGGCAGGCAGCAACTAATGGGGTACCACAGGGATTGGTGCAGGGACCCCAGCTATTCACAATATATATTAATGATTTGGATGAGGGAATAAAATGTAACATCACAAAGTTTGCAGATGATATCAAGTTAGGTGGGAGGGTGAATTGTGACGAGGATGCAGGGATCTTACAGCATGATCTGGACAGGTTGGGCGAGTGCGCAAATCAATGGCAGATGCAGTATAATTTGGATAAGTGTGAGGTTATTCACTTTGGAAGCAAAAATAGGAAGGCAGATTACTACCTGAATGGTTGTAAATTGGGAGAGGGGAGTGTGCAGTGGGACCTGGGTGTCCTTGTGCACCATTCGCTGAAGGTAAGCATGCAGGTGCAGCAGGCGGTAAAGAAGGTGAATGGCATGTTGGCCTTCATTGCGAGAGGTTTCGAGTATAGAAGCAGGGATGTGTTGATGCAATTATACAGGGCCCTGGTGAGGCCATTCCTGGAGTATTGCGTGCAGTTGTGGTCTCCTTCTCTGAGGAAGGATGTTCTTGCTCTCGAGGGAGTGCAGCGAAGGTTTTCCAGACTGATTCCAGGGATGGCGGGACTGTCATATGAGGAGAGATTGACTAGGTTGGGTTGCAAGAGTTCAGAAGAATGAGTGTGGATCTCATAGAGACTTATAAAATTTTAACTGGATTAGACAGGTAGGTGCAGGGAAGATGTTACCAATGATGGGTGTGTCCAGAACCAGGATTCAGGGTAAACCATTTCAGACAGAGATAAGGAGACATTTCTTCACACAAAGAGTGGTGAGCCTGTGGAATTCATTACCACAGGAAGTAGTTAATGCTGAAACTTTGAATATATTCAAGAGGTGGCTAGATATAGCACTTGGGGAGAATGGGATCCAAGGCTGTGGGGAGAAAGCAGGATTAGGCTATTGAGTTGGATGATCAGCCATGATTATGATGAATGGGGGAGCAGGTTCGAAAAGCCAAAAGGCCTCCTCCTGCTCCTATCTTCTATTTATCTATGTATCTAGTGCAAACCAAAGTAACCCCTCCCAAGCTCAATCGAAGAGATCAACCCCCCATCTTCCAACAGAGAAGAAAAACAAACCTGAAGCTGAAAAATGGCCCCAAACACAAATTAAACGCAGCGTCAAAGCATCTCCACCAAAGTTCAAAGTACACCTTCTCCTGCCAGTCCATTGTCTCTGATAAATTCTATCGCTTCCTCCGATGTCCCAAAGTACAGCTCCCAGCCTTCGTAGGTCATAGAACATAGAACATAGAAAATACAGCACAGAACGGGCCCTTCGGCCCACGATGTTGTGCCGAACTTTTGTCCTAGTTGAAGAAAAAAAATCTACACCCCAGCATTCTACCCTAATCCAGGTACCTATCCAATAGCCGCTTGAAGGCCCCTAATGTTTCCGACTCAACTACTTCCACAGGCAGTGCATTCCATGCCCCCACTACTCCCTGGGTAAAGAACCTACCTCTGACATCCCCCCTATATCTTCCACCATTCACCTTAAATTTATGTCCCCTTGTGATGGTTTGTTCCACCCGAGGAAAAAGTCTCTGACTGTCTACTCTATCTGTTCCCCTGATCATCTTATAAACCACTATCAAGTCGCCCCTCATCCTTCTCCGTTCTAATGAGAAAAGGCCTAGCACTCTCAACCTTTCCTTGTAAGACCTGCTCTCCATTCCAGGCAACATCCTGGTAAATCTCCTTTGCACCTTTTCCAAAGCTTCCACATCCTTCCTAAAATGTGGTAACCAGAACTGCACACAGTACTCCAAATGTGGCCTTACCAAGGTTTTGTACAGCTGCATCATCACCTCACGGCTCTTAAATTCAATCCCTCTGCTAATGAACGCTGGCACACCATAGGCCTTCTGCACAGCTCTATCCACTTGAGTGGCAACTTTCAAAGATCAATGAACATAGACCCAAGATCTCTCTGCTCCTCCACATTGCCAAGAACCCTACCGTTAACCTTGTATTCCGCATTCATATTTGTCCTTCCCAAATGGACAACCTCACACTTTTCAGGGTTAAACTCCATCTGCCACTTCTCAGCCCAGCTCTACATCCTATCTGTTTTTTTTTGCAGTCGGCAAACCCCTCCTCACTATCCACAACTCCACCAATCTTCGTATCATCTGCAAATTTACTGGTCCACCCTTCAACTCCCTCATCCAAGTCATTAATGAAAATCACAAACAGCAGAGGACCCAGAATTGATCCCTGCGGTACGCTACTGGCATCTGGGCTCCAGGCTAAATATTTACCATCCACCACCACTCTCTGACTTCTATCGGTTAGCCAGTTTGTTATCCAACTGGCCAACTTCCCCACTATCCCATGCCTTTTACTTTCTGCATAAGCCTACAATGGGGAACCTTATCAAATGTCTTTCCAAATCCATGTACACTACATCCACTGCTTTACGTTCATCCACGTGCTTGGTCACCTCCTCAAAGAATTCAATAAGACTTGTGAGGCAAGTCCTACCCCTCCGTGCTGACTACCCATAATCAAGCAGTGTCTTCCCAGATGCTCAGAAATCCTATCCTTCAGTACCCTTTCCATTACTTTGCCTTGCACCGAAGTAAGACTAACTGGCCTGTAATTCCCAGGGTTATCCCGATTCCCTTTTTTTGAATAGGGGCACGACATTCACCACTCTCCAATCCCCTGGTACCACCCCTGTTGACAGTGAGGACGAAAAGATCATTGCAAACGGCTCTGCAATTTCATCTCTTGCTTCCCATAGAATCCTTGGATATATTTCATCAGGCCCGGGGCACTTGTCTATCCTCAAGTTTTTAAAAATGCCCAACACACCTTCCTTCCTAACAAGTATCTCCTCGAGCTTACCAGTCTGTTTCACACTGTCCTCTCCAACAATATGGCCCGTCTCAGTCATAAATACGCGTTCAAGACCTCTCCTATCTCTTCAGACTCAATACAGAATCTCCCGCTACTGTCCTTGATCGGACCTACCCTCGCTCTAGTCATTCTCATATTTCTCACATATGTGTAAAAGAACTTGGAGTTTCCTTGATCCTGCCCGCCAAAGATTTTTCATGCCCTCTCTTAGCTCTCCTAATCCCTTTCTTCAGTTCTCTCCTGGCTATCTTGTATCCCTCCAGCACCCTGTCTGAACCTTGTTTCCTCAGCCTTACATAAGTATCTTTCTTCCTCTTAACAAGACATTCAACCTCTCTTGTCAACCATGGTTCATAGAACATAGAACATACAGTGCAGAAGGAGGCCATTCAGCCCATCAAGGCTGCACCCACTTAAGCTCTCACTTCCACCCTATCCCCATAACCCAATAGCCCCTGCTACCCCTCCTAACATTTTGCACACTAAGGGAAATTTAGCATGGCCAATCCACCCAACAGCATGTCTTTGAACTGTGGGAGGAAACCAGAGCACCCGGAGGAAACCCACGCAGACACGGGGAGAAACGTGCAGACTCCACATAGACAGTGACCCAGTGGGAATTGAACCTGGGATCCTGGCGCTGTGAAACAACAATGCTAACCACTGTGCTACCGTGCCGCCCTTGAACAAGTTCCACATTTCAATTGTGTCCTTCCCAGACAGCCTATGTTCCCAAATCATGCACTTCAGTTCTTGTTCACTCATGTTCCCCCCGCAACCTCCTCCATCTTCTGGATCGCTTGACCCTGGGCCTCCAGCCTCTCTCCACGTGGTCGATCACCGCCTTAATCAAATCTACGCCCGGTCAGTCCTCCAGATTCTCCTTGCGTTGCTGGGTGAACATATTGTTAAGGAAGCCTGCTCTGTTGACCACGGAGCATGCAGGGCCGCTCCCCGATCCTCTGCCATTTCCACGTGTGTCGCAGGCACTGCACCAACCTTTGCAGTCTGATCCCTTCTTCAACTGCTTCTGGCCCTCAGCTTCATACACCAGTGGGTCCATCTCTTCTACTCACTCTTCTGCACCTTGTTGCCTCCTCACATCTACCTGTTAACTTGGGAAAATGCCCAAAAAAACACCGTGAGCGGGAGCCACCAAATGTGTGACCACTCACACCATGGCTGCCGTCCGAAGTCCAGAATTACATTTCTTATAGCGAACATCCTAAAGTTGCTCCCAGCTTCCAATGGGTTCCCATATTCCCATTTTGTCAAGCAATAAGTTTAAGTGACCGTCCCCAAGCACTTTCCTCAGCTTCCTGAGAGTTTCTTAAATCTATCACCAGCAGTAACACCTGGTCTAATGATTCTTCTTTCTCCCTTGGCCATGCCAGTAACAATCTCTTGGAATCCTTTGGGAGACTCATTGTCCACTCATTGTAAACTTAGAGACTGCTGCCATTATTTCCAAACATAATTCCCTTGCATCTATTTCTGAGTAAAACAAATTTGAGCCTTTCTTTGATCTCTAACAATCAAACCACCCAGGCTGACTGTCAGACAGACTATAGAACGGGTCACATGATCTGTCTCTTTAAAGTCCCAAACATAGTAATCTTATAAACCTCACAACATTTTGAGCAAAGGTGAAGCAAATTTTATTTGATTAAGTCCATAAAACTGGCATTTCATCCAGATGCAGAATATTTTAATCTAAATATAAACAAGGCATTGTCAACTTCATGACTTTAGTGACTGAAATTCTTTGCAACATTTTGGCTGGCAACTTCCAATCCATTTTATTTGTGCAACTGCTTCTGTTCCTGTTGCAAGATAATTACAATCTTCATAGCAAAAATGATGCATGAAAAGAACAAAATTGAAAATCCCATAAAAGAAAAGAATCGGAAAATTTAATTTTTGTTGAAATGATATTATTATGGTTCAAAATCTTTCAACAAGTCCCGACTAATAAACACATTGGGCTGGGTTTTTGAAGGGTGCCAGGATCTTGAGTCCTGAGTCCACCCATGTCCTCAGTGTGCACGCTGTGCAATCTTCTGGAAGGCAGCCTCCTAATTTGTTGCCTCCTCGCTTGCCATCATATTAAGGACAACAGGTAGGTTGCCAATATGTAGGACCAATCAGAGGATCCACAGTGATGTTAGGTTGGCAGCCACACCAAGAGAGTGTGGCAGGCAAGCCGAGAATTGTGAGGGAGGCCTGTGTTGCCTGCATAGAATCGATAAATTAAAGAGAGCCACAACTTGAATTTAGAGCCATTGACTTGAGGCAAAACCCCTCCAAATGCTTTTGCAGAGATGCCTGTGGCCTTTCATCCCCTTGGCCTTGTCATTTGTACCCTGGCCTGCCACAAAATGACACTCTTGTTTGAGCTAGGAGCCTTTACATATCGCAGGGGGACACTGATGGTGGTAAAATATTGCTCCAATGCAAAATTTCCCCAAAGTGGAATCTTAATTCCATCATTTGGCAGTAAGCCTCTATGACGCAGGTAGACAAATCTGTTCCCAGCCCGCCCTTGGAAAGCCACCCCAGAGGTGGACACACGTCGAGGAACAATGCTGACATGGCTTCCCTTAATATTCCTGGCTTTCCCACCTCCAGCCCTGTCTCATAGGGCTGAGGCGATCAACCTATTAGTACCTCACAATCATGGAATGTAATTGAAGTCAATAAATTACAGTGTTGCTAGTTCCACAGTGCCATTATTTTAAGCAGCAGTGCATGCAAGCTGGCATTAATTCTAGAATCTTTCATTTTAGTTGGAAAAGAGCTCAGATAGTTCCTGTTTAATTGTTTTGGCAAGGGTAATGGTGAAGCAGCACAAAAACCCCAAGCCAATATAGCATAGGATGAGTAACAATGCACATTGCATCGTCCGTAGTTTCCACTTTTGTTTGCAGCATTTAAGATCTCCTACACCACATTATAAGAACAACATGGTTGTTTCTGGCCTGACCTCCCTTGGAGTTACCTGGCCAGGAAAGTTTGTGGCCATCTAACATTGCATCGGATGGAACTAGGGAGCTGTGGTCGAACATTTGGACAGGTTTTGCAGCAAGCCAGCTGTGTAGCTCAAAATGGACTGGACCTCCCCCTGGCAATATCTGGCAGTGGTTCCATATGCTCCTCCAGCCAGCCATCTGAGAATTAAAACCTGCCCTAGTGAGGGTCGAATTCTTCTATCCATGATCACAATTTGGAACTAGAAATACTACAAAACTTTTCCCACAAGAAAATAACCTGACAACCTTTTATGTGTTTGCATTTAAGAATAATGGAATTAATTATTGAAACAAACAGCATTGTTCAGACTATTAATGTACAAGCTTAAAAATACACCAGTACTATAGTCAGGACTGATATAGTGACTGAACAAGACAATACAACACGTGGGCATTCCTGTTATTTATGAGCTTTGCAGGCTCTTATTGTTTTTTTGAATATTTCTCCAGCTGTTTGAATCTATATATCTTCAACTAGCTCTGTTTTGCAACAAGATTATCACAACTTAATAAACTGTTGAGGACATATAATAAATACCAGATCGTAAATTTTTGTGCAATTTACTGTGGAAAAAATGGTACTACTGCAGGTCAGGTCAAGTAATCCAATATGGCTTCAAGTCTTATGTTGTAAAATGATATCCTTTGTCTTACATCAAATGGCACTTTCAAACTTAAGCAACATCAGAAAACCTCCACATCAAATAAAATGACCACCATAGTAGTAAGAAAAAAGTATTTGAAATTAAATTCTCTATCTGGTACATATTATCTATGATAACAGATACCTGTAAATGAATTTTATGATAACAATCCAATATTTGAGCTTCTCACAGTGAACATAAACCACTCAAGTTTTATTGTTGTGGTTTATTAAAACAGCTGACCCCCTAGATTAGGTTACACTCTACAATTCATATACAATTATTTATTTCTGTGTGTCATCTTGGTGCAGTTGGTGGGACTTTTCCATTTGAATCAAAAGATTGTAGGTTTAGCATATAATTAAGGTTAATATATCATTGTGTTACTGGGGAAATGTTATATTATCCAAGTTGCTGTTCTTCTAAAGACATATTAAACCAAAGCTTGTTTTGCCTGTCCCAGTGATTTAGCTGAACATTCAAATCCCACAGAACTATTTGAAGATGTGCAGGGAATTCTTGCGTCTTGGCCAACAGTCAGTTGATACTACAAAGAGTCAATTGTCTGGTTATTCCATCTTACTGAAGTTAGTGTGACATCACACAGTGTACTAAATAGTTGTTTCCTTTTCCCACAATTTCCATTCATTAAAATAATGGTTTGAAAATCATAGACTGCACCGCAGTTTCCAAAGATACCCTCCACCTGGGATCCAAGTTATGGATCCACAATCACTTAATGCAATTCAATCCTATCAATAAATTAGCAGGGCAAAGTAGCACTCTCCCCATAGATAAGCTAACAACTGTTGCAATATCTATGTATTTTTCCCAGTTATAATCACAAAATCTATTACATTAAAATGTTTGTAATGACAAAAAGTTACTTTTGTTCAAACCAAGATATACAACAACATCCCAGGTTGTTGATTGCACTATCACAAAGGAGTACACCATTTGCTTGGATTTGTTTTTTTTAAATGTAATTATTCAAAGTTTTTTCAATAAGTTTTACAAAACACTCCAAAAGGAAAATAAACAAAGAAAAAAGGGCAAATTGCTAGGGCAAGCATCCCTTTCAAAAAGGAAAATAAATTCCCCCCCCCTCCCCGGGTTGCTGCTTGCTGTTGACCTCCACCTAACGTTCCGCGAGAAAGTTAAGGAACGGTTGCCACCGCCTGGAGAACCCCTGCAAGGACCCTCGCAAGGCAAACTTTATCTTCTCCAACCTGAGAAACCCCGCCATGTCATTGACCCAAGCCTCTACACTGGGGGCTTTGCGTCCCTCCACAATAACAAGAGCCTTCTTCGGGCTACCAAGGAGGCAAAGGCCAGAACTCCAGCCTCTTTCGACTCCTGTGCTCCCGGATCCTCCGATACCACAAATAACGCTATCCCCCAACTCGGTTTTACCCGAGTATCCAAGACCTTGGCATAACCTTTGCAAAGTCCTTCCAAAACCAGCAAGTGCCGGGAAACACCCAGAACATATGGGCGTGGTTTGCTGGGCTCCCCGAACACCTCACACATCTGTCCTCCACCCCAAAAAATTAACTCATCCTCGCCCCTGTCATATGCGCCCTGTGTACCACTTTAAACTGGATCAGGCTGAGCCTGGCGCAAGATGAGGAGGAATTGACCCTGCCCAGGGTGTCAGCCCACAGGCCCTCATCCAGCTCCTCACCCAGCTCCTCTTCCCATTTGCCCTTCAGCTCCTCCACCGAGGCTACCTCCGCCTCCTGCAGCTCCTGGTATATCTCCGAGATCTTACCCTCCCCGACCCACGCCCTGAGATCACCCTGTCCTGTATCCCTTCGAGCAGGCAGCACGGGAAATTTCTACCTGCATCCTGACAAACGCCCGGACCTGCATGTACCTGAAGGCATTTCCTGGGGTGACCCAAATTTCTACTCCAGTGGCCCTTAAACTGGCAAAAGTCCCGTCAATGAATAAATCCCCTAGCCTTCTAATTCCTGCCGAGTGCCAGCTTCGAAACCCACCATCTATCCTGCCCGGAGCAAACCTATGGTTATTCCGTATGGGGGACCAAACTGAGGCCCCCGTCTTCCCCCTGTGCCGCCTCCATTGCCCCCAAATCCTCAGCGTTGCCGTCACCACCAGGCTCGTGGTATACCGCGTCGGCGGAAGCGGCAACGGTGCCGTCACCAGAGCCCCCAGGCAAGTACCAACAGAAGACGCCGCCTCTAGTCTTTTCCATGCTGCCCCATCTCCCTCCATCATCCACTTCCGAGTCATCAACACGTTTGCTGCCCAGTAGTAGCTGCACAGATTCGGCAGCACCAACCAACCCCCCCCCCCCAACCCCTCGCTTGAAAAAGACCTTAGGGATGAGGATGGGCAGTCACTGAAACACGAACAAGAACCTCGGCAGGACTGTCATCTTGACAGACTGCACCCTACCCGCTAGGGAGAGCGGTAGCATGTCCCACCTCCTAAAGTCTTCATCCATCTGGTCCACCAGCCGTGCCAGATTGAGCTTATGCAAGACGCCCCAACTCTTGGCCACCTGAATACTCAAATACCAAAAACTCCTCTCCATCATCTTGAGCGGCAGCTCCTCCAACCTCTTTTCCTGGCCCCGCGCATGCACCACAAAGAGCT
This sequence comes from Scyliorhinus canicula, assembly GCF_902713615.1. Classification (NCBI taxonomy): domain Eukaryota; kingdom Metazoa; phylum Chordata; class Chondrichthyes; order Carcharhiniformes; family Scyliorhinidae; genus Scyliorhinus; species Scyliorhinus canicula. Next base: position 272,225,739 of record NC_052146.1, on the reverse strand, counting down.
CGCTCTTCCCAACATTAAGTTTATACCCTGAGAAGTCTCCAAACTCCCTGAGGGTCTGCATAACCTCCCCCATCCCCTCTACCGGGTCCGTAATATATAAAAGCAGATCATCTGCATACAGTGAGACGTGGTGCTCCTCCCCACCCCGGACCAAACCCCTCCAGCTTCTAGACTCCCTCAGCGCCATGGCCAATGGCTCAATCGCCAGGGCAAACAGCAGGGGGGACAGGGGGCACCCCTGCTTCATTCCACGATATAGTCTAAAGTACTCTGACCTCAACCGATTCGTCGATACACTCGCCACCGGGGCCTGGTATAACAATTTAACCCACCTTATGAACCTCTCTCCAAACCCAAATCTACCTAACACTACCCACAGGTACTCCCACTCCACCCGATCGAAGGCCTTCTCTGCATCCATAGCCACCACCACCTCTGCCTCCCCCCCACTCCGAGGGCATCATAATCACATTCAGGACCCTCCGCACATTTGCATTCAACTACCTACACTTCACAAATCCCGTCTGATCCGCATGTATCATTCCCGGGACATAATCCTCAATCCTAGTAGCCAGGACCTTCGCCAACAGCTTGGCATCCGCATTAAGGAGTGAAATCGGCCTATACGAGCCACAATGCAGCGGGTCTTTGTCCCACTTGAGAATAAGCGAGATCAGAGCTTGCGACATTGTCGGGGGAAGAATTCCTTTTTCTCTCGCCTCGTTAAAAGTTTTCAACAGCAATGGAGCCAACAGTTCCGAAAGCGTCCTATAGAATTCAATCGGGAACCCATCCGGTCCCGGGGCCTTGCCCGCCTGCATACTCCCCAACCCCTTAACCAGCTCCTCCATCCCAATCGGGGCCGCCAAGCCCTCTACCTGCTCCTCCTCAACCCTCGGAAACCTCAATTGGTCCAGGAACCGCCCTATCCCCTCCCCCCCAACCTCCGGGGTCTCTGATTTGTACAAGTTCTCATAGAAGTCCCTAAAGACCTCATTTATTTTGGCTGGACTCCGCACCGTATTCCCTCCCTTGTTCCTGATTCCCCCAATTTCCCTAGCCGCCTCCTTCCTCCGCAGCTGATGCGCCAGCATCCGACTCGCCTTCTCCCCACATTCATACGCTGCTCCTTGTACCTTCCTCCACTGGGCCTCAACTTTCCCCGTCGTCAACAAGTCAAACTCTGTTAGAAGGCTGCGGCGCTCCTTCAGCAGCCCCACCTATCCACCCTAAGTATCTCTCCTACCAATCTATCCCTCTCCCTCTTTTCTCTGTGAGCCCTCATGGAGATCAACTCCCTTCTGACTACCGCCTTCAGCGTCTCACAGACCACACTCAAATAGACCTCCCTGTTGTCATTGGCCTCCATATACCTCTGTATACACCCCCGGATCCACCCACAGACCTCATCCGCCAACAATCCCACGTCCAAAAGCCACAACGGGCGCTGGCCCCTCTCTTCTCCCAACTCCAGCACCAGCCAGTGCAGGGCGTGATCCGAAATCGCAATGGCCGAATACTCCGTCCCCTCTACTCTCGGGATCAGTGCCCTGCTCACCACAAAAAACTCTATCTGTGAATAGGCCTCATGCATGTGGGAAAAGAAGGAGAACTCCCTCGTCCTTGGCCTAGCAAACCTCCATGGATCCATTCCCCCCATCTGATCCATAAACCCCCTCAGGACCTTGGCCGCAGCCAGCCTCTTACCCCACCTAGACCTAGACCGATCCATTGCCGGGTCCAGTACCGTGTTGAAATCTCTCCCCCCCCCCCCCCCCCCCCCCCCCCTGGCCCTAATTAAGTTCCCCACCTCCAAATCCGGGATCGGCTTCGCATCCGCATCATGAACCCTGCATCCTCCCACTTTGGGGCATATACATTCACCAGCACCACCTGGGCCCCCTGCAGCCTACTACTCACCATCACATACCGGCTCCCTTTATCCGCCACGATGCCCACCGCCTCGAAAGTCACCCGCTTGCTCACCAAAATTGCTACCCCCATGTTCTTCGCGTCCAACCCGGAGTGAAAGACCTGCCCTACCCATCCCTTCCACAGCCTGGTCTGATCCGCAACTTTGAGGTGCGTCTCCTGTAACATGGCTACGTCTGCCTCCAGTCCCTTCAAGTGCGCCAATACCCGAGCCTTCTTGACCGGCCTGTTTAGGCCTCTCACATTCCACGTGATCAGCCGGATCGGGGGACTACATCCCCCCCCTCCCCCCACCCTGCCGATTAGCCATCTCCTTTTTTGAGCCAGGCACGTGCACATGCCTCTCGCACATTCCAGCCCTCCAGCTGAGGCTCCCCGCTCTGACTCTCCCTATTATCTCCAGCTCCCACTCGGTCAGTACAGCAGCAACCAGGTACCCCTCCCCCAACCCCCCCTCCCCCGGCCAAGCAATTGCTTAAACCCCCCTGCTCCCCCCATTGCACTCCCGTATGTCAGCTGACTCTTGCTGACCCCGGCCGCTCCCGCCTCTGCCACTGATCCCTGTAGAATTCCCCCCCAAAGCCCAAGTCCCCCCCTCCACACCCCCTGCAAACCAATGTGGACTCCAATCCAGTACCGCCCCCCCCCCCCCCCACGTCTGGCCCCACCCCCTCGCTTTCCGCTCGAAAAGAAAACCCGCGCTCCCAGTCCGGGCCGACGCCGCCCTCTATGGTGAAGCTCCATTCTCCTTCAACCTCACCCCAATCCCCAGAGGCCCAGGGTCCCCGGCCCCCGTCTCCCCCCACCGAACGTGGGGAACAACCCCACCCAAACCAGCGCACACACAGAAAGAAAACACAAATATCACCCTCTCCCACTCCACAACATCCCCCAAAGCAGGGTACGGTACCTGGGAGTGTGAGCTACCATTGGCGGAGAAGGCTCGCTGCTCATTGGCCCAAGTGTTGTTTCCCATTGGTCAAGACATAAGGTAGCTCCGCCCAATGAGGCGGGGTATAAGAACCCGTGTTCCCAGCAGCCATTGTTCTTTCTGTACTCAAGTTGCTGGGGAAACGCCTTGTAGATTAAAGCCTTCAATTCGGCCTACTCCTTCGTTTCTGTGGTTATTGATCACGCATCAGAGTCCAGCTTCTGATTTTTGACGAACCTAAATAGTGGTGACGGTCCTGATATGTGACCCACAGTCGTGCGGGCTGCAATATCCAAACTGCATCCCCTTTCCGTGGAGAACCGCCTTGGCCCAATTGAATCCTGCCCTCTTCTTGGCCAGCTCTGCACTCCAGTCCTGGTAAGTGCGAATTTCAGCATTCTCCCACCTGATGCTCTGCTCCTTCTTCGCCCATCTGAAGACGCACTCCCTGTCAGTGAAACGGTGAAACCTCACCACTACAGTTCCCGTGGCTCATTCGCCCTCGGTCTCCTCGCCAGGACTATGTGCTCCCCATCCAGCTCCAAGGGCCTCGGGAAGGCTCCCGCGCCCATCAGCGTGTTCAGCATCGTGGCTACATACGCCCCAGCATCCGACCCCTCCGCACCTTCAGGGAGACCCAAATCCGCAAATTCTTCCTTCTCGACCTGTTCTCCAGATCCTCGAATTTCTCCTGCCACTTTTTATGGAGCGCCTCCACTTTCACCGCCAGGCCCAGGATCTCGTCCTCGTTATCAGAGGCCTTCTGCTGCACCTCTTTAATCGCTGTCCCTTGCATCCTCTGGGTCTCTACCAGCTTTTCTATCGACACCTTCATAGGGGCCAACATCTCTGCCTTCAATTCCGCAAAGCAGCTTCTTAGAAACTCTTGCTGCTCCCGCGACCGTTGAGCCCACGCTGCCTGGTCTCCGCCCGCCCATCTTGCTTTTTCGTGCCCGTTCTCCTCTCTTCTCTAATGCCCCTTTTTTGACCGCATCGCTCCTGGTCCACTCCATACAGTGCTGGGTGAACCTTACTGTCGTCTTCCCACACCGGGAATCGTCGACCAAGTGCCACTGGGGCTCCTTAAAAGGGCCCAAAAGTCCGTTCACGGCGGGAGCTGCCGAACGTGCGACCTACCCAGGCATAGCCGCAACCAGAAGTGAATTTGTAATTACTGATATGACGAGAGGATGTTTTAAGATTTATTATTTAAAAAATTGATAATGGTGCAATACTCAAAGCCGTCGCAGGATTGTGAAAATTAAAAAGTGTTGTCTTTAATTAAAAATTGTATACATAAAATTCCTGGTCATTGAGTTATTTTGATAAAGACTTAAGGATGCAATGAAATGAAATGAAAATCACTTATTGTCACAAGTGGGCTTCAAATTAAGTTACTGTGAAAAGCCCCTAGTCACCACAGCCTGTTCGGGGAGGCTGGTACAGGAAATGAACCGTGCTGCTGGCCTGCCTTGGTCTGCTATAAAAGCCAGCAATTTAGCCCTGTGCTAAATCAGTCCTGTGCTAAACCAGCCATTAGGGAGCTAATATCGGATTGGATTGGATTGGATTGGATTTGTTTATTGTCACGTGTACCGAGGTACAGTAAAAAGTATTTTTCTGCAAGCAGCTCAACAGATCATTAAGTACACATCTTAAGAGTCATTTTGGGATAGGGTCCTGGATGAAATAAGTTCTTGTTCTATTTATAGATGCATTTATAGATACATAGAGGCTGGTTTATCACATAGGGGCTGGTTCAACGCAGGGCTAAATCACTGGCTTTGAAAGCTGACCAAGGCAGGCCAGCAGCACAGTTCAATTCCCGTACCAGCCTCCCCGAACAGGCACTGAAATGTGGCAACAAGGGGCTTTTCACAGTAACTTCATTTGAAGCCTACTTGTGACAATAAGCGATTTTCATTTGAGAAAGTTGAGAAAACAACTCTGGTGATTGTCCTTGAGATAATGGGCTTGAAACCTGTCAGCCTTTAAGAACGTAAATGTTAGGATCCACCCACTGGTGAGCTCTGACATTGACCACACTAAAATTTGTGAACAGAGAGGGGTTCACAGATTTTGCATAAGTCAAGTGCTTGCCCAAGCCATTAGGGCTGCATTGTGGAATCCATCTCACAAGTTGCAGCACAGTGTCTGGAGTGAGGAAAACTTTACAAGTCATTTTTCTGGTACAAATCCCAACCAGTGAAATTGCTGTGATGAAATTTGAACTCATGTTTTGAACTCATGGTTATTAATCCAGTACCGCAACCATCCAACCACCATATCTATCTGTATGTAAGTACTAGGGTAACACTCAAAGGAGCGATATAAGTCATATTGCTTTGCCTGTGATTTTTGGACAACAGTTGTTGCTGACTAAAAGCCTTTGGATCACTGAAACCTGCTTGTTTATTTCCAGTGTTTCTATTTTCAACCTGTAGGCTAAAAAGTGGGCAGAATCATCCGCATGACAGGCAAGCCAATGAGATGAGGAAAGCTTGAACAAGCTGGCCTCCCTGCCACTCTCTTTCCATCTACATTTCATTTCAGATGAAAATGAAGGCATCAGAAGGGTTGCTGAGAAAAATAGATGTTGACCCGCACAATTCCGTGCTGGTGAATGGATACCATATCCACATGGAATTTAAAAAAATATCCTTTGGGATTTGCTTCACCATCCTAATTTGGAAAGTGAGCACATTAGTGCAAGTATTTCAAATTTCACATTTTCAATACAGCAATTTCATTTTGCTGGTCATTACACTCTATTTCTAATGGTGTGAATCTTAACACTGATGGCAGTTTCTACCGTATTTCTTTGGGGAAGCAAGAGTATTTATTCTTTGATAAGTCTTGACAAATTAATTTTCTCAAAAACAATTGCTCTTTCGAACATCAGTTATATTGCATAGTTTTTGTCAGCGTAAAACAGTTTCAACTTCTCATCAATGCATACGATATAGTATAACTTAGGAGTGAGGTCAGCTAGATTGGACTCAATGCAAGTGATATGAGACTACTTCAAGGAGGTAATTTCACACCATTTCAAAACACCATTTGCACCAGCTGCCGTATAACTGCAAAACAAAGCAAACTTTCCAAGTGCTCGGTAAGACCACCTAGGGAATGTAAAATTTCATTTTTTAAACTGTTTAAATAATCTTGTACCAGCCTCAAATAAGTAGCTATGTAGAAAGACATCATAAATAACCATCCTTGCAGATTTCTATTGTGGAGTTCCACACTTATCCATTTTATTGCCGTAGGCAGGCTGGACTGACAAAATGTAACAAAATCTGCTGTAGGAGTTAAAACATTGCTGGCAATGGCAGATTATGTGGCTGGAGAGTAGATCATTGGGAGACTGATCTGGCTAGAAAGTTGATCATTGAAACGTAACAAATACTGAACAGAGTTCGAAAAGAAAAACAGCCTTACACTGGTCTGTCAACAAAACGATGCAATTGATAAGTATGTAATGAAGATGATTGGCAACTAGGGAATTCCCGGGGCCTAAACCACCCAAAGCATCTGTTTCAGTGAAATGATGTAAACTGGGCCAACAACGTTATCTGATAGGCCCAGATTTAGTGGTCAGCAGTGAATGGATGATGCTTTCCGTTTATTCTTACAGCTGACCGCTGACGTTTTGTCGTTCTTTGACTCAGCAACCCAGTCACTGGGAGTCTGATACAGCATGATGTCCCCTACATCGCAAGCAAAGGTTTGGCTGCAATATTCCCATTAGAGGCAGAAATCAGAATTAGGGTGCGATTTTACCATGTGGTAAAATCCCATTGCGCCGGGTGCAGGGTGGGACAGGCCAAAAACGGGTTTTGCGTCAGCCACCAAACTGCGTGTGATGCACTCGACCCGCGGCACCCGACACGATCTGGATCACACCTTCACTGGTGTGAGCCAGATAATCATATTTGTCAGATAATCATATTCAAAGGAACCATGAGGCTCAACAAAATATGTGGAGACCATTTGAGGTCACAGTTGCCCGGCTCCTGGCATTCACCGGACAGCCCAGCCAGGCTTCATGCTGGTGTGAATTATACTGGTGTCCAAAAATAGAGACCAGATGTTATGGCCCACACCTATGGGCTCGGAGGCCATTGGTGCCCCAGGTGGTCGATGATAGGACAGGGAAGTGCCCTGGCAGTTCCAGCCTGGCACTGTAGGGGTGCCCATTAGGTACTGCTCGGGTGCCAGGGACAGTGCCTGAGTGTCAGGTTCAGTGCCCTGGTGCCAGTTGGCACTGCCAAGGAGCAGCGCCTGAGGGGGGCCATGTCCATGAAAGGAGATGTGAAGTGTGGTATGAAAGATGAAGGGGTGAAAGGGGATAGAAAGGGGGCTGTGAAGGATGCGGGGGTCGAGGGGCTGCCTGAAAGCAGAGGGGCCTGAAAAGGGGGTCTGAAATGGGTGAGCCTTAAAGGTGGGGAGGCCTTCAGGGACCCCATAGCGGAGTATGCTCACTTGGGAGGGAGGGGGGAGGGGTTGGTGCCCCGCTGCCTACGAGGATGGATAGGTGTGGGGCCGGGTCGCCTTCATGCCTGGCTGGTGTGGTGGGGGTCACACGGATGTTCAGTGATGGGGGGAGGTTGCCAGGGTCAAGGGTTGGGAGTGTTGCCCATGTTTGCCGGGGTTTGGGATGCCCATGGGTGGGGGTGTGTGTGAGGGAATCTCAACCTAACATTGAGATCTGGGCACCCTTTATAAATGGCACCTCGATCTCTGAGGAGCTGGTCTTGCCAGTGACTTTAGTTCCGAACTCCAGAAATTAATCTCAGTGCATGTTTTTTCCAGTGAGAAACCCACCAAGCTCCAAAAAAATGACTAACTGGGTGAATACAGATCAGGATCACCTCCAAATGTCCGGCAGGAATCATCCTGCCAAACCCGCTCATTAATGACACTTGGGCGGATTCTTTGGCCGTGCCTGCCCGGTGACCGGAAATTGCCCCCGCTCCGAGATCAGTGGACCTTCACATGGTCCAGGTCCTCATGATCTTGTGGCAGGCGGGGTGGAAAAATCCAGTCTCAATAATGTTTTGGGAGAATTGCGCCCGAAGATTAATCCTGATGTGGCAATCCTTCTTCTGTCCCAGAAGTCCTGGCAGGCAGGATTGTTGTCTCTTGGAAGGTCATTTGCAAAATGCAAAATAAAGAAAGAGAAAGGAAGATGATATTGCGAATGATATAAGAGACAGAAAGAAAAAGTTAAAAAAAATCAATTTTGACTTCCCAAAATCTTCAACCATATTTAAAACCTTAAGGAATTAAACTGCACATTAAATTTTAAATTCCAGAGATGTCTGTTGTTTGGTAGTAATTCTGACTTAGCATGCTGTTAACAATTCACTTACATTTAAATGGACAATCCATAGCTTTTTCTAGTGGGTTTTGTGGGTATCAAGTGAGAAAGTATTGCGACTTCAATCCCTTCATCTGTTTTAGTGCCAGGTCTCTTAATGAGGTACTGTTGTAGCAAAGCTTATGGAGGAGCTGGGAAAATCATACAGCAACTTCCTATTTTCTATGCTTATCTGTGCATATGTGGATGCCAGAAATTGGTGTCTGATTTACTTACAAATAATGGTGAATACTGACAGTCTTGATGTTGCCGCTATCCCAAAAGCTGGGTCATTATGTTTTCGGCATACATCTGAAACAATCATCCATCTTTTCTCTTCAGAGACATGCTATGTATTTTTGTTTATATTTCAGACTTTTAGTATTTTATTTATTCAATTTGTTTCTTCTTTCATGGGATGTGGCAAGTCCAGCATTAGTTACCCATTCCTAAGTGTGCTTGAGTTTCTCAGGGTAGTTAAGAGTCAACTACAGAGGGCAGCACGGTGGCCTAGTGGTTAGCACAACCGCCTCACGGCGCTGAGGTCCCAGGTTCGATCCTGGCTCTGGGTCACTGTCCGTGTGGAGTTTGCACATTCTCCCCGTGTCTGCGTGGGTTTCGCCCCCACAACCTAAAAATATGCAAGCTAGGTGGATTGGCCACGCTAAATTGCCCCTTAATTGGAAAAATGATTGGGTACACTAAATTTAAAAAAAAAAAGAGTCAACTACAGTGCTGTGGAGCTGGAGTCACTTGTAGGTCAGAACAGGTAAGGATGACAGATTTCCTTCCCTAACGGACATTAGTGAACCAGATAAATTTTTACAACAATTGTTGAAAGATTCATGGTTACTAGTAGTGGAAGTAGATTTTCCACCCATCCCCTCCTCGCCTGTACAGTATGTTTGGCAGTGGCAGGATTTTCCGGTCTCGTCGATGTCTACGGTGACTTGCGTTCTTTGCCGGCTAGGGAACCTGCTGAGGGGTTGCCATCGGCAGGACCGAAAGTTCCCGCAATCAGGATAGGACAGAAAATTCAACCCTGGATTTGATTAATTGAATTTAAATTCCACTACCTGCTCTGGTGGGATTTGAACCAATGTCCTTATGGCATTAGCCTGCGTTTCTGCCTTACTGGTCCAGTGGCATTACCACTATGCGATCATTTCACCCTAAATTTGCATATATTTCTCTGCAAAAGTTCTTCGTTCTGAGCATCATTCAATTTTTTTTTTAAAGCACTTAACTAGTCAGCACTATTGCTTATGCTCAATCTTCCACTAAATTTCTCTTTTAATTATCACGCTTTGTTGCTGTGCAGACTCAAGATCTTTTCACCATTTTCCACAGAAAGAATTTGGAAAATGTATACAAGATTATGAGGGGCGTGGACAGGCTGGATAGGGAGCAGCTGTCCCCATAGTTGAAGGGTCAGTTGTGAGGGGGCACAAATTCAAGGTGAGGGGCAGAAGGTTTAGGGGAAATGTGAGGAAAAGCATCTTTACCCAGAGGCTAGTGATGGTCTGGAATGCACTGCCTGGGAGGGTGGTTGCCTCACATCCTTTAAACAGTTCCTGGAATGAGCACTTGGCACGTCATAGCATTCAAGGCTATGGGCCAAGTGCTGGGATTAGGTAGGCAGGTCATGTGTTTTTCATGCGTCGGTGCAGACTTGATGGGTTGAAGGGCCTTTTCTGCACTATTATTCTGTGATTCTGTGCAAAGTTGGAAAAAACTGCAATTATAGTCAGGTGATCTGACATTTATTATATGATAGTTAAGATTCAAATGCACTAACTTTGATATTTCTTTATAAACGGGATGATGTGCCATTTAGTATCTTGTCTTCATAATTGTTTTGTGAGATTTTTAATCACTTACTGAAAAGCCAGGGATGAACCGAAGTTGTAGGCGCTTAAAAGGTCATATTTTGTAGTAGATTAGCTACGGAGGCAGAAGCTCAATACAAAATGTAGACTCAAAACATTAGGATACAAAGGATGGGATTTTGTTAAGTCAAGCAGGATGCCCCATTGAAGTGGGATAGCACAGATTGTTATTATTTCCATGTTGTTACATGATTATAATTTAACTAATAAAATATGACATAACATTAAGTCTGATGATCACAGGATACTATTGTTACATCATTTTGGTGGACTTAAAATTGTAACTGTTACATTAGTGTCACATTTACTGTGCCAACTTTTAAAATTACTTGGATTGGATTTGTTTATTGTCACGTGTACTGTGAAGAGGTACAGTGGTATGAGGTACAGTGAAAAGTATTTTTCTGCGAGCAGCTCAACAGATCATTAAGTACATGGGAAGAAAAGGGAATAAAATAAAATACATAATAGAGCAACACAAGATATACAATGTAACTACATAAGCACCAGCATCGGATGAAGCATACAGGATGTAGTGTTAATGAGGTCAATCCATAAGAGGGTCATTTAGGAGTCTGGTAACAGCGGGGAAGAAGCTGTTCTTGAGTCTGTTCGTGCATTTTCTCAGACTTCTGTATCTCCTGACCGATGGAAGAAGTTGGAAGAGTGAGTAAGCCGGGTGGGAGGGGTCTTTGATTATGCTGCCTGCTTTCCCCAGGCAGCGGGAGGTGTCGATGGAGTCAATGGATGGGAGGCAGGTTCTTGTGATGGACTAGGCGGTGTTCAAGACTCTCTGAAGTTTCTTGAGGTCCTGGGCCAAGCAGTTGCCATACCAGGCTGTGATGCAGCCAGATAGGATGCTTTCTATGGTGCATCTATAAAAGTTGGTAAGGGTTAATGTGGACATGCCGATTTCCTTAGTTTCCTGAGGCGCTGTTGTGCTGTGTTGGTGGTAGCGTCGACGTGGGTGGACCAGGAAAGATTTTTGGAGATGTGCACCCCTAGGAATTTGAAATTGCTATCCAGCTTCATCTCGGCCCCATTGATGCTGACAGGGGTGTGTACAATACTTTGCTTCCTGAAGTCAATGACCAGCTCTTTAGTTGCTTTCATGGGAAGTGGGCCATAATCACACTTACGTTAAAATTCTTTAAACTTACATTTGATCAGAGTCTTTTTAATTTGTCCATATAGACAGGAGAGAGATGGCAGGATTATTCCCCCTTTATCTACCTTCTGCCTGATCATAGATTGATATGCCCTAAAAAAGAAGGGCTTGAGTCCCTCGAGCACTGCAACTCTCAAGAACAATACAAGTTTTCTTATAAGTTTTAAAAAAGCAAGAATAATTGTTTATTTATCAACACCCAAATGTATTCACAACAGCACCCACTTGCACATGCACATACAAAAAGAAAAGATGATTACAAAAGAGGTAGCATGCATTTAGGTTTTTAAAAAGTCCAAACATCCTATTATACTTGAGGGTCTTTCATGTTGGAAGTTTGGATCCTTGCTGGCCTGATGATATCCTTTTGGTCCGCTGAAGAAATTGTGGTTGGAAGTTTCTGGTGAAGGAATCACAGTGGCTTACTAGTTGCAGCAGTAGGTTTCTGGCCCTGCTCAGTCAAAGTGCAATCAAGCTCCTGTAGCAAAGATCTTGCTTAGTTCTTCAAATTGACAGGTGAAATATTAGCCTCACTTCTCTGCCTGTTAGTTGATTCCAGACAGGGTCCTTCCTTTTCTGGGTTGCATCTTTACCCTCCGAGTCTTGTTTGTCTCCCAGACAAACTGACTGATTTCAATATGTGTATTAATAAATGTTCCTTAACATAAACTGGCTTCTGTTAGGTAACCACAGTATCTGTTTTTTCATTGTCTACACAAATTCTCCCTGATGACCTGAGTGTAGGGGGCGCGATTCTCCGCACTCACGCCGGTTCGGAGAATAGCGGGCCGCGCAAATTTTCATGGCAACGCTGGTCCGACGCCCTTCCCCTATTCTCCGAACCCCGCACAAACTACACGTCGGCATTTCCGGCAAAGGCCTCGAACGCGCCCCCGACACGACCAGAATCGCTACTTATTGGCCCCCCGCTATTCTCCGGCCCGGATGGGCCGAAGTCCCGACGTCATCACGCACTGTTTTCACACCGGCCAACACACCTGCTTTTCAAGTTCGTCAACCAGTCGTGCTGGCTGATGAGAGCTTCGAGGAGGTGAGCGCACCGCTCAGCGCACTGCTGGAGTCTGGCCACAACGGGGAAGGCATCCCTGAGAACGGGAGGGGTTCCAGAGCGGGGGGGGAGGGGGGGGGGGGGGGAGTGTGGGAGACGGAGGGGGGAGTGGGGGAGACGGAGGGGGGAGTGGGGGTGACGGAGGGGGGAGTGTGGGAGACGGAGGGGGGGAGTGGGGGAGACGGAGGGGGGAGTGGGGGAGATGGAGGGGGGGAGTGGGGGAGACGGAGGGGGGAGTGTGGGAGATGGAGGGGGGAGTGGGGGAGACGGAGGGGGGGAATGGGAGTGGAGGGGGTAGGGAGAGAGTGAGCGAGTGACCCGTCCAACCCCGGTTACAAAATGTCTGCCACCATGCCATGGCGTGCCGGTCACGAGGACACGGCCGCTGGTTGCCCTGTGGCTTACGGCCACAGGCCACTGACGCACCGCTGAAGAGGACGTAGTTAACTGCCCGTTGGTTGCAGAAAGTGACCAGGGGTTAGGCTGCCCGCGTGTCAGCAGCGCGACCAGGCCACCGGGACACACAGGTATCCCGTGGCAGGCGGCTGCCGAGGTGTCGACTAACCTCCCTCTAACATGTCCCGTTTCTCTGCCCCCCACCACCCTTCTGTAGGTTAGCACAATGTCTGCGAACAGAACGGCGATGTTCTGCGCAGTGGTTGGGGCCGCTGCATTGCATTTGGAGATGCAGCAGCATCCACAGCCACAACCCGCAGTGGATGCAGGGCCAGCTGCAGCAGCAGAGGGAAGGGCCGAGGAGTTGCCAGTCGTCGAGCAGCATGGGGGGGAGGAGGAGGAGGGGGAGGAGGAGAGAGTGAGGGTGCAGCCATGGCACCAGAGGCGACGACCAAGGCCGAGAGTGTACCGTGCCCGGATCTCTTTCCTAACAATGACGGACATCACCTGCAGGAGGACACTCCGGCTGCGTAGGCGGACGGTGATACATATCTGTCACCTCGTGGCGCACCTCGCCCCACGTGGAACGGGGGGAGGACACGCGATCCCGGTTGCCATCAAGGTGACGGTCGCTCCTAACTTCTATGCGACCGGCTCCTTCCAGTCTCCGAGCGGGGTCCTCTCCAGGATCTCCCAGTCATCGGTCCACAGGTGTATCCGGGATGTGACCGACGCCCTCTATGCCATCGCGGACTGCTACATCACCTTTCCCGAGGACCGAGCAAGTCAAGACTCACGAGCTCGTGGATTTGCCAGCGTGGCCGGGATACCGATGGTGCAGGGGGCAATCGATTGTGTTCACGTCCCCATGCGCCCGCCTGCAGGGGACAGGGAGGTGTTCACAAATAGAAGGGGGACATACTCCATGAATATCCAGGTGGTATGCGACCCCCACATGAGGATCATGAACGTCTGTGCAAGGTTCCCAGGGAGTGTGCATGACTCCTACATACTGGCGCAGTCCTACATCCCTGCGATGTTTGAGGGGCGTCCCCTCTGGCTGAGGGGCTGGTTGCTAGGCGACAGGGGTTATCCGCTGAGGTCTTGGCTGATGACGCCTATACGGAGGCCTCAGACCAATGCGGAAACACGATACAACGAGGCCCATGCAGCAACCAGGGGTGTGGTGGAGCGCTGCCTTGGCCTCCTGAAGATGAGATTCAGGTGCCTGGACCGCTCCGGAGGGGCCCTGCAGTACCAGCCTGACAGGGTCGCTCGCATTGTTGTGGTCTGCTGTGCGCTGCACAACATCGCGATGCAGAGGGGAGATGACCAGCTGCAGGAGGCGGAGGGAGAAGCCAGTGGCAGTGGTGCCAGCACAGAGGAGGAGAGGGAGGAGGAGGAGGAGGAGGCTGGCGGAGTGGCGGGCGCAGCATGCAGACACGACCCAGATGCTGGTGATGTCCAGGAGGCGGCACGACGGACCCGGCAAGGACGGCGGGCACGCAGCGCCTTGGTGGCAGCACGGTTCACGCGTCGCATGTGACGTCCCTGCTGAACACCAAACCACCACCTGCATCGCTAGTCGTGCAGAGGGTCAACACACAACTGCCACCACCACAGCCCCCGCCCCCCACCCCTCTCAGTGTACACTGTTCCACTTAGACATCACCCTTACTACTGGGTCCAGACGGTATGGCACAACATCGATGGCTGTGTCAGCGGGTGTGATCAGTGCCATGTGGAATGATGACAGCCCGCTCTGCGAAGAGCTGTGATCTCAGAATCGTTAGAGAGAGTCTGACCCATGGCAATAGCTGAACCATCCACCTTGGTGGCTGCTGAGATCGTCACGGACACTCTATCACGTGCCCGCGTGGGCTAGCTGTGGGAGGGGGTGGGGGGGAAGGGACTGCACACCCGGCACCGAAGTTTCACCGCTCGTCAACCCCAGCGACACTCGGTCACCATCACGAATCCTGTGGCTGTGGAACAATCACACGGTATTACAAGTAAGGTGGAACAGTGCGTTTAATGTGAACAAACATTTACAGGTGCCCTAGCCCCTACAACTAAACTGTGCCCTTCACCCGTGCCAACTTACTCAGTGTCTCACTTTGTTGCCTTACGGGCCCCACCACTACGTCTAAGTGATTCCCCAGATGATACAGCAGGAGTGGAGGAGGACTGCTGCGAATCGCCCCCTTCGACTCGTTTCTCCTTCGGCAAGCGTTTCCTGGGGCGACCCGGCCTTGATGGGCCAGGCTGCTCTGCGGGCGTCTCGGGTGACATTGTGCCACCCTGCTCTGCCTGCTGCCCACCGGATGCACCAGGGATGGGACGGGGGGAGGCCGAGAATTCCGGGACGTCCCGTGATGGAGTTAATGGGACGGGCCCCGAAACCTCCTCCTCCCTCGGGGAGCCCAGTGGCCCCCGGGCCTCACTTTGGGACAGAGGTGCGAGCGGGGAGGTGCCCCGTCGCGCCACCGACACCTGGCGCTGCCAGTCCTGGAGGCCTGCAACGGTATCCACCAGGATCCGAAGGTTTGCAGAGACGGAGTCCAGGGAATTAGACATTCCCGCCAGGGACTGTGCGACCTCAACCTGTGAGTGCACGACGCCATCCAGCACGTGTGTCAGGCGGTTGATGCTCTCCGCGACTGACTGCTGCGACTGGGCCATGACCTGCTGAGACTCGGCCAAGGCCCGCAGCGCGCCGGCAATGTTGTTTTGGCTCTGGCGCATTGCTGCCTGTGAGAGGGCAACCCTGTCCAGGGCCGAGGATGACGCCTGCACGTGAAGCCCAACGTCTTGCATAACCTGACCCATGGCCGAAACCGTTTCACCCATTGCCTCCACCGCGGATGCCACCCGTGCGGTGTCGGCCTGGGTTTCTGCCATGAGCGGCACCACTCCCTGCTCGTGGACGCGGTTCGACTCCTCCAACAGCGTCTGCAGAGTCTGGAAGACAGCCCTCATCCCGTCATTGTGTCCCTGGGTTTCTTGATGCATCGGCTGTGCGGGTGGGTTGAGAAAGTCCAGGAACTCTGAAAACGTTTGGGAGCCAGCTGCATGATGGGCCTGGCCTGGCCTCCGCCAGTCCGGACCCTCGGCTGCTCCGACCTCCACCTGCTGTACCTGTTCAGCTGTGATGTGCGACCCAGACTGTGACCCAGGAGCCTCATCACTAAATAGACCAGCTGGGGTGAGTGTCTCTGGGATAGTGGATGGTGTGGGACAGGGGTGGGCAAACTACGGCCCGCGGGCCGCATGCGGCCCGCCAAAGGTATTTCTGCGGCCCACCAAGTCATTAAAAAAAAAAAAAATTTTTTTTTTTTAATTTTTTTTTTTTTTTTAAGGTTAATGGGGGGGGCTGTTGGGTTACTTACTGGTATAGGGTGGATACGTTGACTTGAGTAGGGTGATCATTGCTCGGCACAACGTCGAGGGCCGAAGGGCCTGTTCTGTGCTGTCCTGTTCTATGTTCTATATGAGGTGCCCAGAATCATAACCGGGTGAAGTAATTATTTTACTTAATATACTATGCGGCCCTTTGTGAATTGTGAATTTCTGAATGTGGCCCTTGCACGGAAAAGTTTGCCCACCCCTGGTGTGGGAGAAAGCTGTGCCGCAATCTCGAGGTCGTCTTGGGTGGACGCCTCCTCGATGTCATCGGCCCGCTGAGAGGCCGCAGGGCGTTCGCAGGCCATTTCTTTATCTAGCGGTGTCGCCGCCCTCTGGGCGTCCTGCTCCACAGATTCTGTTGGGGAGAATGGGACTCCCCGCTGATTAGGCACCCTCTGTCGTGCGGCCCCGGGTGAGGTGGGGGCAGATGCCTGTGTCCGTCTGGAGCCAGACGGCCCTGGTCGTTCGGCATCACGTCCTAGGGAAGAGAATGAAACGGGTTATTTAGAGATGCTCGGCCAGGCGCTGGACGGTCCCAGTGGGCAGGGTGTGAAGGGACAGAGGATGGGGGAGGTGTTCCAGTGGGCAGGGTGTGTGAAGGGACAGAGGATGGGGGAGGTATCCTAGTGGGCAGGGTGTGTGATGGGACAGGATGGGGGAGGTGTTCCAGTGGGCAGGGTGTGTGATGGGATAGGATGGGGGAGGTGTTCCAGTGGGCAGGGTGTGTGAAGGGACAGAGGATGGGGGAGGTATCCCAGTGGGCAGGGTGTGTGATGGGACAGAGGATGGGGGAGGTGTCCAAGTGGGCAGGGTGTGTGAAGGGACAGAGGATGGGGGAGGTGTCCAAGTGGGCAGGGTGTGTGAAGGGACAGAGGATGGGGGAGGTATCCCAGTGGGCAGGGTGTGTGAAGGGACAGAGGATGTGGGAGGGGGGGTGTTTGTCATGCAGGGTTGTCTCACTTGTTGCAGCTCCGCCAACCTCGCATTGCGCGATCTCCCGAGTAGCAGATCCGCCAACAAGGTCCAGGGCCCTCTGCTCAAAAGTGGTGAGGGGCCGCAGGATGGGCAAACCCCCTCCCGTCTTGTTGCGCTCACGGGTGTTGTGAGCGGTCTTGTCCTGTTGGGGGAGGGGGCATAGGTAGATTATTACAATACGGCAGGTATCAGCAGTCCGTTCAGATACTGGTACAGTTTGGGGGTCAAGTTGTAATAAGACGATTGCATCTCTCCACGGGGGCCAGAGCGCTGGGTCTGTGACAGCTTTGTGAACCACCCTCAACTCACTCTGCCACAATCCCCCTCCACTCCCCGTGCCGGGGGGGAGTTGGGTGATTAAGTAAAGGGGGGGAGGGATGGTTGTGACCCGGGGGCACCCTCTTGGCACTTACCCTGGCAGCCCTGGTGAGGTCGTGCATCTTCTTCCGACACTGGTCAGCTGAACAAGGGGTCTGCCCCACAGCACTGACGGCAGCAGCAACCTCACGCCAGGCCTGGCGCACCGCGCTGGCAGGGTGGCGATGCCCTCTATGCGGGCAGATGATGCCCCACCTCTGCTCGATGGAATCGAGCAGCATCTCCACATCAGCCTCCACAAATCGCAGGGCTGCTCTCCTCAGCTCCGACATCTTGGCCTACAGTTTCTGTGCTCGCCCGCGCCTTTTTACGGCGTCGGGCGGCGTCACGTGGGCGTGCTCGTAGCGTCGCCGCGTTCCGGCGTCTTCGCGCACGTGATTGACGCGGCCCCGTTCCTAGCCCATTTCCCGGACATGAATACCTCGGGAAATGGGTCATGTCGGGCCATTGCAAAACTCGGCTGTTTTCACGGCCAACATCACGATTTTCCGCGGGTGCAGAGAATCGCGCCCAGGGTTTCAGTTGCATCCATTTGCATCTCCTTGTTAATGAATGGAATTCTCCTCATCACAATTCTGTGACATTCCATTCTGAAGTGAAGAAACTTGTAGGGGAATTCTGTACTAGTTTCTGCAGGTAATTTGGACAATACCAGTCATTAAATCCACAGGAAAGACATGTTGCATTTTAATGTCTTCTCAATGGAATGTCCCAACAGGTTGTTTGTATTTTAATGTCCTGCCCAGGCAAGTAGGCTAACCTCCAGTCCATTCTCCATTGTATTTTTTAAAGTAGTGTCCATTTTTATAAATCTGCAGGCATAACTGTGCAGCTGTGCAATATTCACACCAGTGAACTTGCATTTAGCTTTGGTTTGCTTTTAATCCACAGCACCTAATAATATAATAAACTTTATGTTCTGCCCTGGAAATAAATGTTCAGTGATGTCGAAAATCACCTTTATTAGTATTTGAACAATGGAAACACATGTTTTAGCTGCCCCTCATAGCATTTATTTTTATGCAATTGTCATGCATTTTTCAACATTGAGGTCAACTGTGTGTCCATTGCATTTGCTGAGGCATGTATGCTAGCCACCTCACCAACCGCCCCCACCAGGGACCCCCACTGGCCCCCACTAATTAAAGAAACTCCCAAAGATCATCTACATAAAGAGACCCCCCACAGATCCCATTAATAAAGAAAGGCCCTAAATAAAGAGACACACCCAGCACTGTTGCTTCACAGCGGCAGGTCCCAGGTTCGATTTCTGGATTGGGTCACTGTCTGTGCGGCGTCTGCAACAGCAGTTGCTCAGTGTCTCTGTGAATCAGGCACCGGACACTGAGACCCTGCAGCCTTATCTTAAAGAGGTTCCTTTTGAAAAGTGGAAGAAGTAGCTGTATTTTAATCCAGCAATAGGTCTGTTCTTTTATTTGTTGCTTTCACTACTTAATCTATTAGTTTTTTTTAAATTGGGGCTCTTCTGCCATCTGCAGCTATTTGCCAAATGAGCTGCAATGTACACAACATACATAGTGGGCTGGATTCTCCACCTCGCGTCACTGGTAGCGGAGTTCCTGATGGTCTGGAAAATCCAGAGAAAATGGGTCGGCGATCACCATGGGCGCGATTCTCCGCTGCCCACGACGGGTCGGAGAATAGCGGGAGGGCCTTCCCGACATTTTTCCCGACCTCCCGCTATTCCCCCCCCCCCCCCCCCCCCCCCCCCACGGCCGCCCCACGACACAAATTGCTGCTTGCCGTTTTTTACGGCGAACAGCGATTCTCCCCTGGCCGATGGGCCGAGTTCCCAGGCCTTTACGGCCGTTTTCACGAACGCAAACACACCTGCTCTCACCGTTCGTGAAAACGGTCGCAAAGTGCAGTCCCGGACAACCATGGCACCGATTGGCACGGCCACATCACGGCCGTGCCAAGGGTGGCATGGGCCCGCGATCGGTGAGCACCGATTGTGGGCAGCGGGTCCGATACCCGCGCACTCTTTGTTCCTCCGCCGCCCCGCAGGATCAGTCCGAGGGGCGGCTGAGGGGCATGATGGCCCACGCATGCACGGGTTTGATGCATGTGCGTGATGACGTCATCCGCACATGCGTGGGTTGGAGCCGTCCAACCCGTACATGCACGGCTGACGTCATCGTGCCCTTCAGCCGCCGTGACACTTGGCGCGCGGGTTTAGCGACGGTCGCTAAGCCCGCGATGCCGTTCTTCACGGGGCCGCGCTGCTAGCCCCGACCGGGGGGGGGAGAATCGGGTCCCGGGAGGGGGCGCGGAGGCTGCCGTGAAACACGGCCAGTTTCACGGCAGCCTTTACGACTCTCCGCATTTGCGGAGAATCGCACCCATTTCCGATGGTTTGGACCCCCGCTCGTGTCAAGATTGAGGTTTGCTCCCCGCGTCAGTGGGAGGATGCAAATGGATCATTCAGACCTATTTGTATCCAACTGCCTGGTTGGGCACCATATTCTCAGGGCCCTTGTGATTTTCCAGTCCTCAGGGCCGGGAACCACATGGGCGTGAATTGGTGCTGGTCCTGACAAGCGTGTATTTGATGTGGGAGACCTTGTGGTGGGCCAAGGGGGTGACTCTTTCAGGGAGTTGCTGTCAAAGTCCATCAGAGGGCGACCCTCCCCCCCCCCAAAAATGCAAGACCTTCCCACTCCACCCTCACCAGATTGCCCCCACCAGAGCCTCCCCAATTCCTCCCACCAAAGACCCCCTAAATATAGAGACTCCCTCAAAGATCACCTAAGTAAAGAGACTCTTCACAGGCCCCATTAATAAAGAGGCCCCCTAAATAAAGAAACTCCCCCCCTCCCCCCCCCCCCACCAGAAAACAGATTCCTGTCAGGAAGCCCCTCAGAAGAGAGACTGCTAGAGAGCAGTCCAGACAGAAGCAGTGAAAAAAAAAATCAATGCTTTAACACTCACCTGGGCAATACACCTGCTGAAGGCTGTGGAAGCAGCACCTGCCAATTCCTTGAAAGAAGAAAAACAGTCAGTAGTGTTTAAACCCCCTCAGATCTTTGATCTGCAAGCCAATCATTCATTTATCTCTGATATTGATTTTATTAGGCTGTGATTGACAGCTTCCACACACTCCCAGCTGTCAGCATTCATCTCCCTTTACGGTTGAGTGATTTTTAAGTGGTCAGCTGTGAAACTAACCACAATGTTTATAAACATTAACCTTTGATTGACAGCTTCTGGACCACTTCAAACAGAGTTTTCCATTCATCTTCCTTCATGCGGGGGGCTGGATTGCGCTGTGGAGGGGGGCGGCGGTGGCTGAATATCGTTGCGAATATCAACCATGGGACTTCGCATTTGGGCCATCCATTCAAAATAGCGGCCTGAAAACAGAGTTACTAGGATTCCTTGCAATCCTCACCATGCAAAAATGTGCTTCCAATGGAAGGTTTAAGGCTGTGCATTTACACAAAGAACACATAACACCTTTGTGTGCAGATGTTAGTCTTGCCTCAGTGGTAGTGCTCTTGCTTCCAAGATAAAGCTAATGGGTTCAAACCCCACTCAACAACAAAATTGAGACCAATATCCAAAGCTGTTGGAGGTGCCCTCTCACGTGCCTTCTTCGGTAAATGCAAAAGAATCCATAATATTACATCATGTAGCTAACATTACTCAAATAAAATGGCAATTAATCTCTTTGTTGTTTGTAAGACTTCCCTGTGTGAAACTTGGCTGCCTCATTTTCCTATCTTGCAACAGGTACTACACTTTAAATTACTAAATTATCTACAAAAGGGTGTGAAACATCTGGTAGTACAGAAATGCTAGATTTGTTCTTCTCCATAGCTATCGTGTCTAAATAAATCTGCATCAACTCCACAATCTCTACTTGGTTTGCCTATGAGCCCAGCATTTTTATAATTTCTCCTCATAAACATTCAAAGATTTTTGTGAAATCATTGGGCTTGATTTGCTGGGGGTGTCAGGATCCCTCAGCAGCCTATAGGGGGGCCAAAGTCCGCCCATGTCTGCAACGCATCTTCAGGCTCAATCTTCAGAAAGGTGGCTTTCTAATTGGCTACCTCCCCATTTACCATCCTTGTAAACATGGCAGGCAGGCTCCTGAAACTACAGGACTAAAGTAGGCAAACACAAATGCACCACATTATGAAAGTTCCCTTCATTGCCTGCACAGAATTGGTGAAATTATGAGGGCCAAAGATTGTAGGAATAATGGATGGATGGATTTGGATTTGATTTATTAACACGTGTACCGAGATACAGTGAAAAGCATTGTTCTGCGTAGTGAAACATCTCCACAGGAATAATGATCACTGGAGCTGTGGCCTTTCACCTCGTGACTCTGTTTTTGGGCATGGAGATTCAGGCACGATGACCCACTAGCTTGCTGCTGGGAGACTGCCTTAAGTAAGCTGACAGCCTTCGCCAATCCAATGCAGAAGAATACTGGAGTCATTGCAAATGGCTCCAAAGTGGTGCCATTGGACTAATTGACTGCCCACCTCTTGGATGTGGCTTCCCCCTATTTACTCAGCAGCCACCAGCCCTCCCTATCTACACAGGGCGGGGAAAGCAAGCCCATGGAATCATAGAATGGTTACAGAACAGAACTACATAAAAAGGTTTCCCCTCATGTCACCATTGGTTCTTTTGTCAATCCCATAAATCCGTTTTCACCCCTTTGTCAATCGGAACAATCTAGACACCTCATAATTCTGAACTATTCTATTAAATATCCACTCAACCTTCATTTCTCTAAGGAGAATAACCCCAGCTTCTCCAATCCTTTTGATGAAATCTACATCAACCCAGTTTGGAGCGGAAACATTCACTAGGACCACCTTCACCCCCTCCAGCTTGCCCCGAACCATGAGCCCATCCGCAACTGTGCTGTCCGCCTCAAATTTAACCCGTTTGTTAATCATGTTCGCGACCCCTCTGGTGTTAGTGTCAAGCCCCGAATGGAAGACCTGGCTAACCCAGCCCTTCCGTAATCTAATCTGGTCCGCCACTTTCAAATGAGTCTCCTGCAGCAGCATTACATCCGCCTTCAGAGCCCGTAAGTGCGTGAACACACTTGCCCTCTTGACCGGCCCGTTCAATCCTCTAACATTCCAGGTGATCAGCCTGGTTGGAGGGCACCCTGCCCCCCCACCCCCACACCGATCAGCCATCCCCCTTCTTGGGCCCACCTCCTGCCCATGTGCCGTGCCTCCCCTGGTCCACCTCTTGGCAGCTCCCACCCCCGGCCCCTTCCCTGTTACCTGGTTCAGTTCCCTCCCTCGTCAGCAGATCATCTTCCCCCCTCCCTCCCCCAGCACCAACCCCTTGTAACCTAATCCCTGCCATATACTGGCTGTATACACACCCCCACCTCGCTCCCGTTGACTAGCTCAAAGCAGCTAGCCTGGTGGCTCTCAACTCCAGCGCCATCATGTCTCGCACCTATTGTCCCCCCACTCCCCTCCCCCCCCGCCCATCAACACCACCTCCCCAGAACAGCCCTGTTCGAATAATTGCTCTGGGACCGAAACAGAGAGAAAACAAACAAAAAACAAAGCTCGCCCCCACCATAGTGCAATTCAAACTGTGTAATGAAGTGGGCGCTACCACCACCCCCCCCCCCCCCCCCCCGCCCCCCAACACTCCCAGAGAAAAAAACCCAAAAAGAACCTGAACAGCCCCCAGCACCCAATAACTTAAACTTTAACTATAACTTTGGCTTTAACTTTCAAACAGGCAAACATAAACACAAGAACACCCCCAATTTTAAGTAAAAGGGTATGCCGAACGACATCGCTAACACGAAGGGCAATCTGTGAACAAATGCAAACATCCCTTAATACACTCTAACTTGAGTCCATTGGTCCTCAGTTCGGCACCAGTCCATACCCCTTAGCGAAGTCCATCGCTTCCTCCAGGTCATCAAAATAATGTTGCTGTTCCCGGTATGTGACCCAAAGCCGCGCCGGGAAAAGTAGCCCTAACTTGACCTTTTTAAACAGGATCTCTTTAATTTGTCTATAGTCTGCCCTCCTTCTGGCCACCTCCTGGCTCAGATCCTGGTAGATGCGCAGGACACTGTTGTTCCATGAGCAGCTCTTCGTGCTCTTGGCCCACTGTAGAACCCGCTCCTTGTCCACGAACCTATGGAACCTGACCACCATCGCCCAGGGGGGCCCTCCCCCTTGTGGCTGCCTCGCCTGCACTCTGCCCTGTCCAGCTCCAACGGACGCGGGAAGAAATCATCCCCCACCAGCTTCTGCAACATGTCTGCCACATATGCCATGGCATCCACTCCCTCGGCCCCCTCTGGGAACCCAATGATTCTCAGATTCTGCCGGCGAGACCTGTTTTCCAGGTCCTCCAGCTTGTCCATCGGCCTTGATTGCTGCTCCTTCAACTTATTAATTTCCACGTCCGCTACCGTTTGGAAATCCGCTTGCTCTTCCATTGTCTTCTCCAGTGCCTGGTCCTTCTTATCCTGAGCATCCAGCCTTTGGTCAAGTCGCTCCACCGCTTTCTGGAGCGGTTCCAAATTATCCCGCTTCAGTGCTGCGAAGCTCTCTTTCATGATCTGCAGCATGTTGTCCAGTGCTGTCTGGACCGTCCTTTCCGTGGTCCGTTCATCGGCCATCTTTCCTCCCACTTGAACTTCCACACCACCTTTGTTCAGCCCCTTCTTTGCCTGTTTATGCTCCCTTCTGCTCCTTAAGTCCATACAACTCTGTATAGATTCAGATTTCGAGTGCTATTGTTTTTCACTCCAGCGCTTAAAAGTTCAAAAAAGTCGGGGAAAAAGGTCTTAAAGTCTGAGCCACCAAATGCGCGACTTACTCCCTCATAGCCGCCACCGGAAGTCCCAGCTTCTCCAATCCATCCATGTTACTGAAATCCTTCGGGCGCGATTCTCCCAAAACGGGAGAAATCGTAAGGTTTGACGCCAGCGCGCCCCTTCCCGACCGGGAACCGATTCTGGTCCCCGGTCGGGGCTAGCAGCCCGACGCCGCAAGCTCCGGCATCACGGGCTTAACGAATTTCGTTAAGCCCACTTGCCGGAGTTAACGCCGGCTGACGCGTCATATGACGTCAGCCGCGCATGCGCGGATTGGAAGACTCCAACCCGCGCATGCGCGGATAACGTCATCGCGTATTTGCGCGAAACCCGCGCATGCGCGGGCCGGGATGCCCCTCAGCCGCCCCGCGAATGGATACTGCGGGGCGGCGGAAGGACAAATAGTGCGCGGGCATCGGGCCCGCTGCCCGCGATCGGTGCCCACCGATCGCGGGCCCATGGCACCCTTGGCACGGCCGTGGTACTGCCGTGCCAATCGGTGCCATGGTTATAAAAAGCGAGTTGTTCCTGCCGTTTTTACGAACGGCCAGACCAGGTCTGTTTGCCGTTCGTAAAAACAGCGTAAAGGGCTGGGACTTCGGCCCATCGAACAGCTGTGAATCGCTGCCGGCCGTAAAAAAAATGGCGGCAGCGATTCGTGTCGGGAGTTGGGCGGGGGGGGGGGGGAGAATAGCGGGAGGGCGGGAAAAATGTCAGGAAGGCCCTCCCGCTATTCTCCGACCCGTCGTGGGGGTCGGAGAATTTCGCCCTTCATTCCTGGAGTAATTCTCTGAGATCTTTATTATATCCTTCTTAAAGCCTACACATCCTACCCATATGATGCCCAGAATTGTACGCAATATTCCACTTTTTTTGTCCTTGAAAGAAAAAGTTTATTTCAGACAAACTGACTGGTACAGAGCCAAACTAAAGTAACTTCTTTTCATTTGGTCCTGAAAGCAGAGAGAAATGCTGCACAGTGCAGTTTGAAATAGTTTTAAATTATCCAAGGTAAGAAATTTGTCTTCGGTTTCCAGGGTAACTTTTGTGAGAGTTGTGTGAATTAGGAGAGGTTGCATTATCACTTCACAATGTTCATCATTAAAAGCAGTACAGCTGACTCAGACAACTTTTACCTTAACCGAGCTGACCTTGTAGACAGCAGACTGTGCTACTGTAATATTATGTTCTAGTAATCCTGTCTAATTAATTTCTTCCAACACTTGCGAGATCTGTCTCCAGCAACACTCACTGAATAAATTTAATAATTTACCCATGTGCTTATCTTCAGCAGGTAGTTTTAATCATTTATATCTATAAAAAAAGTGAATGCTTTCTAATGGTTCATACATTACAAAATGCTGATACTTGCTTGTCGGGATGTGGGAGTAGAGATTGCAACTCTGATTACACATCCACCAACTATTCTGCTGTTGAAGCGAACTGATAAGGAACAGTTTAAGCCATCAAAGTAGTAAAGCAAAATTAAGAGGTTATTCCTTTTGATATGATTTCAGAGGATGTAAAAATTAAGCTTTTCAGAAAGATACTACGTACTACAGCATTGTAAGGAAATACGTGGTTATAATAAGTTGTTCAAGTGGAATTGAAACTGACGATTTGGCCAGAATAACATGTTTGTGGAGACAGAATCACTCCGTTAGTTGCTCACAGAAATTAGTTATCACAGCACTGTCTCAGATCCGAACAACTTGCTTTTTCTTGACTTGTTTCTTCTGAATCATCTCCATGGCAACTGTGGATTCATATAAAGGAATGGGTTCATCCAACTGAGGCTGAAAGGTTCCACTGGACAGCTTCTCCATTACATCCTTCAAAATATGCAGGTACTTCCCCTGTTGCATGCTTGATAGTTGCCACACTTCCTCATTTAGGAATGAAATGGTTGCTCCTTTGTGAAACAGAAATTGACTATCTGTTGGATCAAGCTGCAGATTCTCCTCTGTTGTTACACAGTGACCGGCAACAGCCAGAAGACTGAGAATGTCATGTTTATGTGGGAGATGCCGTTTGACAGCTGGTTCATCTTCCTTGCTGTAGAACTGCACTCCACAGTCCACCACAATGTTCAGACCACCAGTTTCTTCTAAACAACTGTCCACAAGGTCAACCTTCCTATCAGACAAGTTGATGGCAACTGTTGGTATCAATCCTTCCAAATACATTTTGTTCTGAAGGTTGTCTGCAGTAGAAATTACTTTTGCTCCTCGACAATGAGCCAATTGAACAAGATGGTACCAAAAGGACTTGCTCCTTCCATCACTAGCGCAGTTGTCCCAGCGCTAACATGAGAATGTGTGTGCAAGGCCATGTATGCACGCAATCCATCACGAATAGTTCCTGCAGCATCCATCCAGCTCATATTTTCGGGTTTAGCTACAAGATTGTGCTCATGAACCAGCAGAGTATTGGAGAGCCCAGATTCTTTACAACCCAAAGGCAGAATACTCACAACTTCATCATTCGGCTCAAAGAAGCTCACTTTTGGTCCAACCTCAAGAACCACTCCAGCAACTTCTCTTCCAATTGGTAGAAAATCTTCCTGCAATTTTCGCTCCATCAGCAGCTTTGTATTCACAGGACTGAAAGTACAAACTTTAACCTGTATTTTGACAGGGCAGCACAGTGGCACAGTGAGTTAGCACTGCAGCCTCACAGCGCCGAGGTCCCAGGTTCGATCCCGGCTCTGGGTCACTGTCCGTGTGGAGTTTGCACATTCTCCCCGTGTTTGCATGGGTTTACAGAGGCTGGTTTAGCACAGGGTTAAATTGCTGGCTTTGAAAGCAGACCAAGGCAGGCCAGCAGCACGGTTCAATTCCCGTACCAGCCTCCCCGAACAGGCGCTGGAATGTGGCGACTAAGGGCTTTTCACAGTAACTTCATTTGAAGCCTACTTCTGACAATAAGTGATTTTAATTTCATTTCCTGATCATTTACACTGGGGACAGATTCCTTGTCTTGGAACACAAACTTTATGTCTTCATTAGCTTCAGCCAACTGGTAATATCGTCCTTTCATCTTGAGTACCATGGTTAACTCGCCTATTTCATCAACTTTCTTTATTCTCTAAATTAAATGCTCAAAATCTAACGTCATATGCTCAGTGTGACAGGAATGATGCATATTTATAACGCAGAGGAGTTTGGGTGGGGGGGTGGGGTGGGGGGGGGGGGGGGGGGGGGGGGGGACGAGACGATGTTAAATCCCTCCCTTTGTTTATAACCGAAACATTTGGTGCAGCCTGAGCGTCGCCATGGTCACTGAATCAACCTAACCTCCACAATATTCCACTTGATGCTGAACCAATCTTTTTAAAGGTTCATCATGACTTCCTTGCTTTTGTACACTATAACCTGAATTTTTATTGCAGCATCAGGGGACAACTCACAACTCCACAAGCCAACCTAGAGAGCTGGTCCCAGAAGCCTGGACTTTTGTTCCAGGGTTGGGAGTGTGGGGTGCAGTTGAAAATGGTAGTCATGGCCACCACCCCCAGAAAGAGTTTGGAGTTTGCCAGGTGAAGAGTTGGGCTGGGTAAAAGCCTGGCTTTGGTGTTCCAGCACATTGTCGAAGCTATGGAAGAAAAATAATAAATATAAAACAGCCCTCCAGCCCTCACCTCTCACAACTCCTCAACGCCCCCACACACTTTCCCACACTCTGTCAATGTCACGTCATTTCCTCACCCCTTGTGGCCACTCATACTCATGCATGCCAACCTGTGCCACCTTATGCCCCATACCCATGGTGCCTCATACCTTCCATGACAACTCATGTAACCCATTCATCACCATAGCCCTATAAAAACTTAGCGCTAACTCATGTCAGCCCATCCTCCCACCCACCGCCCTTTGCTCCCACTGCCTCTGTGCCACGCACCCTGGATTCACCATGGGCAAACCTCAGGACCCCCGCTCAGATTAAATCTATTTATTAAATGTCTATTGATTAATTCACTGTTCAGATAAAGACTCCCATTGATTAAAAACAACATTCACAACTTTTAACTTCCTTTTATCCATTATAAAAATATTCATAATTCCATTTCAAAGCTATTATTGGTACTTGGAGCTGCCAATTAAACTGTGAACAGCAGGCACTCCATTGTGATGCTAAGTTGTGAAATCAGTCATGCAGCACTAATCCTATAATGGTAACCCTGAAGCTTATGCCAACAGACAGAGTGAAACAGCAAACACTGATTATTTAACTCTTCAGACAGATTTTTCCCCAAATATTTAAAGAGTAGAAGGTTTAAATCTTTTGACAGCTTTACAGTTCGCTTTGCGAACTCTCTTTAATAGTTCTCTTGATACTTGTCTTGGTAGTTTTCTTGACATCTCGCTGCACAGTTCCATTGAGCTTGATAGTTTCAGTGAGTTTATGCACATTCATGTCTAATTTTAACAATCCCAACAGCACCCACCCTCTCCCAAAGAGACCGTCCCTCTCCCAAAGGGCATCATACCTCTACCAAAGGGGATCTTACATGTCCCAGGACCATATACAAAAGGGTATCCTGCCTCTCCAAAGACCCAGTAGGATCTAAAATCATGGGCGCGATTCTCCGCTCCGCTCCCAGGAGGGCCGCTCTGGCACCCCCCGCGATTCTCCCACCCCCAAAATGGCATGTCGCGTTTTGCGACACGCCGCTCGGAGAATCGCGGGTCGCCATTTTTCACGGCGACCCGCGATTCTCCGGCTCGGATGGGCCAAGCGGCCTGCCGTTCCCGACCTGTTCATGCCGGCGGCAACCACACCTGGTCGCTGCCAGCGTGAACAGCGCGCAAAAGGTGAGTTTGGGGCCTGTGGGGGGTGGAGAGGGGATTGAGCACCACGGCCGTGCTCGGGAGGGGACTGGCCCGCGATCGGTGCCCACCGATCGTCGGGCCGGCGTCTCCAAGAGACGCACTCTTTGCCCTCCGCCGCCCCGCAAGGTCAAGCCACCATGTCTTGTGGGGTAGTGGAGGGGAAGACGGCAACCGCGCATGCGCAGGTTGGAGCTGGCCAACCTGCGCATGCGCGGCTGAAGTCATTAGGCGCCGCCGGCCACGTCATTCTCAGCGCGCCGCCTTGACACCAGCATCAAGACTGGGCGGCCGAGTTTGACGAAACACCGCTCCTCGCCCCCCGGGGGGAGGAGAATAAGTGGCGAGGAGCGGCCTCCGACGCCGTTGTGAAACACTCCGGGTTTCACGACAGCGTCGGCTGTTGCGGAGAATTCCGCCCCATGTCTAAAATGCACAAGTTGTGTTTTGGACATCCCATGAGCAAAAATCAGATCTGATGGAGGAAGCTGCCCTTCAACATGTGCAGTTACCTCCATGAACCAAGGATGTGTTATTTAGAACCTACTTTCTCCCCAGCTTAGAAAACAGTGGGCTGGTTTCACGCGGGGAATGGATTTGTGCCTCCACAGCATTTTCGCTAAGTGGGAGAGCTTCTCCATTTGTATGAAAATTCATGCCTACACCTTTATTATAAAGTCTAGGATCCCATGTGTCTTTTAATCATATCCTCAACCTGTCGTGCCGCTTTCAACTATTTGTATACATGTGTCTCTAGATTTGTCTGTTCCTTTAGAATTGTGCCCTTTATTGTATATTGCTTCCCTTTGTTCTTCCTACCAAAATGTACCACTTCATACCTCTCTGCATGAAATTTCATCTGACACAAGACCTCCCATTCCAACAGCCTGTCCTTCCAAGTTTCGTGTTATCTTCAAATTTTGAAATGTTCCCCATCACAGCTATCGCTAGGTCATTAAGATAGATCAAGTAGATCAGTGGTCCTAGTTCTGAACATTGGGGAATCCTCCTATTTACCTGCTAATTTTATCCAACTTGATCATCTTTAAAACTTTAAATTAATTTGCTGGATTTATCCTGAACCCATCTTTTAAACAAGGGTTTAACATTTACGATTCTACTGCCTGCATCTAGAGATGATTGGAAAATTAGGCTAATGCCTCTTCAACTTTCACCCTTACTTCCCTCAGAATGCATCCATGGGTCCTGAAGACTTACCAACTTTAAGTACAGCCAACCTTTCTGATACATGGAAGAATAGATGTGGAGATGCCGCCGTTGGACTGGGGTGAGCACAGTAAGCACAGTGAGCACAGTAAGAAGTCTTACAACACCAGGTTAAAGTCCAACAGGTTTGTTTCAAACACGAGCTTTCGGAGCACTGCTCCTTCCTCAGGTGAAGGAGCAGTGCTCTGAAAGCTCGTGTTTGAAACAAACCTGTTGGACTTTAACCTGGTGTTGTAAGACTTCTTACTGGAAGAATAGAAAATAGGAACAGGAGGAGGCCATTAAGTTCTTTGAGCCTGCTCCGCCATTCACTTTGATCATGGCTGATCATCCAACTAAATAGCCTAATCCCGCTTTCCCCCATATGCTTTGATCCCCTTCGCCGCAAATGCTATATCTAACTGCTTCTTGACTACATACAATGTCATGGCTTCAACTACGTCCTGTGGTAGCAAATTATATAGGATCACTATTCTCTGGGTGAAGACATTTCTCCTCATCTCTGTCCTAAATGGTCTACCCGATAACCTCAGATTGTGACCACTGGTTCTGGACACCCCTACCATCGGGAACATCCTTCTTGTATTTATCCTGTCTAGTCCTGTTAAAATTTTATAGGTTTCTATGAGTTTTCCCCCTTTTTTTCTGAACTCCAGCGAATATAATCCTAATCAACTCAATCTCTCTTCATATGTCAGTCCTGCCATTCCAGGAATCAGTGTGGTAAACCTTCGCTGCACTCCCTCTATAGCAAGAATATCCTTCCTCAGATAAGGATATCAAAACTGCACACAATATTCCAGGTGTGGCCTCACCAAGGCTCTGTATAATTGCAGCAAGACATACCTGCAACTGTACTCGAATCCTCTTGCAATGAAATGAATGAAAATCGCTTATTGTCACGAGTAGGCTTCAATTAAGTTACTGTGAAAAGCCCCTAGTCGCCACATTCCGGCGCCTGTTCGGGGTGGCTGTTACGGGAATGAAGGCCAGCAAAGCATTTGCCTTCTTTACCACCAGCTGTACCGGCATGCTTACCTTCAGTGACTGGTGTATGAGAACTCCCAGTTCTCTTTGCACATTTCCCCCTCCTAATTTAAAAATAATAGTCTGTCTTCTTGTTTTTGCTACCAAAGTGAATAACCTCGCATTTATCTAAATTATACTGCTTCTGACATTCATTTGCCCACTCACTCAATTTGCCACACAAATCACACAGAAGCTGCATCCTGCTCACCCCCCCCCCCCCCCCCCCCCCAACCCAACTTTGTGTCATCTGCAAATTTGGAGATATGACATTTTGTTCCCTCATCTAAATCAATAATATATATTGTGAATAGCTGGGGTCCTCGCACCGATCCCTGCAGTACCTCACTAGGCACTGCCT
Source organism: Scyliorhinus canicula (assembly GCF_902713615.1). Lineage (NCBI taxonomy): Eukaryota > Metazoa > Chordata > Chondrichthyes > Carcharhiniformes > Scyliorhinidae > Scyliorhinus > Scyliorhinus canicula. The sequence goes on along the minus strand of NC_052146.1, from coordinate 272,193,941 downwards.
GCTGATTTGAAAAAGACCAGTTCATTCCTACTCTTAGTTTCCTTTTTACCATCCAATTTTCTATCCATCTCAATATGCTATCCCCAATCTGATGCACTTTAATTTTACACGCAAATTTCTTATGCGGGACTCTGACAAAAAAGCCTTCTAAAAGTCCACATCAACCAAATCCACTGGCTCCCCATTATCAACTCTACTCGTTACATCCTTGAAGAATTCCAGTAGATTTGTCAAGCATGATTTCCCTTTCGTAAGTCAACTCTGACTCTGTCCAATCCTTCCACTGTTTTCTAAGTGTTCTCCAATTTTGCTTGGAAGCCTTGGGTTGGCCACCTTTCCCATTTTACTTTTGTGTCAGACAGGAATGAACAATTATTGCAATTCCCCATGTGCTCCTCAAATCTTTGCCATTGCTTATCCACTGTCATCCCTTGAAGTAAGATCCCCCAATCGATCATACCCAATGCACGACTCATATCATTGTAGTTTCTCCTCTTAATATCTTCTCTTTATGAAACTTTAGCCCATTCTCGGTCTCAATGGCTTCCTTTTTCACTGTGACATTGGCAGCATCTTCTTCCTTGGCAAAAGGCAGATGCAAAGTACACATATAGTAACTCAGCCATGCCCTCGGGCCCCATGTGCAAATCCCATTTTTTATTTAACAATATCTCGTGCGATGTCGCAATCTGGATCTCCTCCATAGGACAGCACGGTAGTACAGTGGTTAGCACAGTTGTTTCACAGCTCCAGGGTCCCAGGTTTGATTCCCGGCGTGGGTCACTGTCTGTGCGGGGTCTGCACGTCCTCCCCGTGTCTGCGTGGATTTCCTCCGGGTGCTCCGGTTTCCTCCCACAGTCCAAAGATGTGCCGGTTAGGTGGATTGGCCATGCTAAATTGCCCTTAGTGTCCAAAAAGGTAAAGTGGGGTTACTGGGTTACAGGGATAGGGTGGAGGCGTGGGCTTGAGTAGGGTGTTCCTACCAAGGGCCAGTGCAGACTCGATAGGCCGAATGGCCTCCTTCTGAACTGTAAATTCTATGATTTAAATATGCCGCACCTGGGAGACCTCGTTAGGGTGCCATTTAGCATTGGTTTCCACAAACGTGTACCAGTCGTAATGGCACCTGGAGGGGGGACCTCCCAGCTATTAGAGACCCAGGTGGTCAGGGATAGGGCAGTGTGGCACCATGGCAGTCCCTTTGATCGAATAGATCTAAATCTCCATGTGGCTATTAATTCCATCCTGGTGAATCTGCACTGAACGCTCTCCATGGCTTTAATGACCGTCGCGTTTCTCGACAGCATCAACATGGCCTCAGGAGCAGCAATTCTGACCCCTTCAGGGAGCCAGTGCGGCACTGGAGTGACCCACGCCACTCCAGCTGCCGATCCCACTGTCAGATGGGCGTCGCGGGTCTGTGCATGCGCAGTGGGACCGGCGCCAATGCGCGTGTGCGCAGTGGCTCCCTTCTCCGTGCCGGCCCCAACACAACATGGCGTAGGGCTACAGGGGCCGGTGTGGAACAAAAGAGGCCCCCAGCCCGAGAAGCTGGCCCGCGATTGGTAGGCCCCGATCGCAGGCCAGGCCACAGCGGAGGCCGCCCCAGGAGTCAGACCCCCCTCCACTCCTCACCAGGCTGCCTCCAGATTCATCCACACCGAGGTCCCGTCGGGTAAGAGCCGGTTTGGATGGCGCTGGTGGGACTCGGCTTCTTTAGCATGGCCGCTCGGCCCATCCCGGGCCAATAATCGGCGGGGGGGGGGGGGGGGGGGTGCCCCCGTAGAGCGGTGCCCGCCTGGCGCCGTGCTGATCACGCCGTGCCAATGGCGCTGATTCTCTGCTCTCCGGAGAATCGGCGGTCCGGTGTCGGGGCGGCGTGGCGTGATTCGCGCCGGTCCTGCCGTTTCAAGGGGACGAGACGATGTTAAATCCCTCCCTTTGTTTATAACCGAAACATTTGGTGCAGCCTGAGCGTCGCCATGGTCACTGAATCAACCTAACCTCCACAATATTCCACTTGATGCTGAACCAATCTTTTTAAAGGTTCATCATGACTTCCTTGCTTTTGTACACTATAACCTGAATTTTTATTGCAGCATCAGGGGACAACTCACAACTCCACAAGCCAACCTAGAGAGCTGGTCCCAGAAGCCTGGACTTTTGTTCCAGGGTTGGGAGTGTGGGGTGCAGTTGAAAATGGTAGTCATGGCCACCACCCCCAGAAAGAGTTTGGAGTTTGCCAGGTGAAGAGTTGGGCTGGGTAAAAGCCTGGCTTTGGTGTTCCAGCACATTGTCGAAGCTATGGAAGAAAAATAATAAATATAAAACAGCCCTCCAGCCCTCACCTCTCACAACTCCTCAACGCCCCCACACACTTTCCCACACTCTGTCAATGTCACGTCATTTCCTCACCCCTTGTGGCCACTCATACTCATGCATGCCAACCTGTGCCACCTTATGCCCCATACCCATGGTGCCTCATACCTTCCATGACAACTCATGTAACCCATTCATCACCATAGCCCTATAAAAACTTAGCGCTAACTCATGTCAGCCCATCCTCCCACCCACCGCCCTTTGCTCCCACTGCCTCTGTGCCACGCACCCTGGATTCACCATGGGCAAACCTCAGGACCCCCGCTCAGATTAAATCTATTTATTAAATGTCTATTGATTAATTCACTGTTCAGATAAAGACTCCCATTGATTAAAAACAACATTCACAACTTTTAACTTCCTTTTATCCATTATAAAAATATTCATAATTCCATTTCAAAGCTATTATTGGTACTTGGAGCTGCCAATTAAACTGTGAACAGCAGGCACTCCATTGTGATGCTAAGTTGTGAAATCAGTCATGCAGCACTAATCCTATAATGGTAACCCTGAAGCTTATGCCAACAGACAGAGTGAAACAGCAAACACTGATTATTTAACTCTTCAGACAGATTTTTCCCCAAATATTTAAAGAGTAGAAGGTTTAAATCTTTTGACAGCTTTACAGTTCGCTTTGCGAACTCTCTTTAATAGTTCTCTTGATACTTGTCTTGGTAGTTTTCTTGACATCTCGCTGCACAGTTCCATTGAGCTTGATAGTTTCAGTGAGTTTATGCACATTCATGTCTAATTTTAACAATCCCAACAGCACCCACCCTCTCCCAAAGAGACCGTCCCTCTCCCAAAGGGCATCATACCTCTACCAAAGGGGATCTTACATGTCCCAGGACCATATACAAAAGGGTATCCTGCCTCTCCAAAGACCCAGTAGGATCTAAAATCATGGGCGCGATTCTCCGCTCCGCTCCCAGGAGGGCCGCTCTGGCACCCCCCGCGATTCTCCCACCCCCAAAATGGCATGTCGCGTTTTGCGACACGCCGCTCGGAGAATCGCGGGTCGCCATTTTTCACGGCGACCCGCGATTCTCCGGCTCGGATGGGCCAAGCGGCCTGCCGTTCCCGACCTGTTCATGCCGGCGGCAACCACACCTGGTCGCTGCCAGCGTGAACAGCGCGCAAAAGGTGAGTTTGGGGCCTGTGGGGGGTGGAGAGGGGATTGAGCACCACGGCCGTGCTCGGGAGGGGACTGGCCCGCGATCGGTGCCCACCGATCGTCGGGCCGGCGTCTCCAAGAGACGCACTCTTTGCCCTCCGCCGCCCCGCAAGGTCAAGCCACCATGTCTTGTGGGGTAGTGGAGGGGAAGACGGCAACCGCGCATGCGCAGGTTGGAGCTGGCCAACCTGCGCATGCGCGGCTGAAGTCATTAGGCGCCGCCGGCCACGTCATTCTCAGCGCGCCGCCTTGACACCAGCATCAAGACTGGGCGGCCGAGTTTGATGAAACACCGCTCCTCGCCCCCCGGGGGGAGGAGAATAAGTGGCGAGGAGCGGCCTCCGACGCCGTTGTGAAACACTCCGGGTTTCACGACAGCGTCGGCTGTTGCGGAGAATTCCGCCCCATGTCTAAAATGCACAAGTTGTGTTTTGGACATCCCATGAGCAAAAATCAGATCTGATGGAGGAAGCTGCCCTTCAACATGTGCAGTTACCTCCATGAACCAAGGATGTGTTATTTAGAACCTACTTTCTCCCCAGCTTAGAAAACAGTGGGCTGGTTTCACGCGGGGAATGGATTTGTGCCTCCACAGCATTTTCGCTAAGTGGGAGAGCTTCTCCATTTGTATGAAAATTCATGCCTACACCTTTATTATAAAGTCTAGGATCCCATGTGTCTTTTAATCATATCCTCAACCTGTCGTGCCGCTTTCAACTATTTGTATACATGTGTCTCTAGATTTGTCTGTTCCTTTAGAATTGTGCCCTTTATTGTATATTGCTTCCCTTTGTTCTTCCTACCAAAATGTACCACTTCATACCTCTCTGCATGAAATTTCATCTGACACAAGACCTCCCATTCCAACAGCCTGTCCTTCCAAGTTTCGTGTTATCTTCAAATTTTGAAATGTTCCCCATCACAGCTATCGCTAGGTCATTAAGATAGATCAAGTAGATCAGTGGTCCTAGTTCTGAACATTGGGGAATCCTCCTATTTACCTGCTAATTTTATCCAACTTGATCATCTTTAAAACTTTAAATTAATTTGCTGGATTTATCCTGAACCCATCTTTTAAACAAGGGTTTAACATTTACGATTCTACTGCCTGCATCTAGAGATGATTGGAAAATTAGGCTAATGCCTCTTCAACTTTCACCCTTACTTCCCTCAGAATGCATCCATGGGTCCTGAAGACTTACCAACTTTAAGTACAGCCAACCTTTCTGATACATGGAAGAATAGATGTGGAGATGCCGCCGTTGGACTGGGGTGAGCACAGTAAGCACAGTGAGCACAGTAAGAAGTCTTACAACACCAGGTTAAAGTCCAACAGGTTTGTTTCAAACATGAGCTTTCAGAGCACTGCTCCTTCACCTGAGGAAGGAGCAGTGCTCCGAAAGCTCGTGTTTGAAACAAACCTGTTGGACTTTAACCTGGTGTTGTAAGACTTCTTACTGGAAGAATAGAAAATAGGAACAGGAGGAGGCCATTAAGTTCTTTGAGCCTGCTCCGCCATTCACTTTGATCATGGCTGATCATCCAACTAAATAGCCTAATCCCGCTTTCCCCCATATGCTTTGATCCCCTTCGCCGCAAATGCTATATCTAACTGCTTCTTGACTACATACAATGTCATGGCTTCAACTACGTCCTGTGGTAGCAAATTATATAGGATCACTATTCTCTGGGTGAAGACATTTCTCCTCATCTCTGTCCTAAATGGTCTACCCCATAACCTCAGATTGTGACCACTGGTTCTGGACACCCCTACCATCGGGAACATCCTTCTTGTATTTATCCTGTCTAGTCCTGTTAAAATTTTATAGGTTTCTATGAGTTTTCCCCCTTTTTTTCTGAACTCCAGCGAATATAATCCTAATCAACTCAATCTCTCTTCATATGTCAGTCCTGCCATTCCAGGAATCAGTGTGGTAGACCTTCGCTGCACTCCCTCTATAGCAAGAATATCCTTCCTCAGATAAGGATACCAAAACTGCACACAATATTCCAGGTGTGGCCTCACCAAGGCTCTGTATAATTGTAGCAAGACATACCTGCAACTGTACTCGAATCCTCTTGCAATGAAATGAATGAAAATCGCTTATTGTCACGAGTAGGCTTCAATTAAGTTACTGTAAAAAGCCCCTAGTCGCCACATTCCGGCGCCTGTTCGGGGAGGCTGTTACGGGAATGAAGGCCAGCAAAGCATTTGCCTTCTTTACCACCAGCTGTACCGGCATGCTTACCTTCAGTGACTGGTGTATGAGAACTCCCAGTTCTCTTTGCACATTTCCCCCTCCTAATTTAAAAATAATAGTCTGTCTTCTTGTTTTTGCTACCAAAGTGAATAACCTCGCATTTATCTAAATTATACTGCTTCTGACATTCATTTGCCCACTCACTCAATTTGCCACACAAATCACACAGAATCTGCATCCTGCTCACCCCCCCCCCCCCCCCCCCCCCCCCAACCCAACTTTGTGTCATCTGCAAATTTGGAGATATGACATTTTGTTCCCTCATCTAAATCAATAATATATATTGTGAATAGCTGGGGTCCTCGCACCGATCCCTGCAGTACCTCACTAGGCACTGCCTGCTCATTTGAAAAAGACCAGTTCATTCCTACTCTTAGTTTCCTTTTTACCATCCAATTTTCTATCCATCTCAATATGCTATCCCCAATCTGATGCACTTTAATTTTACACGCATATTTCTTATGCGGGTCTCTGACAAAAAAGCCTTCTAAAAGTCCACATCAACCAAATCCACTGGCTCCCCATTATCAACTCTACTCGTTACATCCTTGAAGAATTCCAGTAGATTTGTCAAGCATGATTTCCCTTTCGTAAGTCACTCTGACTCTGTCCAATCCTTCCACTGTTTTCTAAGTGTTCTCCAATTTTGCTTGGAAGCCTTGGGTTGGCCACCTTTCCCATTTTACTTTTGTGCCAGACAGGAATGAACAATTATTGCAATTACCCATGTGCTCCTCAAATCTTTGCCATTGCTTATCCACTGTCATCCCTTGAAGTAAGATTCCCCAATCGATCATACCCAATGCACGCCTCATATCATTGTAGTTTCTCCTCTTAATATCTTCTCTTTATGAAACTTTAGCCCATTCTAGGTCTCAATGGCTTCCTTTTTCACTGTGACATTGGCAGCATCTTCTTCCTTGGCAAAAGGCAGATGCAAAGTACACATTTAGTAACTCAGCCATGCCCTCGGGCCCCATGTGCAAATCCCATTTTTTATTTAACAATATCTCGTGCGATGTCGCAATCTGGATCTCCTCCATAGGACAGCACGGTAGTACAGTGGTTAGCACAGTTGTTTCACAGCTCCAGGGTCCCAGGTTTGATTCCCGGCTTGGGTCACTGTCTGTGCGGGGTCTGCACGTCCTCCCCGTGTCTGCGTGGATTTCCTCCGGGTGCTCTGGTTTCCTCCCACAGTCCAAAGATGTGCAGGTTAGGTGGATTGGCCATGCTAAATTGCCCTTAGTGTCCAAAAAGGTAAAGTGGGGTTACTGGGTTACAGGGATAGGGTGGAGGCGTGGGCTTGAGTAGGGTGTTCCTACCAAGGGCCAGTGCAGACTCGATAGGCCGAATGGCCTCCTTCTGAACTGTAAATTCTATGATTTAAATATGCCGCACCTGGGAGACCTCGTTAGGGTGCCATTTAGCATTGGTTTCCATAAACGTGTACCAGTCGTAATGGCACCTGGAGGGGGGACCTCCCAGCTATTAGAGACCCAGGTGGTCAGGGATAGGGCAGTGTGGCACCATGGCAGTTCCTTTGGCATCTGGGTACCTTGGCACTGCCTTAGCAGGTGGAGGGCAGTTGAGGGGGTGCTCTCAGGAGCCTCCACAAAGTTGGGGAGGTCAGAAGTGGGGGGGTGGTTGTAGAGAGGGGTTGCTGAAAGGGGAGGAGGATTGAGGCAGCCATCCAAATTGGCACCCTAATTTTCAAGGATCCTTTCCTGCTGGCCTCACAAAAGTGCCGTTGAATAGCGTGGTGGGTCTCGGCGCTGCAGCACTGAGAAACACCCCGCTAATGGTGACCAAAACTGGACATAGATTTTTTTTGTCCCGTTGAATTGTGCCACGGTCATTAAAGCCATGGAGAGCGTTCAGTGCAGATTCACCAGGATGGAATTAATAGCCACATGGAGATTTAGATCTATTCGATACTGTTCATTCCTGCAATTTCCCCCTCTTTCACACTATTACCAGTAACTCATAAACCAGTAACTCAGAAATCCGCCTGGCATTCTGACTCCTGGCTTCTCCCGCTACAGCTCTGAAATTCCCTCTATAATCTTCTCTGCCGCTCCACCTCCCTTTCCTCCGTTAAGATGCTCCCTGAAACAAACCTCGTTGGATCACCTTGCCCCAATATTGTCCTCTGTTGCTCAGTGTCAGATTTACATTTGATGACATTCCCGTGAAGTACCTTAAGGTAGAAACAAAATACTGTGAAAGCTGGAAATCTGAAAGCAGAAGATACTGGAAAAACTCAACCAGTTTGGCAGCATCTGTGGAGAGAGAAACAGAAGGGGCGATTTTGTGCCTGCGTTCGCTGTTTTTGTCCTAAAATCTCCTTCTGTGACTTAGTGTCAAATTTTCTTTTGCAATGCTCCTGTAAAATACATTTTAATGTTGTTTGATTAAGGATCTATATAATTACACATTGTTGTTGGTGCTGTATTGAAGTTTCTACTTTTAATGAAAATATTGGCCAGGGTTTTCCGGCTCTGCCAGCGGGATCATCCGGTCTTGTTGAAGGCAACTCCCTGCTGTGGGTTCCCTGGCAGCGTGGCCGTTGATCAAATCAAATGGCCATTGGCTTCAGTGGGATTGAAAGATCCTGCCAGCTGCCAATAGTGAGTTGCCTCCCTCGCCAGAAAGCCCACCAGGCTGGAGAGGGTAGCTGGGCATCAAAAATCGCAGCCATTAACATAATGCATCGACTTTGATGAACCAGGTTAGGTATAATTTTGAAGAATGCTTGTGATAAGCTTTATGCCATAATTCCTGACAATAGTGCTCTTCTTTCTTACAAATCTTTGTTGCTTGTAGCTTCAGACTCTGAGAATTTAAAAAAATCTTTAAACAAGGGGATCGCTGGGTATGATCAATATTTATTATGCTTGAAGATCGATCGAACAGTTTAGGCCTGTACTCTCCAGAGTTTAGAAGATTATGGGGAGATCAAATTGAGGTATACAAGATGATAAAAGGTATGGATGAAGTAGACATTGAATGGACGTCTCCTCATATGGGGAATTCTAGAACGAGAGGTTACAGTCTAAGCATAAGAGGTAGAAAGTTTAAAACAGAGTTGAGGAGAAACTTCTCCCAAACGATTGCGAATCTGTGGAATTCTCTACCCCAGAGTGGGACAGGGAATAAATTTAAGTAGGGGTTAGACAGACATTTAATTGGTAATGTGTTGAAGGGTTATTGGGAAACGGCAGGACAGTGGAATTAAGGCCAAGATAAGATGAGCCAGACTGAATGGCAGAACAGACTTAATGGGTCAAATACATAGAACATACAGTGCAGAAGGAGGCCATTCGCCTCATCGAATCTGCACCAACCCACTTAAGCCCTCACTTCCACCCAATCCCCGTAACCCAATAACCCGTCCTAACCTTTTGATCACTAAGGGCAATTTATCATGGCCAATCCACCTACCTGCACGTCTTTGGGCTGTGGGAAGAAACCGGGGCACCCGGAGGAAAATCACGCAGACACGGGGAGACCATGCACACTCCACACAGACAGTGAGCCAGCGGGGAATCGAACCTGGGACCCAGGCGCTGTGAAGCCACAGTGCTATCCACTTGTGCTACCGTGCTGCCCTAATTCTGCCCTAAAATGGCCTAATTCTGCTCCTATATCTTACGAACTTATGAACTTGATACAACTGAATGCTTTTCCAGGTCACTTCAGAGGACAGTTAAGGTGTGGAACCGGTGTCACATTTGGGCCAACTGGGTAAGGGCAACATGTTTCTTTTTGTCAATCATTAGTGAACCAGTTGAGCTTTTGTAATTAGGAAAATTGATCTTGGGCGGGATTCTCTGATCCTGAGGCTAAGTGTTGACACCGTCGTAAACACCGTCGCGTTTCTCGACAGCATCAACATGGCCTCAGGAGCAGCAATTCTGACCCCTTCAGGGAGCCAGTACGGCACTGGAGTGACCCACGCCACTCCAGCTGCCGATCCCACCTTCAGATGGGCGTCGCGGGTCTGTGCATGCGCAGTGGGACCGGCGCCAATGCGCGTATGCGCAGTGGCTCCCTTCTCCGTGCCGGCCCCAACACAACATGGCGTAGGGCTACAGGGGCCGGTGTGGAACAAAAGAGGCCCCCAGCCCGAGAAGCTGGCCCGCGATTGGTAGGCCCCGATCGCAGGCCAGGCCACAGCAGAGGCCGCCCCAGGAGTCAGACCCCCCCTCCACTCCTCACCAGGCTGCCTCCAGATTCATCCACGCCGAGGTCCCATCGGGTAAGAGCCGGTTTGAATGGCGCTGGTGGGATTCGGCTTCTTTAGCATGGCCGCTCGGCCCATCCCGGGCCAATAATCGGCAGGGGGGGGGGGTGCCCCCGTAGAGCGGTGCCCGACTGGCGCCGTGCTGATCACGCCGTGCCAATGGCGCTGATTCTCTGCTCTCCGGAGAATCGGCGGACCGGTGTCGGGGCGGCGTGGCGTGATTCGCGCCGGTCCTGCCGTTTCTTCAGCCGGGCCGCGGGGTGAGATAATCCCACCCATTGTTCTACCTCTCGTTTAGAGTGCATCTCATCTGTACCTCCAACCTGGCCGGAATTCTCCGGCTATTCGCTGGCAGTGGGATTCTCTGGTCCCGCTGACAGTGTGCCGCCAACTATGGATTTCCCAGCGGCATGGGATGGCTTCTGTGGGAATTCCCATTGGAACAGAATATCCCGCCGCCAGCGAGTGGCGCGTTGCCTCCCACTCAAGAAACACGCAGCTGGGAGACTGGAGAATCCCACTCCCTATTTACCCACCTTTGGTCCATATCTTTTTATATTCTTACCAAACAAAAATATATTTAATTTGGAAGAATTAATGGGAATTGCATGCACAGAGGTTGTTAGCAACTCCCTCTAATTGGCCAAGTGATTGGCTGAATATATTTTTAAAAAATAAATTTAGAGTACCAATTCATTTTTTCCAATTAAGGGGCAATTTAGCATGGACAATCCACTTACCCTGCACACCTTTGGGTTGTGGGGGTCAAAACCATGCAAACATGGGGAGAATGTGCAAACTCCACACAGACAGTGACCCAGAGCCCGGATTGAACCTGGGACCTCGGCACCGTGAGGCAGCAATGCAACCCACTGCGCCACCGTGCTGCCGGGTTTAATATATTAATTCCAACTCCAGGATTTTTAGAGAAGCTGAAGCATCTGGATAAAAATCTTAATAAAGGCGCAAAGGATCATTTTAAAGGGCTGTTTAATGATATTGCAAAATATGTATTTTTTGTTTTTAATTATGTCAGCATCCTATGTTTATTCCTCAGTACATTTATAAGAAACAAAAATATTAAATAAAATATTATTGTAAAATCATTTTGAGCCATTTGACCAGTTCAGTTTTTGTTTCCTCTTTGGAAGAGCTGCCTCATTTCACATAATAATAGAATCCTGATTTGTTGCACTTAAAAAAGGATTTGAAATCCATTTGTAAGTAATTCTATGTTTTAGTTTCTGCTGGTTTATTGAGTTGTAGGGCTCTGATTTGAAATTGTTTTTTAAATATTAAATTTAAGCCATCAGGGTTGCCATGAAATTAACTTCTAAGAAAGTGTAATGCCAGTGTGACACTGAAAACGGGATGACTGGACGCATTTATATTTATAAAGCGTAAATGATACATTTTGACAAGAACTGGCTGAATTTGGACACTAAATCTGAACCAATGCTTGAGGGAAGTAGAATCAGAGTTTCAGGGTGCAATTCTCCGGAAAAATTTGGAAGTGCCACGAGCTTCCTGGCTGCCCAGTGAAGTAGCTGAGGCTCCTTCATTAAATGTTTTTGAGATAAAGATAGATAGATTTTTGAAGAATAAAGGGATTAAGGGTTATGGTGTTCGGGCTGGAAAGTGGAGTCCACAAAAGATCAGCCATGACCTCGTTGAATGGCAGAGCAGGTTCAAGGTGCCAGATGGCCTACTCCTGCTTCTAGTTCTTATGTTCTCATGTTTATGTTCTTGGGCCCAGCGAGACTGGCAATGCAATTCAGCGTTAATTGATCAACTAACGAGGCCCAATGGGCTTCTTGTCACAAATGAAGGCTCGTCAGCTGATTTGCCAGGACCGTGCTTGCCAGCGCTCCGCTAACAAGGTCAAGCAGCAATTAAGCTGCACTTGTTGAGCCAACTCCAACCAGCTCGCAATAATGGTGTCGAGGATACTAACCCCAAAATTCGGGGATGCTGACCAGGGGATATGTTCTGTCCTCCTCAGGGTCCCGTAGAGTCAGCCACAAGGCAGCCAGTACAGTCTGGGATGATGTGGTTGCAGCTGTCAGCTCAGAGGATGTGACCAGGAGGACCTGGCCTTCAGTGCCATAAGAAGGTCAATGACCTACACCAGCAGCACGAGTGAGTAGACACCAAGGCTCCACCGCACCCACAAAGGGAGCATTCACTCCCCAAATCCCCATCTGACCCCCAGCCCTTCCTCCACCCCCTCTCCCGTCAACACCCCACAAACGTTCCTTCGCCCCCCCCCCCCCCCCCCCCCCCCACCCCCCCACCACCACTGTGAACAATGCGCGTGGCTAATGATGCCCTCTCTGTGTCTCCTCAGGAAAAGCTCTCCAATAATTGCCGGGACGGGCCCAGACCGGCGGACGAGTGCCGGACTTAAGAATCCTCATCATCTTTGAGGAGTACGCCCTGGAGATGACCGGTATGGCTGAGGACAGAGCAGAGGTGCGGAACCACCGGGCTCCACCCGGGGTCTAACGTGAGTTGTTATTGCCTTACTGTCTGACCCATCTCTCCCATTGACACAAGTCCATTCTCCTGCTGGTCCTCCAGCCGATGGCGCCGGCCCTTCCCAGGCGGCCTCTCCAGCCTCCCAGGACACCACCTCAGAGGAGAGCTCCAAGGATGCCACCCTAATAGTCGCAGCACAGCTGTCATCCCCCCCTGTGCCAGCGCAGATACACACACCTCAGTGGGAACAAAGAACAAAGAACAAAGATAAGTAAAGCACAGGAACCGGCCCTTCGGTCCTCCAAGCCCGTGCCGACCAGGCTGCCTGACTATACTACAATCTTCTACACTTCCTGGGTCCGTATCCCTCTATTCCCATCCTATTCATGTATTTATCAAGAAGCCCCTTAAATATCACTATCGTCCCTGCTTCCACCACCTCCTCTGGCAGCGAGTTCCAGGCACCCATTACCCTCTGTGTAAAAAACATGCCTGGTACATCTCCTCTAAACCTTGCCCCTCGCTCCTTAAACCTATGCCCCCTAGTAATTGACCCCTCTACCCTGGGGAAAAGCCTCTGATGATCCACTCTGTCTATGCCCCTCATAATTTTTTAGACCTCTATCAGATCGCCCCTGAACCTCCGTCGTTCCAGTAAGAACAAACGGGGTTTATTCAACCCGGAGTCGTCAGCCAGAGTGGAAGCGAGACCCCAGAGGTGGACTTCCTGGGGAAGACAAACAAACGATTGTGAGGGGTCTCGTTCGTGGCCGTACAGAGGAGCGACCTAATGGAGTGCAGGGCATTGGGTAGGACCTCCTGCCAGTGGGCGATAGGGAGACTTCTTGACCGTAGGGCTAGGAGGACAGCCTTCCAAACTGTCGCGTTCTCCCTCTCCACTTGCCCGTTTCCCCGCGGGTTATAGCTCGTCGTCCTGCTCGAGGCGATGCCCTTGCTGAGCAGGTACCGACGCAGCTCATCGCTCATGAACGATGTACCCCGGTCGCTGTGAATATAAGCGGGGAAACCAAACAATGTGAAGATGCTGCGCCGTGCCTTGATCACGGAGGCCGAGGTAGTATCGGGGCAGGGGACAGCAAAAGGGAAGCGGGTGAATTCGTCGATGATGGTGAGGAAATAGATGTTGCGGTTGGTGGACGGGAGGGGCCCTTTGAAGTCCACGCTTAGTCGCTCAAAGGGCCCAGAGGCCTTTATCAGGCGGGCCTTGTCTGGTCGATAGAATTGCGGTTTGCATTCCGCACAGATCTGGCATGCCTTAGTCATGGCCTTGACCTCCCCTGTGGAGTAGGGTAGGTTGCGGGACTTGATGAAGTGGGCAAGCCGGGTGACCCCCGGGTGGCAGAGGTCATCGTGGATGGATCTCTGGCGGTCCAATTGCGCGTTGGCGCACGTGCCGCGAGACAGGGCATCTGGGGACTCGTTGAGCTTCCCCAGGCGATATTTAATATTGTACGTATAGGTGGAAAGCTCTATTCTCCACCTCAGAATTTTGTCGTTCTTTATTTTGCCCCGTTGTGCATTATCGAACATAAAGGCGACCGACCGTTGGTCGGTGACGAGGGTGAACCTCCTACCGGCTAGGTAGTGCCTCCAGTGTCGCACGGCCTCCACTATGGCTTGTGCCTCCTTCTCGACTGCAGAGTGCCGAATTTCCGAGGCGTTGAGGGTTCAGGAGAAGAACGCTACCGGTCTGCCCGCTTGGTTGAGGTTAGCAGCCAGGGCGACGTCTGATGCATCGCTTTCTATTTGGAAGGGAATGGCTTCGTCCACCGCGTGCATGGCGGCCTTGATGATGCCGGCCTTGATACGGTCGAAAGCCGACTGGGCCTCATCCGTCAGGGGAAAAACCGTTGTCTTAATGAGTGGCCGGGCTTTGTCCACATATCTGGGGACCCACTGGGCGTAATAGGAGAAAAGCCCCAAGCACCGTTTGAGTGCCTTGAGGCTACGGGGGAGGGGGAGTTCCTTAAGGGGACCCCCTCAGGGGCCTGGGGTCCTGAGAAAACGTTCAGCAGGGATAGATGCACAATCAAAATTAGAAAGACATCAAGGAGGTCAGGAAGGCATAGAATGTCTAGACCAGTTAAATCACAAAGGAGTTTGGCAAGATTGGATGGTATTTATTTTAATACAAAGGAGTCTGACAAACAAGAAGGATGAATTGAGGGCACTAGTTAAAACATGGGGGTATGATGTAATTGCTGTCACTGAGACACGGTTGAGAGAGGGGCAGGATTGGAAGTTCAATATTCCAGCCTATAGGATCTTTGGGCAAGATATGGAAGGAAGTAAAAGAGGAGGGGGTGTCGCAATTTTGTTCAGGGAATCAACTACAGCAGTTAGGAGGGACGACATCTTAGAAGGCTCTTCAACTGAAGCTATATGAGTAGAACATAAAAACCAAAAAGGAGCAATCACATTGCTGGGAGTGTTCTATAGCCTCCTTACAATACTAGAGAAATAGAAGAGCAGATATGCAGGCAAATTTCAGAGAAGTGTAAAGATAATATGGTAGAGATAGTGGGGGATTTCAACCTCCCCAATATTAACTGGGGGAGCCATAGCGTGAAAGGTTTAGAAGGAGTGGAATTCTTAAAGTTCATCGAGGAGAACATTTTAAGCCAGTATGTAGAAGGACCTGCAAGAGAGGAGGTGGTCCTCAACTCAATTTTTGGTAACGAAGTTGGGCAAGGGGTTGAAGTATCAGTGGGAGGGCATTTTGCAGACAGTGATCATAACTTTGTTAGATTCAAGATTGCTATGGAAAAGGACAAGGATGGGCCTGAGATCAAAGTTCTAAACTGGGGAAAGGCTGATTTTAATAAGATCAGATATGATTTGGCCAGAGTGGACTGGGAGCAGACACTTTTGGGTAAATCTGTGACAGAACAATGTGATACATTCAAGAAGGTAATATGCTCAACATGTTCCAGTTAAGAAAAAGGATGGGACCAACAAATCCAGTGGAATTTGGATATCAAAGGATATACAGGATTGGATCAGGAGAAAAGGGGAAGCTTCTGGTAGATATTATGGGCTCAAAACAGCAGATGCCCTCGAGGTGTATAGAATGTGCAAGAGGGAACTTAAAAAGGAAATTCGGAGAGCAAAAAGAGGACTTGAAAGGACACTGGCAAGTAAAATAAAGGAAAATCCTAAATTGTTTTACAAGTACATTAAGGGTAAAAGGATAACTAGGGAAAGAGTTGGACCCATTAAGGACCACAGTGGTAATTTGTGTGTGGAGCAGGAGGGTGTAGATAGGGTTCTAAATGTATACTTTGTCTCAGTGTTCACTTGTGAGAGAGATAATGTGGATATAGAAATCAGCGAGAAGGTCTGTGATAAAATTAAAGAAATTAACATGGACAGAGAGAAAGTTCTGAGTGCTCTGGCAGGCTTAAATATAAACAATTATCCAGGGCCAGATCGAATGTATTTCAGGCTGTTGAGAGAGGCAGGGAGGAAATAGCAGGAGCACTGGCAATAATTTTCATTTCCTCTCTGGCTACAGGAGAGGTACCAGAGGACCGCAGGATAGCCAATGTGGGACCATTATTCAAGAAGGGAGGAAGGGACAAACCAGGAAATTAGAGGCCAGTCACTCTAACCTCAGTGGTGGGGAAACTATTGGAAGCAATTCTGAGGAACAGAATTAATCTTCATTCGGAGAGGTAGGGGTTAATCAAGAACAGTCAGCATGGTTTTGTTAAGGGAAGGTCATGTCTGACCAACTGGATTGAATTTTTCAAGAGGTGACTAGGTGTGTTGATGAGGGAAATGCGTTTGATGTCATCTATCTGAACTTCAGCAAGGCTTTTGATAAAGTCCAACATGGGAGACCGATAGCGAAAGTAAGTCCATGTCGAACACTGCTTGAGTGTGGCAAAGGCGCAGAATATATTCTGGGTAGGGGACATTAATGTCCATCATCAAGTGTGGCTCGGTAGTACCACCACAGACCGAGCTGGCCAGGTCCGAAATGACATTGATGCTAAACTGGGACTTCAGCAAGTGGTGAAGGAACCAACAAGAGAGAAAAACATACTTGCTGCAGATGCATCTGTCCATGATAGTTACGGTAGAAGTGACCACTGACCAGTCCTTGAGGAGACAAAGTCCCCTCTTCACATTAAGGATACACTCCATCAAGTCGTGAGGTACTGCCACCATGCTAAATGGGATAGACTTCGAACAGATCTGGCAACTCAAGAGTGGGCATCCATGAGGTGCTGTGGGCCATCAGCAGCAGCAGATTTGTACTCAACCACAATCTGAAACTTCATGACCTGCCATATCCTACACTCTACCATTTGCACCAACTCAGGGGATCTACCCTGATTTACTGAAGAGTGCAGGTGAGCATGACAGGAGCAACATCAGGCATTTCAAAAAATGAGGTGTCAACCTGGTGAAGCTACAACATAGGACTACTTGTTTGCCAAACAGCATAAGCAGCAAGTGATAGACAGAACTAAGTGAGTCCACAACAAACACATCAGATCTAAGCTCTGCAGTCCTGCCACATCCAGCGTGAACAGTGGTGGACAATTAAACAACTCACTGGAGGAACAGACTGCACAAATATCCCCATCCTCAATGATGGAGGAGCCCAGCATGTATGTGTAAAAGACAAGACTGAGGCATTCGCAAAAATCTTCAGCCAGAAGTGCTGAGCGGATGATCCATCTTAGTCTCCTCCAGAGATGTCCGTTTTCAGCCAATATGATTCACACCACATGATATCAAGAAACGGCTGAAGGCACCGAATACTGTAAAGGCTGTGGGTCCTGATAATATTCTGGCAATAGTGCTGAAGACTTGTGCTCCAGAACTTGTCGCACCCCTATTCAAGCTGTTCCAATTGATGACTCCAGTGGAAAGAGTCACCAACTGTGCTGAGCTGTCAAGTGGCACTTACTCAGCAATAACCTGCTCACAGATGTTCAGTTTGAGTTCTGCCAGGGGCATTCAGCTCCTGACCTCATTACAGCCTTGGTTCAAACATGGACAAAGAAACTGAATGCCACAGGTCAGGTGAGAGTGACTTCCCTTGACTTCAAAGGCAGCATTTAACCAAGTATGTCATCAAAAGAACCCCAGCAAAACTCACCTCCTGACTCCCCAAATGCCTGTCCACCATCTACAAAGCACAAGTCAAGGGTGTAATGGAATACTCTCTACTTGCCTGGATGAGTGTAGCTCCAACTACACTCAAGAAGCTCCACACCATCCAGGACAAAGCAACCCACTTGATTTCTACCCCTTCCACAAACATTCAATCCCTTCACCACTGACGAACAATGGCAGCCATGTGTACCATCAACAGGATGCACTGCAGGAACTTGCCAGGGTTCCTTAGGCAGTACCTTCCAAACCCCATGACCACTACCATCTAGAAGGAGAAGAGCAGTAGATACTTGGGAACCGCACCACTGGAGGTTCCCCACCAAGTCACTCACCACCCTGACTTGGAAATATATTGATGTTCCTTCAGTGTCGCTGGGTCAAAATCCTGGAACTCCCTCCCTAACAGCACTGTGGGTGTACCTACACCTCAGAGACTTCAGCGGTTCAAGAAGGCAACGTCCCACCAGCTCCTGAAGGGTAACTAGGGATGGGAAACAAACGCTGGCCGAACCGGCGACGTCCACATCCTGTTAACAAATTTGTAAAAATATATTGGAACGTCTGCTCACCCACTGCGTTTGACGAAGACATTTTAAGGGGTCTTCCATTTATCCTTAAGACAATTTCAATCAAAGCCATCATATTCAATGAGACATTATTCAACCAACGCATTGCATGCTCTTCTTCAGAGCACTTCACCATTATGTTCAGTGGTCTTGTGGACTGCTGCTGTTGCTGTTTTTTTTTGTATTGGTACGCTTTGTCTCGGACAGAGTCATAGTTGTTTACAGCAAGGAAACAGGCCCTTCGGCCCATCTTGTCCATGCCGCCCAGTTTCTATCACTAAGCTAGTCCCACTTGTCCGCATTTAGTCCATATCACTCTATACCCACCCTGCCCATGTAACTGTCTAACTGCTTTTAAAAGGAAAGAATTATACCTGCCTCTACCACTGCCTCTGGCAGCCCGTTCCAGATGCTCACCACCCTCTGTGTGAAGAAATTTCCCTTCTGGTCTCTTTTGTATCTCTCCCCTCTCACCTTAAACCTATGCCCTCTAGTTCTAGGCTCATCCATCTTTGGGAAAAGATGTTGAATACCTACCTTATCTATGCTTCTCATTATTTTAGACACCTCTATAAGATCACCCCTAAGCCTGCTACATTCTCAATGACGGAGGTTTGTAAGATTATCAGTGGCATGGATAGAGTGGATAGTCAGATGCTCTTTCCTAGGGTAGGAGAGTCAAGTACTAGGGGACATAGGTTTAAAGTGCGTGGGGAAAAGTTTGGACCTGAATTTTTACACAGAGCGTGGTAAATATGTGGAACTCGCTGCCTGGGGAGGTGGTGGGAGCAGGCACGATAGTGGCATTTAAGGGACATCTAGACAAATATATGAACGGGGGGAATGGAAGGATACGGACTCCGTAAGTGCAGATGGTTTTAGTTTAGGCAGGTACCATGGTCGGTGCAGGCTTGGAGGGCTGAAGGGCCTGTTCTGTGCTGTATTGTTCTTTGTTTGATCTAGTTACCCAATGATAGGCATTTCCACTCATGGTTTAAATGATTCCAACTCGGACAGCACGGGTGTGCAGTGGTTAGCATCGCTGCCTCACGGCACTGACGTTCAAGGTTTAATCCTGGCTCTGGGTCACTAACTGTGGAATTTGCACATTCTCCCTGTGTTTGCGTGGGTTTCGCCCCCACAACCCAAAGAACTGGGCCGCGATTCTCCGCCCCCCACGCCGGGTGGGAGAATCGCGGGAGGGCCCCCCGACAAATTTCACACCCCCCTGGCGCCCCCCGCGATTCTCCCCCCCCAGGCTCGGAAGAATCGTCGCTCGCCGTTTTTCACGGCGAACGGCAATTCTCTGACCCAGACGGGCCGAGCGGCCTGCCGTTCGCAGCCGTTTCATGACGGCGGCAAACACACCTGGTCGCTGCCGTCGTGAAACGGGAGTGAGAAGCCCGTTTGGGGCTTGTAGGTGGCCTAGCAAGGAAAGAGCACCATGGGGCAGCACGGTAGCATGGTGGTTAGCATAAATGCTTCACAGCTCCAGGATCCCAGGTTCGATTCCCGGCTGGGTCACTGTCTGTGCGGAGTCTGCACGTCCTCCCCGTGTGTGCGTGGGTTTCCTCCGGGTGCTCCGGTTTCCTCCCACAGTCCAATGATGTGCGGGTTAGGTGGATTGGCCATGCTAAATTGCCCGTTGTGTCCTAAAAAGTAAGGTTAAGGGGGGTGGTTGTTGGGTTACGGGTATAGGGTGGATACGTGGGTTTGAGTAGGGTGATTATTGCTCGGCACAACATTGAGGGCCGAAGGGCCTGTTCTGTGCTGTACTTTCTATGTTCTATGTTCTATGACTGTGCTTGGGAGGGGGCAGGTCCGCGATCGTTGCCCACCGATCATCGGGCCGGCATCCAAATCGGACACACTATTTCCCCTCCGCCGTCCTGCAAGATCAAGCCGCCACATCTTGCGGGGCGGCTGAGGGGAAAGGCGGCCACCGCGCATGCGCGGGTTCGTGCCGTCAGCGTCATGACGACAGCCGCGCATGCACGGGTTGGAGCCGGCCAACCTGCGCATGTGCGGCTGACGTTATTAGGCGCGCTGTCCATTCTTGGCGGGACGCCCCCGTGGCTGAGAGTTACGGAGCGCCGCTCCTAGCCCCGCCGGGAGGGGAGAATAGGGGGCGAGGAGCGGCCTCCAAGTCCGTCGTGAAACTTGGCCGAGAGTGGAGAATTCCGCCTGTGCAGTGTAGTTTGACTGGCCACTCTAAATTGTCCCTTAATTAGGAAAAAATGAATTGGGTACTCTAAATTTATTTTAAAAGATGATTCCAACTCTTGCTGGAGCTTCTCTAATTTCTGCACTGTTCCTTACCACTCGATTCATGATGACTGTTGGCTACTATCAAAAGATTTTACTTCATCGCCAATGTGGTGGCTCAAGGCAACACTGGAGGCTTCTAGTAATAAACAAAGGGGTTTATTGATGAAAGGCAAAGGCAGTTGGATAACAGGCACAGAACACTATACAACAGGAGATGGATTCTCCGTCAGCAGGACCCTCCGCTCCGCCGGCAGCGCACACACACCCGTAGATTTCCCGACGGTGTCGGGGGTCCCACAATGGGAAATCCCATTGGCCGGCTGCCAGGACAGAGAATCCTGCTGCCAGCATGGGCACGCCGCACCAGAAGGCGGGTGAGGCGGAATGGAGAATCCCGCCCAGGTCGTTACTCTTGAACTCCCTGCTCCATACTGCCCGGTCCTGGGCAAACTTCCCATTGGCTGGGGTCCCCGTGTTCCTGCACAATTGGCCCTGAGCTGGTCACATGGTCTGTAGAGCCCACCGCCTGAAAGGGGCCATGTTACCACAATAACACACTCTCCCTTTTCTTGTCGGGGGCAGGGCATGGTAGTACCCTGGAATCTGGGAACCCTGGCTGTACAACTTGGGAATACTGGCACTGCCAGGATGCCCAGTTGGTACTGCCAGGGTGCCAAGGAAGGGGGGAGGGGTTGATGGGGGTATAAAGGGAAAGAGGGGCCCTGATGTCTGAGGAGACGGTCTCAAATGGGGAGAAACTGCACAAGGTCCAAAAGAACAGCTAAATGCCATTGAATAGCAGCCTCCATCTCGGAATTGCAGCCATTGTGAAACACCCCACCAAACGGGCCCAAAATCACCCTTGCCGCTGATTAAAAATGCCAGTTACCGAAGAGCTCCACATTTCCAAATGTAAGTTAACCATTCAGAAACTGGGCAAGCTCCTGCGTGATGATCTCAGGATGCGGTCTGAGTGCTCACAAGAGTTTTCGGAATGGAGCTTACAAATATAAACAGCGACAAGGGAACATGGTGCTGTAGTAGATCAGTGGGACACATGGGAGGCTCAGACTGAAGTGAGAGCTGAGGGCAGGCTGCAATAATAGCTAACCATGAATTTGACAATTCTTAGCGATTTTGTTCAAGTGGAACCATTTTACTGTATTCATTTTTGGAAGTTAATTATTGAAGGGTAGGGGGTGGCAGATATGCTATGTTGAAGGTTCACTTGGGGCGGCAAATACCCTTGCACTGGCCCTGTGGCTCTATATAGTTTTAGTATGATAGTTCCACTCGTTAAAATAGTGATCCATGGTGTTGAAAAGGGTAACATAACTGCTGTGTAGTAGATATACTTTTTAGATACAAATATCAACTAGTTGTATTTTAGATCTTCATCAATTTTCATTCCTCTTTTGATATGCTTAGGCCTCTTTTTAGTACAATTATAAAATATTTGGAGCAGGCTTCTTAATACAACTTCACACCTCCCCCCAGACCTGATGTCTCCAACCAATTGCTCATAGATATTCCGTTTCAATCTCCACTCCCATTTCATTACTTAAGACTTTAACTCTTTATATTCCTTGATTGAGCAATGATGGGTTTTAATTCTCAGCGATCAAATTTTCCTTAAACAGCTACTCATCACAGTGTCCTGAATATATGTATTTCCTTCTGGGCAACATTTTTGTCTGCCCAAAACTTTTAAATGTAACAAGATTCCACTGTACTTGCACATTCACTGTTTCATATTTCAAGGCGAGCTTGAGTGCCTCAATAACCCCCCTTTTTCATTATACATGTTTATGATGAAATGAATGTACAACTAAATTGGTTTCTTGTGTACGTAGTTTATTTTTAGAAATGCATATAGAAACTGTAATTCTATCAAATACATCTGGGGAAAGAATTTGGGAGGTCCGATCAACTCTGAAATGATATCTTGATATTTCCACATAAGATTTCAATTTGCAGCTAATTAAAAGATTCAACATAAACTTTTGGATAGGTTTAGTCAGACACTTTTGATTAGGAACAGAGTTTCTTCTCAAAATTCAGCACAGGGTTAAGTGCATTGCTGAATTAGAAATATTTACACATGCATTTTAGTTGTGCCATAATGCATAAATATATTTTCTTCCATGAGCTTTCCTATTTTGGCTGCCTTTCAACTTTCTGTACATGTAGATTATTAAATTAGTTAATTTCACTCTTACTGCTGCTGAAAGATGTATTCTTGTCAACTGGAAATCCTTTGATGCATCTCGTATACTGTGATTGTATGCTTTGTATGCTACTTGAGACAGCATTCTGTTTGATAAAATCACATGCAAATAGATAACACCTGGATCTATTTTATCAAGTTTAATCTAAACTTTTCGTAATATAAGTAACTCTGGACCTCCAGTCAAAGGAAACACTCTTCCTATCCACGATCATATTCAAGTCTCAGGTATTATGTCAGCTTTTGAAACAGTGGCACCCAACTACAAGTACTTTAGACAAAAATACGTAACATCATAATTTTTATTATGCTTCACTCTCTATTCATAGTTTCAATCCCATGAGTCATCAAAGTTTGGTATTTTATGGATAACATCAATTAAAACAAATACAACACCACCAGTGGGTGTTAGACATGAAGAAGTTATGTTGCAAAATTAGTGGTTAACCAAAATGACAATTTGTTGACTAAAACGTAAATCAATCAAAAACAGTTTCATTCAGAGGAATGAGTAAGCAGCAGAAAATGGGATAGTTAATTTAGCTCAATAATTTTCAAGGTCACTAGTTCAAACTTGTCAAGTGACAGAATGCAGCCACCAAATAAATAAATCCATTTTGTGCAACCTGTATCGCTATCAGGAATTTACCATCAATTTGAAAATATACTACCTGCATAAACAGCATTCATAACACCCCCCCATAAAAATCATTCAGATAATGTTTGTTTCATACTCATAAAGTGGCTGGTTCAATGAGTTAAATCCTAGATTTTTGGGGGGTCAGTTGCCTATTTCTGGAGCAGGAGCCAAGGGCTCAGTCGGCCTCATTGACTTGGGTTTGGTGCCTGTTTTTTGAGCTAATATTTTAATTTATTCTGATGGGTGGCAGTCCTTGTCAATGAAGGAAAGCCCTTTGCCACCTCATTTTGACTCCAGGATGCAACTAAGGCTCGTTGTCTTATTGATTCCAGTTCTTTGGAGCTCCGGCTGGCATAATACCAGAACATTTTAAAATATATACAGACAATCTAGACAGTCATAGCACATGCCAAGGCATACTCCCAGTAAACCCCACCCTGTTTATTTCGATCCAATGATGAATAGTCCATAGCTATTAAGTAAGTATGATTTTCTTTATTAAACATCAAAAGCTTTTGGATTTTAACTGAGATAAACTGTTATACCAAAAGGTTATAATTGCAATTATGCCAATTAAATAAGCCTTTTTAATTGAATTACAATTACATAAACAGATTCCTCACAGTCACTTCCTTTATACCTACCAAGGAATACCAATCTGGTTTACCTTTTATTCCCAGTGTGTAGGAATCATCAACTGAACACATTGCTTTATTGGCTTCATCGTCTGCACCAGCCTTTTAGAAAAAGCATAGCAGGGGCTACATTGCCTCTAATCAATCTTCTCTTCCTCTTAACTTTCGGCCACTTTTCTTCATTGGTTTAATTTATTTATGTATTTGCCTGTGGTATTTGAGGATTTAAATTTGCTTCTTGTTTTTGCTTGCCTACAGGCATTTATTTATATTCCAGGAACCAACCATTAAATACATATAACTTGGGCGCTATAGTGGCACAGTGGTAAGCACCGTTGCTTCACAGCACCAGTGACCTGGGTTCAATTCCATCCTCGGCTGCCAGTCCGACTGGAGTTTGCTTGTTCTCCCAGTGTCTGCGTGGGTTTCCTCTGGGGGCTCCGGTTTCCTCCCACAGTCCAAAGATGTGCAGGTTGGGTGGATTAGCCATGCTAAATTGCCACTTAGTGTCTGAACGTTAGGTAGGGTTACGGGGATAGGGCGGGAGATTTGGTTGAGGTAGGGTGCAACTTCAGAGGGTTGGTGCAGATTCAATGGCCCGAATGGCCTCCTTCTGTACTGTAGGGATTGTATGATTTTCTGAACGCTCTGAAAGTGACTCTCCCAAATTTCTCTCTGAATAATTTTGGTGAATATGCTCATTTTCTCTAAATCTTCAGTCTGTAAGAACAGCATAACCTCCAGTTTACTGCATGCAACCAAGTCAGAGTTCAGCCAATTATGTCATCTATGTCTACGATGAAGGTTGGTACATTGTCCAAAATTATACTTCCAGTGCAGAAACTTCACTCCGCATTATGATCTTCAGTAACATTTTTATGCCAACATTTATAATTGAAACTGCCTATTTAAACATTCATAATGTTGATTCTGTATGTAAACAATTGTTTGTTGAGATGCAGTTGCGCATTTCCTACCATTAAGGAGCATTATAAAGCTTCTAGCTACCTTCTGCTCTTGTTGTCGAGCTAGTGAGCTTATACAAGTCATACCACTAAAATCTAATGATGTTCATCTACTACAGATTGTACTTCAATGCTTATGAAAATAGCTTGATTTCTGGAATGTATATTTTGTTCCCTGTTTAAAAGGAAATGTACTTGCTGTTACTGTGGCCTCTCGCCTCAGCTCACTCTATTTCATTTGAACCCTGACTGTCATTTTAGTGTCTATTCCCAGCTGCTCGATGCAAATCTGCACAATTTTGTCGTTTGTTTCAGAGGCACATTTTGTCTGGCCCCACACTCTTTTATGAAATGAAATGAAAATAGCTTATTGAAGTAGGCTTCAAATCAAGTTACTGCGAAAAGCCCCTCGTCGCCACATTCCGGCGCCTGTTCGGGGAGGCTGCTACTGGAATTGAACCCGCGCTGCTGGCTTTGTTCTGCTTTACAAGCCAGCTGTTTAGCCCACTGTGCTAAACCAGCCCCTAATTGAGGCTCTCTGCGTTCTAGGCATGTGCATGCTTGCTTCCATGAGACCAACTTGCCCAGTTTGAAAAAATTTAAAATTTGCACCTTCTTTCACTTTTCTTGCTATACTACACCTCGCTATAACTGTAACATTGTATTCTGCAGTCTCTCCTTCCTTCCCTATGCACGGGATGCATTGTTTGTACAGCATGCAAGAAACAATGTAAAATCAATGTATATTAAAACATGTGACAATAATACATCAAATCAAAATCAAATCATCTTCCTTTCTTTCTTGTGACCACTGACCCCAAGCACTCAGTTCAATTTTTAAAAAAATATTTTTATTCTCTTCCTTTTTCACATTTTCTCCCAAGTTTACACCCACCAAACAATAATCAGCAACAAATATGTCAATCCCCATAACAATAACAACAATCCCATCCTCCCACCAACCCCCAAACATTAGACTGCATGTTTACATAAACAACTGACAAAAAGGAATCAAGGATTACCCATAGTCACCCTTAATACACACAGCCCCCTTCCCCAACCCTCCCACCCACCCCCCCTAACTAATGCTCGATGTTGTCCAGTTCTTGAAAGTGCATAATAAATAATGCCCATGACTTGTAGAACCCCTCCAGTTCAAACTTAACCTTCTCAAGAGTCAAAAATTCCAACAGGTCCTCCCGCCACGCCAGGGCACAGGGTGGAGAGGATGCTCTCCATCCCAACAAGATCTGCCTTCGGGCGATCAATGAGGCGAAGATATCTGCCTCCGCATCCGTTTCCAACCCTGACTGGTTCGACACCCCGAATATGGCCTCCCAGGGACCCGGGTCCAGTTTCACATGCACCACCTTGGAGATTACCCTAAAAACCTCCTTCCAGTAATCCTCTACCTTTGGACAGGACAAAACCATATGAACGTGATTAGCGGAGCCCCTTCCTCAACGCTCACACACATCTTCTACTCCTTCAAAGAATCGGCTCATCCTCGCCCTCGTGAGGTGTGCTCTGTATACCACCTTCAGCTGTATCAGCCCCAACCTCGCACATGAGGTGGAGGCATTTACTCTCCTGTGCACCTCACACCAGACCCCTCCACTATAACCTCTCCCAACTCTTCCTCCCACTTTGCTTTGATCCCTTCCAGTGGTGCCTTATCCTCTTCCAAAATAGTTCCGTACACCGCTGACACTACCCCCTTCTCCAGTCCCCTCGTCGTCAGCACCTCCTCCAGCAATGTGGAGGCCGGTACTTCCGGGAAGCTCTGTATGTCCTTCCTGGCAAAATCTCGAAACTGCATGTATCTAAACATTTCCCCCTGCTCCAGCCCATAATGCGCTTCCAGCTCCTTCAATACTGCAAACCGACCCCTAAGAAACAAATCTTTTAGCATCTTAATCCCCTTCTCTTCCCATTTCCGGAAATTTCCATCCCTCCTCCCTGGCTCAAATCAGTGGTTCCCCCAAATCGGCATTTCCCTTGACCCTGCCCCCAACCCGAAGTGTTGGCGAAACTGCCTCCAGATTTTCAATGAAGCTATTATTACCGGACTCCCTGAGTATTTCCCCGGAGCTATCGGGAGCGACACTTGCTAGTGCTTTCAGTCACGATCCCCTGCACAGACTCTCCTCCATTCTGACCCATTGGGAATCAACCCCTCTGACCCAGCCCCGCACCTTCTCCACATTCGCCGCCTAGTAGTAGTACATCAGGTTCGGAAGACCCACACCCCCTGCCTGCCTTCCCTCTGTTGCAGCACCGTTCGCACTCTGGCCACCTTCCCTCCCTGTATGAACGAGGTAATCCTTTCCTCAATCTCCCTGAAGAAAGCCTTTGGCAGGAAAATCGGTAGGCATTGAAAAATAAACAGAAATCATGGCAACACATTCATTTTAACCGCCTGTACCCGACCCGCCAGTGACAGGCAGACCATCCCACCTTGCCAGGTCGGCTTTCACTCTCCACACCAAACGAGAGATGTTGTACCTGTGAAGCCTTCCCCATTCCCGGGCAACCTGCACACCCAGATACCTAATGTGAGTCCCTGCCCTACGGAATGGCAGCTCCCCCACCCCCCGGCCGAGACACCACAAAATGCTCACTCTTGTCTAGGTTCAACGTGTACCCCGAGAAAGACCCAAATACTCGCAGTAGCTCCAATATTCCCCCTATAGAACATAGAACGATACAGCGCAGTACAGGCCCTTCGGCCCTCGATGTTGCACCGACATGGAAAAAATCTAAAGGCCATCTAACCTACACTATGCCCTTATCATCCATATGCTTATCCAATAAACTTTTAAATGCCCTCAATGTTGGCGAGTTCACTACTGTTGCAGGTAGAGCATTCCACGGCCTCACCACTCTTTGCGTAAAAAACCCACCTCTGACCTCTGTCCTATATCTATTACCCCTCAATTTAAGGCTATGTCCCCTCGTGCTAGCCACCTCCATCCGCGGGAGAAGGCTCTCGCTGTCCACCCTATCTAACCCTCTGATCATTTTGTATGCCTCTATTAAGTCACCTCTTAACCTTCTTCTCTCTAACGAAAACAACCTCAAGTCCATCAGCCTTTCCTCATAAGATTTTCCCTCCATACCAGGCAACATCCTGGTAAATCTCCTCTGCACCCGTTCCAAAGCTTCCACGTCCTTCCTATAATGAGGCGACCAGAACTGTACGCAATACTCCAAATGCGGCCGTACTAGAGTTTTGTACAACTGCAACATGACCTCATGGCTCCGGAACTCAATCCCTCTACCAATAAAGGCCAACACACCATAGGCCTTCTTCACAACCCTATCAACCTGGGTGGCAACTTTCAGGGATCTATGTACATGGACACCGAGATCCCTCTGCTCATCCACACTACCAAGAATTTTCCATTAGCCAAATATTCCGCATTTCTGTTATTCTTTCCAAAGTGAATCACCTCACACTTCTCCACATTAAACTCCATTTGCCACCTCTCAGCCCAGCTCTGCAGCTTATCTATGTCCCTCTGTAACCTGCAACATCCTTCCGCACTGTCTACAACTCCACCGACTTTAGCGTCATCTGCAAATTTACTCACCCATCCTTCTGCGCCCTCCTCTAGGTCATTTATAAAAATGACAAACAGCAACGGCCCCAGAACAGATCCTTGTGGTACGCCACTCGTAACTGAACTCCATTCTGAACATTTCCCATCAACTACCACTCTCTGTCTTCTTTCAACTAGCCAATTTCTGATCCACATCTCTAAATCACCCTCAATCCCCAGCCTCCGTATTTTCTGCAATAGACGACCGTGGGGAACCTTATCAAACGCTTTACTGAAATCCATATACACCACATCAACTGCTCTACCCTCGTCTACCTGTTCAGTCACCTTCTCAAAGAACTCGATAAGGTTTGTGAGGCATGACGTACCCTTCACAAAACCATGCTGACTGCCCCTAATCATATTATTCCTGTCTAGATGATTATAAATCGTATCTTTTATAATCTTCTCCAAGACTTTACCCACCACAGACGTTAGGCTCACCGGCCTATAGTTACCGGGGTTATCTCTACTCCCCTTCTTGAACAAAGGGACCACATTTGCTATCCTCCAGTCCTCTGGCACTATTCCTGTAGCCAATGATGACCTAAAAATCAAAGCCAAAGGCTCAGCAATCTCTTCCCTGGCTTCCCAGAGAATCCTAGGATAAATCCCATCCGGCCCCGGGGACTTATCTATTTTCACCTTGTCCAGAATTGCCAACACTTCTTCCCTACACACCTCAATGCCATCTATTCTAATAGCCTGGGTCTCAGCATTCTCCTCCACAATATTATCTTTTTCTTGAGTGAATACTGACGAAAAGTATTCATTTAGTATCTCGCTTATCTCCTCAGCCTCCACACACAACTTCCCACCACTGTCCTTGACTGGCCCTACTCTTACCCTAGTCATTCTTTTATTCCTGACATACCTATAGAAAGCTTTTGGGTTTTCCTTGATCCTACCTGCCAAAGACTTCTCATGTCCCCTCCTTGCTCGTCTCAGCTCTCTCTTTAGATCCTTCCTCGCTTCCTTGTAAATATCAAGCGCCCCAACTGAAACTTCACGCCTCATCTTCACATAGGCCTCCTTCTTCCTCTTAACAAGAGATTCCACTTCTTTGGTAAACCACGGTTCCCTCGCTCGACCCCTTCCTCCCTGCCTGACTGGTACGTACTTAACAAGAACATGCAATAGCTGTTCCTTGAACAAGCTCCACATATCCAGTGTGCCCAACCCTTGCAGCCTACTTCTCCAACCAACACATCCTAAGTCATGTCTAATGGCATCATAATTGACGCACTTGGTTCCGACACATAACAGCAAGTTGTCAGCATATAAGGACACCCTATGCTCTATCTCCCCGACCCACCCCCCAAGCCCCACACTATTCCTTTCCAAGCTCCCGAACTTCTTAATGCGATGGGCAACGGCTCAATCGCAAGTGCAAATAACAGGGGAGACATAGGACATCCCTGCCTTGTCCCATGGTGGAGAGAAAAGTATCTCGATGTTGTTTGTGCGGACACTTGCCTTCAGCTCCTTATATAGTAGCTTTACCCAGTTTACAAATCTTGGTCCGATCCCAAACCGCTCCAGAACTGCCATCAAGTACCCACATTCTACCCGGTCGAACGCCTTCTCGGCGTCCAATGCCATAACCACCTCTGTTTCCTTCCCTTCCGCCGGTGCCAAAACGACGTTCAAAACCCTCCTAATGTTCGAAAAAAGCTGCCTCCCTCTCACGAACCCCGTCTGATCCTCACCTATCACCTTTGGGAGGCACTCCTCCAGCCTACCTGCCAATACATTTGCCAACACTTTTGCGTCCACATTCAGAAGTGATATGGGCCTATACGACCCGTCGGATCCTTATCTTTTTTTAGCAACAGTGAAATCGATACCTGCCCCAAGGTTTGTGGCAACACCCCCTTCCCTATCACCTCTTCAAACATCCCCACCATCAGGGGTGCCAGCTTATCCTTAAATTTTTTATAATATTTTACCGGAAACCCATCCGGCCCTGCCACCTTCCCCGGCTGCATCCTGCCAATCGCATCCTTTATCTCCTGCTCCACTATTGCCTCTTCTAATGTAGCCCTGTCCCCCTCCCCTAGCCTTGGGTACTCCACCCATTTAGAAATTCCTGCATCTCATGGTCTCCCCCAGGTGGCTCTGACCTGTACAATGTTTCATAAAACTCCTCAAAAACCTTGTTAATCAGCTCCGGAGCCACCACCAACTTCCTTGCCCTCTCCCTCACCTGAAGAATTTCTCTTGCCGCTGCTTCCGTCCAGAGCTGGCCTGCTAACATATGCCTTATCTCTATGTTCATAAACGGCACCCCTTGCTCGTCTCAGTTGGCGCACAACCTTCCTGGTAAACAGTCGGTTGAAGCTCGCCTGTAGTTCCTTTCTCTTTTCCAGCTTCGCCGGGTCCCCATCTTCTGCATAACTCCTATCTACCTCCAACATCTCATCTATTACCCTCTGCCGCTCCAACCTCTCCTCTTTGTCCACCCTGGCCTTAAACAAAATTACCTCACCCCTCACCACCGCCTTTAGAGCCTCCCAGACAACTACCTTTGACACCTCACCCGTCCTTAATTACCTTTTCAATTTTCTCACAGAACACTTGGTTCCCCAAAAGCCCCACGTCCAGTTTCCACTCCGACCTCTGCGCTACCCCCTTCTCCAGTACCATATCCACCCAATGCGGAGCATGATCTGACACTGCAATTACCGAGTATTCCGACCCCTTAACCCCAGCCAGCAAAGCCTTCCCCACCACAAAGAAGTCGATCTGAGAAAAACGAGCACTCCCATTCCCTTGGGTACAAGAACCTCCAAGGGTCCACCCCTCCCATTTCCACCATTAGCCCAGCCAGCGCCTCCAGCCCCCCGATGGGACCAGTGAGCGCGACCGTGATCTGTCCAACCTTGGCTCCTGCACCAAGTTCTAGTCCCCCCCCACAATCAGTTTGTGTGTGTCCAAGTCGGGGATGGCCCCAAACACCTTCTTCGCAAATTCCATATCATCCCAATTGGGACCGCATACACTTAACAGCGCCACTAACCTCCCCTCCAGCACCCCTGTCACAATCACATAACTACCCACCTGATCTGCCACCACCTTCTCCATCTGGGAGCGTACCCTTTTGCTGACCAGCACCGCTGCCCCTCGAGCCTTTCCGTCAAATCCAGAGTGAAACACTTGACTAACCCAGCCCTTTTTAAGTCTCACCTGGTCCTTCACCCTCAAGTGAGTCTCCTGCAGCATTGCCACATCGGCTTTCAGACTTTTAAGATGCGCAAGCACTCTTGAGCAGATCTCCTAGCCCTCTCATGTTCCACTTGATTATCCTAACTGGGGGTCTCACACCCCCCCCCCCCCCCCCCACCCTTCTTATCCACCATCATCCTACCACCGGGCCCTGTCCCATAAGCCTGACCTGCCCCTGTCCATTGTTAACATCGAACCCCTTACATTTCCCCTTAAAAAAACATCTCCCAGCATCAATCCCTTCCCCCCCTCTCACTCGCCTCTTAGGCCCATTGAAGCCTGCTATCCAGGCTCCAAAGTCCGCAGCCCTCCTCACACCTGACTCCGTTCACTAGCTGACTTTAGTTAGCTAGCGCAGGTGGCTCGCCCCGCCAAGATATATCGTCCCCTTCCACCCAGTCCCAGAGAAAGAAAAAACAAATCCAACAATCTAACCCATACAATTCACGAACATAAGATTTAACCGTTGCAACACAGAACGCCAATCAACCCAACCATTAACTTGAACTCTGTTACAATGCAAAGAGAAGTAAATTACAACACACATCAGTAAACAGAAAGCTGTAGCATTTATACATTTTCCAGTGGCCCAAACACAGTCCACAGTCTCTCTTCCAATTCTGCTCCTCACGTCTGTCCCAAACCTTCTGCCCTCACGAACGCCTCAGCCGCCTCCGCTGTCTCAAAATAAAAGTCTTTGGCGTTATACGTTTCCCTCAGCTTCGCCGGGTACACCATACCAAATCGCACCCCTTTCTTGTACAATGCCGCCTTCACTCGCCAGAACGCCGCTCGTCTTTTTGCCAACTCCACCATCAAGTCCTGGTAGATCCGAACTGCATTACCATCCCACTGCACCTCACGCTTCTGCTTCGCCCAGCTTAACACCTTCTCCTTCTTGCAGAACGTTTGGAAGCAGATAATTACTGCTCTTGGAGGCTCGTTCACTTTGGGCTTCGGCCTTAATGACCGGTGAGCTCGGTCTAACTCGTACCGGGAGGGGTTCTCACCCTCCCCCATCAGCACCGCCAACCTGTTTGCGAAGTATCGTGTTGGCCTTGGGCCCTCTGTCCCTTCGGGCAAGCCCACAATTCTCAAATTGTACCGCCTTGAGCGGTTCTCCAAGTCTTCGAGCTTTGCTCGGAGTTCACTGTTGACCTCCACCACCCTCCGCAGCTTGTCCCCTGTTGCACGTTTTACTTGAGTGTAATTCGCGTTTATTGGAGTGTATTAACACGCCTCCGTTTAAAGGCCGTGTGCTTAACACTGCTAGGCTCTATATGTGTATTTTCAGCTTGGGAGTCGCCAGGTGCCGTATAAACACCTCACAAATATTCCAAGGTCAGGTTCAAAGTAATAAAACGATACACCGATTAGTAAGTTCCAAACGATTAGTATTTATTATTACAAATATAATAAATACGCATGCACACGCTAAGGGACTAAGCTACAACTAAACTAAGCGATCAGAATACTTAACTAAACAGGAACAGACAAGGTCAGGGAGCGAGGCCTTCATTTCGATCTTGGTCTGTAACCTTCAGAGAGTGTGCTGGTCGCTGGGGGTCTAGTGGGGCTGGTTCGCGTAGCGAGCGTCGTATTGTCACTTACGGTTCGGCGGCTGGTGCTCAACGGCTGGAGTCAGGATACAAGTCGAAGTTCTGGGTCGAAGTCAAAGCCGGAGCACAAAAACAACAGACAGGACCATGTGTGAGGGTCTATCTTTTTAGGGCCCCAATGTCCGTGCCTTTTTTGGGGCGGGCTTTCACCTTCAGGTATCGATTGGATCAGATCCCAATCGATATCTTTTGAATTCCCCCAATGTGAGGGTCTCTCCTCGATGGAGGGGGCGGTCTCTATGGTGGATACTTCTGGTGCCGCTCTGTCTGGACATCCACTTAAAGTATCTATTCAAAACCCAAATGTTGCCATTGTGTGTGCCCAGATCTGGATTGCCTCATTAATATGCAAAGCGTTTTGCTATTAACACCTTTGGTTTGAGATCTTCCACCTGGCCAGAAACTAGTTTTGCTGCTTGCAAAATGCTAATCAGTCTTTGCAGACTGCTTGTCTTGGCTAAACTGCTTTTTCCCTGCAGTCTTAGCAGTTCTCCATCTTGTTAGCCCAGTGTCCATCTTAGGTGGCTACACCCCCATCGAGGTGAACTGGTCGCTGTGCCGTGACACGGCCTCCTCCACTTCCTTCATCTTCTCGGCCTGCTCTCTCACCTCTGCCGATGTCTTTGCCTCACCGGGGCGATTGCCTCCTCCACCAATGACTTCAGTGCAACCGCCGTCTCCCTCCTCAAGGCCTCCATGTGCCTCGCAAGCTGTTTTTTCAGCTCCACCGCCATTACCTCGGTCACCTTCTCCACCGTAAGTAGTGCGGCCCCACCATGTACTTCGGCTTCCACCATCTTGTCAGCACTTTTGCTCGTCCTCTTATTCAGTGGCGAACCCGCATTTCCTCCTTTCTTCGACGCTGCTTTTTGCATCATTTAGTGGCTTATTGTTTTTCCTTTCTAAAACTATTTTTCTTCTTTCACACAAAAAAAGGGACAAAAAAAACTTTCACCAAACTTCTTTAAAACTTCTTTCTCTCCTCCCCTACATACCCCAGAGCTCCCCTGGGACCGGACTTCAGCCTTCTAATTTCATCCTAGGTGGAGGCCATCCGATGTGGGACATCCCACCTACATCGCGCTCTGGCCTCGGGCCTGCCGCCTCGGCCTTCTTTTGGCTCCACCCGCGCTGCTCCGACCTCCACGCCGCGCTGGGCCCAACGCCTCTGCCCCCGCCGCCCGACACCCGCGCGGGGTTCTTCGCTGGTCTTTAAACCGGCCCCGTTAGCTGCCCGTGACGGCCCCAACAGCCGACGATAGTCGGAGGGTGATCGATTTATTGGGGAAATCCCCGAGAGCGCCGCAAATCGTGGCCACCGGTGGGAGCTCTTATTGATGCGACCACCACGCTCACACACTCCTCCGGAAGTCCAGTTCAATTTTCGCCCCAACTTTGAATGCCACCCATCTTATCCCTCTAACAAATAAATAAAACTTTATTAGTGCCACAAGTAGGCCTACATTATCACTGCAATGAGGTGAGTGCTGCTTCATTTATCAATTTGTTTCCAAAATTACTCCCTCTGGCTCTGTTCTTTCAACTGAGAATTGAATTGGTTAACTGCAGTCCCATGAATAGAACATACAGTGCAGAAGTAGGCCATTTGGCCCATCTGGCATGTCCAATCCACCTAACCTGCGTGTCTTTGGACTGTGGGAGGAAACCGGAGCACCCGGAGGAAACCCATGCAGACACGGGGGGGACGTGCAGATTCTGCACAGACAGTGACCCAGTGGGGAATCGAACCTGGGACCCTGGCGCTGTGAAGCCACAGTGCTAACCACTGTGCTACCATGCTACCCCATACTTCCTGCCATCTACACTCAATCTTGCGCACATCGAGGAAAGATATATTAATCTTCGGACATAGCACACATTTTCCACAATGATACTGGGGCCTAAAGGGTTAAATTATGAGGATGTGCTGCGTCAACTTGATTTGTATTCCTTTCAGTTTCGGTTGAATAGTGATCTAGTTTAAAATGATAAAGACATTCCATAGAGTAGATAGAGAAAATTATATCCTCTGGTAAAGTAATCCAAATCTAGGGGAAATAATCTTATAATTCCATTGGCATTAGACCAGTTAGAAATTAATCAGGAAGCATTTTATAAAACAAACATTAGCGTAAATCTAAAAACGTCTACCTTAAAAGGGTGTGCGTGCTGAATTAGTTGAAGTTTTCAAGCAATTGATGGATTCTTGTTTGTTTATTGAGAAAAAAAGGTAAACGGAATTGAGATGTAGATCAGCCAAGATCTAATAGAATGGCAGGATATGTATAAAGGTCTGAATGGCCTAACCTATTTTTATATTTATTCATGGCAATTCACAGTGATACAATTTGATCTCAATGCAGTTTTAAAAATCTCAGAAAATAAATTTTGACTTAATCACTATGAATCAGTGGTAACTGATAATATGTTATCCATGGTCAGTATAACATCTCTCTGTTGTCCATGGTCAGTATAACATCTCTCTGATGATCATACTACAAACTCTCCAAATAACCAGAAGCAGAGCAGAAGAGTTCTGTTCATAAGTGACTAATTGACAAAACACTTCCTATAAATATAGCACCTATTTCTTGTAACATCCTATTTTGTCACAATTTGCCCATTGCACATCATTTCCAACAAACAATCATTGTCTTATTTATTATAATTCAAATTATATGGCCTCAGGACAGTAATCTATTGATTATTCATATCTAATTTGTAGGAGTTAAATGTGTGATTAGCTCCAGCCTTGGTTCTTCCAGGCCTAATATATCCACTGCTGTTGTTGGTGTCTTCATCCATTGATCCTGTCTCGATCCTGCCTCCCTGCATCATTGCTATCACCCCCTGCTGCCCTTAGCTCTGCCTTTACCACACATCACATAGCATTCCAATCTGAGACCTTGGGTGATGCGCTGCTGCCTTCACTAGCCTATCCATTCAATACTTGCACCATCTGATGAAAGTTAAGGTAGTCAGGCAAAAGTATGGATGCAAATACAATAATGATCATGCAGCAGTCTCTGAAAGATTGAAAGACGCAACTGTCATTCAGCAGGCTCATAAAAATAGAAAATTGCAGTTCTTTCAAAGTAGCAACTTGAAACACATATACTATTATCAATGCACATTTCATTTGAAGAGTTCAAGGACAATCACATTTTTACATTTCCTTACATATTGAATGTTTACTGCGCACCTCTCAAATTTGATTTGCCAAATCTTTTCCTACATTTTTATTATTTTGGGATGATTAATAATTTGAAGAGTTTCTTATCAGATTACCAATAAGAAAAACCTTAGATAATGGAATGAAAGTTGATGCAATCTCGCTATCGTTCTCTGACTCTTTTCCTTGTATTTACTTTGGAATTTAACTTTGGCGGTTAAGCATGACAACCTACTGCATATGAGGTTGAGTGTGTTTTTACTTAAGTGATGAGATTATGATCAGTAAAAAGACCAATTGTTCCTTCTGGCGTGCCAAAATGCTGAAATATTATTGCACTGTTTCTGGAACATGATGGAGTACAATGTAAAGATACAGACTACTCAGTGGAAAAAATATGTGGGAAAATTAGTATCAAAGGAGGAAATTGGTGCTATTATATAACTGCAAACTACATACCAAGACATACAAAACAAATTCTTGTGATTTAAATCACTTACAGTGCATGCAACATTTATGTTAAAGTTTGAAAATATTGATTTAATAACTGGATCACAAAAACCTTGGTTGGGATTCTCCATCGGCGGGATCTTCCACTTCACCAGCGGCGCACTCATGCCTGTGGATTTCCCAACAGCATAGGGGTGGTCACAACGGGAAACACCATTAGCTGGCTGCCAGGATGGAGGACCCCGCTGACAGCAGGGGCGCATTTCACCAGAAAATGGGTCTGGCGGGACGGAGAATCCTGCCCCTTTCTCTTGCCCATACTCGCAGAAAGCTGCAGGTCATTTATCTCTCCTGCCTTTGCTGATCTGGCTGCCAATCTTTTAGTCTATCCACTTTAAGATCCTATCCACATCTCCAAATTGGGGTTACCCCAACCTAGGCCTGCATTTTCCAGGAGACAGAGGGTCTCTGCACCTTCGCAAAAATAGCGATGCAGCCCCAAATCCTGAAGTTCCACCCTTGTATCCGAGACCCGTCATTTTTGCCGGGATTGGGGTGTGGGACGGGGACTGGGGGAAGTACTGGAGGGGATTTAAATGAGTTGAATAGGTTTTTATTAATGAGATGTTGTTTTAATATAGTGGAGTCTGTAATCGGTACTTCAAACTTTATTTTATTTCATCTCAGGATGGCTCCTGAGGTTTTCCCATGATGCATACTGAGTGAGCTGGCGTTGAATATGTAAATGAAAGTGTAGTAGGTGGGGGATTCATGGGGTTGGCATGACTTACCACTAATTGGCTTTGATATTATAAAGGACCATAGGGTGGATAGAGGGCCATGGGTTGGCATGGAGGGTATGAGGGGACATGGGGGCTGGGTTGGGTAGCGGTAAGGTGTCCTAGAGTTGGCATGGGTGGTGTTGAAGGTATGTGAGGGCTCGAGGACATTACTGTTTTTAATATATTTGGGATGAAGTTCTAGAGAACTGAGGTGGGCCTTTTAAATAGCCAACTTCGGCTCTGGGTAGCCCCTGTGGCTGCTTCTCCACTGTTTCCAGGGACAGAAGCCCGATTCCAGCACATTCCTGCCCCCACCCCAGAGCCAAAATCCAGCAGATAAGAGAGGTTTCTCCCAAGTCAGGTTTGGGAATTTATCCAACTCTGTGAACCCAGATCGGAGGGGGGGGGGGGGGGGGGGGGGGGGGGGGGGGGGTGAAAGTTCGGACCCTGAGGTCAGCCTGGTTCAGTCATGAGGTCAAGTACCACTCTTGGGAGTTCAGGACATAATCTTAAGTGGAATAGAAAGGAAAAGCCGTCTAATGAATCATTAAGCCAAGGCCCTATATAGATGTTAAAGATCCAGTTTCAGTGTTTGAAGAAAGGTACGAAACTTCTCTTGGTTTTTTAGGCTAAATTCAACTCTCAGGCTTCACCACTTAAATAGATTGGCTGGGCATTCATCTAATGTCTGTTTGTGGGACCTTGGCAATCACTGGTTTCCTACAGG
Source organism: Scyliorhinus canicula (assembly GCF_902713615.1). Classification (NCBI taxonomy): domain Eukaryota; kingdom Metazoa; phylum Chordata; class Chondrichthyes; order Carcharhiniformes; family Scyliorhinidae; genus Scyliorhinus; species Scyliorhinus canicula. The sequence continues at coordinate 272,155,377 of NC_052146.1, read as the reverse complement.
TAGATAGCTGTACTTATAATACTTCATAGTCCATGAAGCATTTTGAAATGGTGAAAATGTGAAAGGTCTTATATAAATGTAAGTTCTTCCATTTCTCTCTGCTGTAACCCTGTTCAGACATAAAGTTCTGTTATCCCATCTGCCATTTGAACTTTGATCTATTGTCGTTCCCCTTTCCTTTAACTCTAGTGTCAGTGTCAGATGCTCATATTGCTTCTGCAGCCTGGAACCACAAGCTCCATCCCTGTTTGCTGCATCTCTCCCAACCTTCAAAAGCATCTTTTAAAACCAACTGAGTTGTTGACACCTAAATTAACTTCTCTCCTATTCCTGCTCAAATAGGCTTCTCACCTCTCCCCAACTGTCCGAGGCATGCTTTGGGAAATTGCATTAAAGATGCAGTTCATTTATGTCAGTGGATTGCTAAACAGCTATGTACAATTCATTTCAAAGTCAAAACATGGGATTCTACAATTTTGTGGGAAAATATGGTTGCTATTCTTTTGTATTGCACCTGATGAAAATGAAACTAAAATTAGTTTATCCTTCTTTTCATGTCCTTCAGAGCCTTCACTTGTCTCCCTCTTTCTCATCTGTTTCTTTTTGTCTTTTGCATTGGCTTATTAATGAGCTTAATTGACAACCCACTGCCAGTGGATGGAATCCTGCATCTGCCCTTTCTGTCCCCTGACTTAATAGGGAGAAGTTTTGCTTCCGCTGGGAGAATTATGTGGGGCCTCCCACATATTCGAGGAGGTCTGGCGTCCATGATGGCCTGGATTAAATCTTTTTAAAAATAAATTTAGAGTACCCAATTCATTTTTTTCCAATTAAGGGGCAATTTAGCGTGGCCATGCCACCTAACCTGCACATCTTTTGGGTTGTGGGGGCGAAACTCACGCAAACTCGGCGGGGAGAATGTGCAAACTCCACATGGACAGTGACCCAGAGCCGGGATCGAACCTTGGACCTCGCCGCCGTGAGGCAGCAGGGCAAACCCACTGCGCCACCGTGCTGCCCGCCTGGATTAAATCTAGCCCATGGTCCGATCACATGACTTTCTGCACCCAGTAGCTCTAAATCATACCATTGACAACAAGTGTAAAATTAAACCAATCCCTGGTGCTCGTTTCAAAAAGCCTTAGGATACACATGTATGAAATTTGACAGGCCAGCAGGTCATGAAATGTGCAAAATGGTTGTCGATGATTCATGACTTGCATCCTTCTGGCACCAAGAAATGCCGGAAATGTGCTCATCGCTGAAAGAGAAAATTAATAAAATAAAAGCTTTGTTAAGAGGGACAAATAATACTCACAGTGCTGCTAATTTAGGGGATGCATTTTTTTGAGCCTCCGAAAATTATTCCACGTAATTCACCATGCATCATTCTGATATTAAAATGTAAATGTATCCCTTTAAGGCTAAAAGGTATAATTGTTCTACATTCCTGAAGTCATTGTGGAAGCCAGTTACAGGTCAGTTGAGTTCTTTTTTGAAGCGTTAAAGGCCACAAAGGCTAATTGCTAAGTAAACAGGAGCTGAGGGCCTGGTATTGTGTTGGCTGAGGTATTGATCTTGCCACTTGGAGCAACAACTGAAACACTGTTAATGACAAAGCAATAAAACTATCCAATGTGGTATTCAGGAAAATCAAGATATTTCTTCTCGCAATAATTGTTGGCTAGAAGCAGACAATGAGGTAAACATTTTGTTTTCCTATCTTTTTCTTTTTCCAAGTGAGTGATTTACTTCATCAATATATATCAATTGATAACTCTTCGTTCAAAGTCACTTTATTTGAATTAGGTATGGTTTTAGGTAATAAACTGCTACTGGATTTTATTTATTTGATTTGAATCAGTTACTGGAAGTGTTCACAACAACAATAATAACAAATGAAAAGGTCCTTGACCATTGAGTAGAATTGAATGCCTCCCCTTCCCCCCTCGCTTGTGAGTTTGGTGGTAAGGCAGGGACTCTGTCACCTACCTGCCTCAACCCCAATTAAGTCCATGGCAGGAATGCCTGTAGACAGTCTCCCCCCATCCACCAATTGAGAAACTAGAGTGGGAAATTAATGCCCTTTTCAGGGCCCAAACCTGCCACCACAGTGCAAACCCAGCAGTGGGTAAGGGGCTTGTCGTGTGAGGAGCACAGCAAGCAAATCTGCCTGTTCCCTCAGCATCCATTTTTCATGTGCTTTTCCCTGTTTTACTGCACTTATGGTCATACCCCAGTTGAGGCATGGCTGGTGGTGGCTGCTGATCTTCAATGAAGAAGATGGCAGATGGCCATGGAGGATGACCTCATGCGACTCAGGCCGAGAAGCTCCCGCAGCGGGCTGCATCACTTCCCTGTTGATGGGCTACAGCAAGGCCGCTTGTGGAATGGCAGGGTTGGGCCTGTTCTCAGCCCATCAACATCCTCATCTGCGTCCTCTGCAGCAGAATTCCTGTGGCAGCTTCTCCACAGTGAGCTGGAATCATTGCCCCTCTTTGAGAGCGATCCCTCAACAATCCTAGTAACATACTGGAGGACAGGCTGCCGGACTGCTGTGATGCCCTTTTCCTTGTTGGCACATTTGTGCAATTAATAAGGCTTAGGTTATCAGATGATTGCCCTTTTTCCAATAAGGTTATTCCTCAACAAGAATTTTCTTACTCTGGGGTTTAGTATAGAATTGACATCCCTACAAGGCTCAGAACACTGGTATCCCGCAGCATGATGACAGCAGTCTGAGCTTGCATGGCATCAATTTGAACTTTCATTGTAGCAGTCAGGCTTCTGGTGAAAGCTGCATTGTTTTTCATTGATGGAATGTGGAGGTCATTGGCTAGATCAGCATTTATTGCCCATTGCTATTGATCTTGAGCAGGTGGTTTCTTGAGCTGCTTTCTTGAACCACCACAGTCCCTGCATTGTGGGTATGCCCACAGTGCTGTTAGGGAGGGAGTTCCAGGATTTTGGAGCAGTGACAGTGAAAGAAAGTATTGCTCCGTTGTCCTTTATTGTTATCTCATCAACCTTTTGTAGGAGAGCAAGTCCTAAACACGTTGATCTGCAATTTGTTGCTCCTGTAAGATATAAAGAGGTTACGAACATAAGAACTAGGAGCAGGAGTAGGCCATCTGGCCCCTCGAGCCTGCTCCACCATTCAATGAGATCATGGCTGATCTTTTGTGGACTCAGCTCCACTTTCTGGCCCGAACACCATAACCCTTAATCCCTTTATTCTTTAAAAAACTATCTTTACCTTAAAAACATTTAATGAAGGAGCCTCACCTGCTTCACTGGGCAAGGAATTCCATAGATTCACAACCCTTTGGGTGAAGAAGTTCCTCCTAAACTCAGTCCTAAATCTACTTCCCCTTATTTTGAGGCTATGCCCCCTAGTTCTGCTTTCACCCGCCAGTGGAAACAACCTGCCCGCATCTATCCTATCTATTCCCTTCATAATTTTATATGTTTCTATAAGATCCCCCCTCAACCTTCTAAATTCCAACAAGTACAGTCCCAGTCTACTCAACCTCTCCTCGTAATCCAACCCCTTCAGCTCTGGGATTAACCTAGTGAATGTCCTCTGCACACCCTCCAGTGCCAGTACGTCCTTTCTCAAGTAAGGAGACCAAAACTGAACACAATACTCCAGGTGTGGCCTCACTAACACCGTGTACAATTGCAGCATAACCTCCCTAGTCTTAAACTCCATCCCTCTAGCAATGAAGGACAAAATTCCGTTTGCGTTCTTAATCACCTGTTGCACCTGTAAACCAACTTTCTGTGACTCATGCACTAGCACACCCAGGTCTCTCTGCACAGCAGCATGCTTTAATATTTTATCGTTTAAATAATAATCCCATTTGCTGTTATTCCTACCAAAATGGATAACCTCACATTTGTCAACATTGTATTCCATCTGCAGACCCTAGCCCATTCACTTAACCTATCCAAATCCCTCTGCAGACTTCCAGTATCCTCTGCACTTTTTGCTTTACCACTCATCTTAGTGTATTCTGCAAACTTGGACACATTGCCCTTGGTCCCCAACTCCAAATCATCTATGTAAATTGTTGACAATTGTGGGCCCAACACGGATCCCTGAGGGACACAACTAGCTACTGATTGCCAACCAGAGAAACACCCATTAATCCCCACTCTTTGTTTTCTATTAATTAATCAATCCTCTGTCCATGCTACTACTTTACCCTTAATGCCATGCATCTTTATCTTATGCAGCAACGTTTTGTGTGGCACCTTGTCAAAGGCTTTCTGGAAATCCAGATATACCACATCCATTGGCTCCCCATTATCTACTACACTGGTAATGTCGTCAAAAAATTCCACTAAATTAGTTAGGCACGACCTGCCCTTTATGAACCCATGCTGCGTCTGCCCAATGGGACAATTTCTATCCAGATGCCTCGCTATTTCTTCCTTGATGATAGATTCCAGCATCTTCCCTACTACCGAAGTTAAGCTCAATGGCCTATAATTTCACGCTCTCTGCCTACCTCCTTTTTTAAACAGTGGTGTCACGTTTGCCAATTTCTAATCCACCGGGACCACCCCAGAGTCTAGTGAATTTTGGTAAATCATCACTAGTGCATCTGCAATTTCTCTAGCCATCTCTTTTAGCACTCTGGGATGCATTCCATCAGGGCCAGGAGACTTGTCTACCTTTAGCCCCATTAGCTTGCCCATCACTACCTCCTTAATGATAACAATCCTCTCAAAGTCCTCACCTGTCATAGCCTCATTTCTGTCAGTCACTGGCATGTTATTTGTGTCTTCCACTGTGAAGACCGACCCAAAAAACCTGTTCAGTTCCTCAGCCATTTCCTCATCTCCCATTATTAAAACTCCCTTCTCATCCTCTAAAGGACCAATATTTACCTTAGCCACTCTTTTTTGTTTTATATATTTGTAAAAACTTTTACTGTCTGTTTTTATATTCTGAGCAAGTTTACTCTCATACTCTATCTTACTCTTTATAGCTTTTTTTAGTAGCTTTCTTTTGCCCCCTAAAGATTTCCCAGTCCTCTAGTCCCCCACCAATCTTTGCCACTTTGTATGCTTTTTCCTTCAATTTGATACTCTCCCTTATTTCCTTAGATATTCATGGTCGATTTTCCCTCTTTCTACGGTCCTTCCTTTTTGTTGGTATAAACCTTTGCTGAGCACTGTGAAAAATCGCTTGGAAGGTTCTCCACTGTTCCTCAACTGTTCCACCATAAAGTCTTTGCTCCCAGTCTACCTTAGCTAGTACTTCTCTCATTCCATTGTAATCTCCTTTGTTTAAACACAAAACACTAGTATTTGATTTTACCTTCTCACCCTCCATCTGTATTTTAAATTCCACCATATTGTAATCGCTCCTTCTGAGAGAATCCCTAACTATGAGATCATGAATCAATCCTGTCTCATTACACAGGACAAGATCTAGGACCACTTGTTCCCTCATAGGTTCCATTACATACTGTTCTAGGAAACTATCGCGGATACATTCTATAAACTCCTCCTCAAGGCTGCCTTGACCGACCTGGTTAAACCAATCGACATGTAGATTAAAATCCCCCATGATAACTGCTGTACCATTTCTACATGCATCAGTTATTTCTTTGTTTATTGCTGCCCCACCATAACGTTACTATTTGGTGGCCGACAGACTACTCCTATCAGTGACTTTTTCGCCTTACTATTCCTGATTTCCACCTAAATGGATTCAATCTTATCCTCCATAGCGCCGATGTCATCCCTTACTATTGCCCGGATGTAATCTTTAAATAACAGAGCTACACCACCTCCCTTACCATCCACTATGTCCTTCCGAATAGTTTGATACCCTCGGATATTTAACTCCCAGTCGTGACCATCCTTTAACCATGTTTCAGTAATGGCCACTAAATCATAGTCATTCACGATGATTTGCGTCATCAACTCATTTACTTTATTCCGAATACTACGAGCATTCAAGTAAAGTACACTTATGTTGGTCTTTTTACCTCTGTTTTGAATCTTAACATCTCCAGTTTTATTCCTTTTAGTATTACTGGGCCTATTCACTGAGCTCCCCTCAGTCACTGTACCTTGTACTGTCGCCCTTTTTGATTTTTGACTATGGCTTCTCTGCCTTGCACTTTCCCCCTTACTTCCTTTTGCTTCTGTCCCTGTTTTACTACCTTCCCACTTCCTGCATTGGTTCCCATCCCCCTGCCACCATAGTTTAAACCCTCCCCAACAGCTCTAGCAAACAGCGCCCCCCCCCCCCCCCCCCCCCCCCCCCCCCCGAGGACATCGGTTCCAGTCCTGCCCAGGTGCAGACTGTCCGGTTTGTACTGGTCCCACCTCCTCCAGAACCGGTCCCAATGCCCCAGGAATTTGAATACCTCCCTCTTGCACCATCTCTCAAGCCAAGCATTCATCCTATTGATCCTGACATTCCTACTCTGACTCGCTCGTGGCACTGGTAGCAATCCTGAGATTACTACCTTTGATGTCCTACTTTTTAGTTTAACTCCTAACTCCCTGAATTCAGCTTGTAGGACCTCATTCCGTTTTTTACCTATATCGTTGGTGCCTATGTGCACCACGACAGCTGGCTGTTCACCCTTCCCCCCCCCCCCAGAATGTCCTGCAGCTGCTCCGAGACATCCTTGACCCTTGCACCAGGGAGGCAACATACCATCTTGGAGTCTCGATTGCGTCCACAGAACCGCCTGTCTATTCCCCTTACGATTGAGTCCCCTATCACTATAGCCCTGCCATTTTCCTTCCTGCCCTGCTGCGCAGCAGAGCCAGCCACGGTGCCATGAACCTTGCTGCTGCTGCCTTCCCCTGGTGAGCCATCTCCCTCAACAGTATCCAAAGCGGTATATCTGTTTTTCAGGGAGATGACCGCAGAGGACACCTGCACTGCCTTCCTCCTCTTGCTCGATCTTTTGGTCACCCATTTTCTATCTCCCTCAGTAACTTTCACCTGCGGTGTGACCAACTCGCTAAACGTGCTATCCATGACCTCCTCAGGATCGCGGATGCTCCAAAGTGAGTCCATCTGCAACTCCAGAGCCGTCAAGCGGTCCAACAGGAGCTGCAACTGAACACACTTCTTGCACGTGAAGGGGCCAGGGACAGTGGATGTGTCCCTGAGCTCCCACATCGCACACGAGGAGCAGGACACAGGTCTGGGATCTCCTGCCATGTCTTAAACCTAAATGCCTAAAGTAAGAAGTCTTACAACACCAGGTTAAAGTCCAACATGTTTGTTTCAAACACTAGCTTTCGAAGCACTGCTCCTTCCTGCTCCTTCGGAGCAGTGCTCCGAAAGCTAGTGTTTGAAACAAACATGTTGGACTTTAACCTGGTGTTGTAAGACTTCTTAATGTGCTCACCCCAGTCCAACGCCAGCATCTCCACTTCATGCCTAAAGGTTGTACTGAACAGACTCTTCAATTTGAGGCCTGTGCTTCCTGGCCCTTGCAGTTTTAGATCCGATGGTTGGATTTCTACTTCCTTAAACCAGACCTGAATCCCATCCAAATTGTCCAATAAGGCTGGGCTGCAACCCCAATATTCATTACAAGTCCACAGCTATCTCAACTACACCTCCTCACACTCTGTTCTGTAAGAACTCCATCCCATTCTCCCAATTTCTCCTCCCCATCGCATTTGTTTCAATCATGCTGCCTTCCAAAACAGCGCCCCTGACATGTCTTCCTCTTTTCTGTAACCTGTGGTTTTCCTCATACCATTGACAGATCAAGAAGAGAAAGGATCACTGACTGGGCAAGGGGGCTGGGGAGGGGGGCACTATCTGTAGCTAGGAGAAATGGAAATGTCCAATGTTCGCTATTAAAACATGTTACATCTGATACATGTGAAGTCTCCGTCACGCTAATCTCCACAGCGGGCCTGCCTCCCCCCCAACCCCGCCCCACGGCAAAGTGATCCAACGTCAAATGCAGACCCCATTCAGAGGATGGGTGGTAGCAGAAAGACAGGAGTCAGACTTTGGCATAAACTGAGGAGCACCAGAGCTTACCTCACAGCAAGTGATCGCCACTCTCCTGCCTTGTATATTGAGCTGCTAACAGTGCCGACACAGGCCCATTATCTTAGGGTGATGTTACATAGTTCCTGAGGGTGGAACAGGGTGGTCAGGGCGTGGGGTGGTGGCAATGTTAGGAGGGTCGGGGAATGGGAGGGGTGGAAGTAAGGTTATGGGGGGAAGGAGGGATGTGGGGGGAAGCGGGGAATGAGGGGGTTGAGGGTGAGTTGACAGACAGACAGAGAAGTGGGTGAGGATTAGGGCCTTCCTAGTCCTCTAGGCATTCTGGACCCTTGTTGCCACCTGTCCTCCACCCTCCAGCTCCTCCTGCGGCTCCTCCCTGGGCTCGTCCACTGTCCTCTCCTCGTCCGGCTCTTCCTCCTTAGACGAGGCCACATGTCCCTCCTCTTTCTCCTTCAACATTCCGCCTCGCTGTTGTGCACGTTTGTGCAGGGCACAGCAGATCATCACAAAGAGGGAGACCCTCTGAGGGATGTACTGCAATGCACCACTAGAGCGGTCCAGTCATCAGAACTGCATTTTGAGTAGTCCGATGCACCGCTTAAAAGCAACACAGGTGGCAACGTAAGACATAGGAGCAAAATTAGGCCACTCGGCCCATCGAGTCTGCTCTGCTATTCAATCATGGCTGATATTTTCTCATCCCCATTCTCCTGCCTTCTCCCCGTAGCTCCTGATCCCCTTATTAATCAAGAACCTATCGAGGGCAACACGGTGGCACAGTGGGTTAGCCCTGCTGCCTCACGGTGCTAAGGTCCCAGGTTCGATCCCGGCACTGGGCCACTGTTCGTGTGGAGTTTGCACATTCTCCCCATGTTTGCGTGGTTTTGCACCCACAACCCAAAAAGATGTGTAGGCTAGGTGGATTGGCCATGCTAAATTGCCCCTTAATTGGAAAAAATTAATTGGGTACTCCAAATTTATAAAAAAAAAGAACCTATCTATCTCTGTCTTAAAAACACTCAGTGATTTGGCCTCCACAGCCTTCTGCGACAAAAAGTTCCACAGATTCACCACCCTCTGGCTGAAGAAATTCCTCCTCATTTCTGATTTAATGGGCCTTGTTCTAGTTATCGGTCTCTGGCCCCCGCACTGGCATCATGAGCCAGGACTTCAGCTGGTATCGCTTATCCCCCAAGAGCCACTCCATCATCCTGGAGTGGTGCTCAAAGACGCCGGGATCTCCGGGTACCCAGGATGTAGCTGTTATGCATGCTCCCTGGGAGGCGTGCACACATGTGCATGATCCGGATGTGGTGGTCACACACAAGTTGAATATTCAGGGCTTAGAACCCCTTTCTGTTAATGCCGCACAAGTTCCCGCTCAAGCCGTGGAATGAACGGGTTGTATGGTGACCTCCACAGCCAATGGGAGCAGGTGTCCACCTCCTCTCCGTCTCTTTGTTGAGATGGAGTCTCCTGTGGCACATGCTGTCGGCCATTTCCTCGAAAGACCAACAATGCTTGTACAACTTGGGCCATTTCTGATGTCCCCTGCGTCGACGCTGCTGCCTTCTCTGGAATCTGGCCACCTGGGTTGCCAACAGCCCAACGAGGGCATCCTCTGTGGGACCAACACCACCATCCACTTTGGTATCTGTGAGGAATTGGAGAAGGAGACAGACTGACAATCAGTTCGGGCTTCCACCCAAGGATCCTCAAGTCCCCCAAGCCTCCCCCATCTTTGGGTGTACTGCCTTCTCTCAGAGTGCTGAGCACTGATCCAGTTGTGCTGGAAAATCTCGCTCTGCACACACCCCCAGCCACATCGGGAGCCCCTAGACCCCAGATCCCTGCTGGGAACATTAGGGAGACCGTGCTAAGGTATCCCCTGACCGACACACTCACCCTTTGGTTGCGAAGATATCCCCAGTGCTGAAGCCCGGCTCTTGAGTGTTTGATTGTTGGCTGTTGCCTCTATGGTGCTGACACTTCTAGAGTTCAAGTGCCTCATTGACACTTCCCCGTTAGCATTACCCAATTGACACTGCCTCGCCACTGTCAAGGGGCTTTGCCAGGGTGCCAGGGGCAATTTCCAGCCTTGCCCTAAAGCCCTTGGGGCCCATAGGTGCGCCTGTGCCCCCGTTTTTAATTTTTCAAAAAACAATAATGATTCGCGCAGGCATGACATCATGCTGCCGGGGGGAGGGCGGTGGGGTTTTGGGGGGCATGACGTATTGTGGGTGGACACTGTAGCACCAAGCCCAGTAATTAGATTTAAATTTATTAAAATATATCGAAAACAGGTTCATGTTATTCCTGGATGTGAACCTGAAGATGTAGCTCAGTGGTTAGCACAGTTTCTTCACAGCTCAGGGTCCCAGGTTCTATTCCTGGCTTGGGTCACTGTCTGTGTGGAGTCTGCATGTTCTCCCTGTGTCTGCGTGGGTTTCCCTGGGTGCTCCGGTTTCCTCGCACAGTCCAAAGCTGTGCAGGTTAGGTCGATTGGCCATGCTAAGTTGCCCTTAGTGTCCAAAAAGATGGAGTTACTGGGTTATGGGGATAGGGTGGTTTTGTGAGGACCACGAAGAATCCAGCACGAGTTTTCAGGATACAAAGAAATAACATTTATTTACAAATTAACATATATATATATATATATATATATATATATACACATATACAACAGCAGCAACAACTTCTCTTGCTGCCAAACTCTTCTCTGTCTGGTTCCAAACTGGCCAGCTCTATTTATGCAGGGAGTCTGCTAATGATTTCTCCGCCCCCCTCATTGGGGAAGCTCATACTCCCACAGGATTGTGGGATTGTCATTAGTCCCCAGCAGGCAGGTTATAACATCCCTCCCCCCCAAAGTCCAAGGAATCCACCGAAGACCCTGGCGAAGGAGGGCGTCGGACTCGTTTTGCCGCAGGCCGGGCACCATTTGCACAAGGCGCTGGATCAGGCGGTGTGTAACGAGATGGAGACCGGCGCTTCCGTGTTGAACGACGTAACGGTTGTACGCCCACGGCCCGTCGGCCCAAGAGTCCCCCTCTGAGGTGTCTTGTGTCTCCAGCTCGGAGTCAGAGTCTGCTGCCTCCGTCATCTCGGTGTCTTTATCTCCACGCAGTTCTGTCACGACCTGCGCAGGCTTTGAGTGAGGCACCAGAGGAAGATTGTGAGGAATACTTTCCATTGTATCTGGTCTCTGCGGCTGTAGGAATGGGCTCCTGGGACAGGCAATCTTTGGCAAGGATAGTCTTCTGGACCGAACATGGTCTACATGTTTGTGCTGGAGACGCCCCTGGGCTTGTACCTGGTAAGAGATAGGGCCCGTTTTGCGAAAAATTACGCCAGGGACCCACTGGGCACCACCAGCAAAATTCCGAATGAACACTGGGTCACCGGGCGTAAACTGCTGAATCGGCTGATGCCAAGAAAAACCATGTCCCTGCCGTTCTTGTGTTCTTTTGCGCCAATGTCCGGGAAAACCATGCTAAGGCGGGTGCGAAGTCTCCGGCCCATTAGGAGTTCAGCGGGAGCTACCCCAGTCACCACATGGGGGGTGGTCCTATACGAAAACAAAAACCAAGCCAGTCTCGTGTCCATCGACACGGAAGACTGCTTCTTTAGGCCTCATTTGAATGTCTGCACTGCGCGCTCCGCCAACCCATTTGAAGCCAGGTGGTAAGGGGCAGTGTGGATATGGCATATGCCATTCATCTCATGAACCTTGCAAACTCCTCACTTGTGAACAGATTTAGAACAGTACAGCACAGAACAGGCCCTTCGGCCCTCGATGTTGTGCCAAGCAATGATCACCCTACTCAAACTCACGTATCCACCCTATACCCGTAACCCAACAACTCCCCCTTAACCTTACTTTTTTTTTAGGACTCTACGGGCAATTTAGCATGGCCAATCCACCTAACCCGCACATCTTTGGACTGTGGGAGGAAACCGGAGCACCCGGAGGAAACCCACGCACACACGGGGAGGATGTGCAGACTCCACACAGACAGTGACCCAGCCAGGAATCGAACCTGGGACCCTGGAGCTGTGAAGCATTGATGCTAACCACTATGCTACCGTGCTCCCATAAAAATAGATCACAAATAAATGTGGGTTAATTCACAGAATCCCTATGAAATGAAATGAAAATTGCTTATTGTCACAAGTAGGCTTCAAATTAAGTTACTGTGAAAAGCCCCTAGTCGCCACATTCCGGCGCCTGTTCGGGGAGGCTGTTATGGGAATTGAACCGTGCTGCTGGCCTGCTTTGGTCTGCTTTCAAAGCCAGCGAATTAGCCCTGTGCTAAACAGCCCTGTACGGAGTGCCATTGTCCATGACCAGCACCTCGGGGAGGCCATGCGTACTGAAAGACAAACGCACCTTCCCGATTGTTGCGCAGGACGTTGTGCCTCCCATCTTATGCACCTCTAGCCATTTAGACTGGGCGTCGATTAATAGCAGGAACATGGATCCTTGAAAAGGGCCGGCGAAATCCGCATGCAAGCGCGCCCAAGGCCGCCCTGGCCATTCCCAGTGATGTAGGGGCGCGGCCGGCGGAAGCTTCTGATGCTCCTGGCAAATGGAGCAGTTTTGGGCCACCTTCTCAATGTCGGTGTCGAGGCCTGGCCACCAGACATAACTCTGGGCCAACATTTTCATTTTGGTCACACCTGGATGCCCATTGTGCAAGTCTCTCAGTATCAGCTCCTGTCCTTATTCCAGAACAATCGCACGCGTCCTCCACAAAAGGATGCCGTCTTCCACGCTGAATTCGAACAGCTTGGAGGAAAATGCCCGCAACTCGCCTGGGAGCTGTCTATGCTGCCCACCATACAGGACTATGTGCCGAACCTTTGACAGGACTGGCTCCGTCTTGGTCCACTCACGGATCTGTGATGCCGTGACAGGCAAGGTGTCCATAAAATTTAGGGTTGCAACCACCTCACCGGTCGTGGGGGTTGACATGGGGCCGGTCGATAAAGGCAATCGGCTCAGTGCGTCAGCATTCCCTATCTGGGTTCCTGGTTTGTGTTCCAGAGAATACTCGTATGCAGCGAGCAACAAAGCCCAGCGCTGGATCCGTGCGGAAGCAATGGGCGGTATTGGCTTATCCTCTCTGAAAAGTCCCAGCAGAGGCTTATGATCAGTCACGATAGTGAAGTGGCGGCCATATATGTACTGGTGGAAACGTTTCACCGCAAAGACCACGGCCAGGCCCTCCTTCTCGATCTGCGCGTACTTTTTTTCCGCTGCAGTCAATGTGCGGGAGGCGAAAGCTATCGGCCGATCGGCCCTGTTCTCCATCTTGTGGGACAGGACGGCCCCAATACCATACGGGGATGCATCACATGTGACGAGCAAAGGCTTTCCAGGATCATAGTGGGTTAGTAACCCAGAAGACGACAATTGTTGTTTTACCCGCCGGAAAGCGGTTTCTTGCGGCTGACCCCAAACCCAGGTGTGATTCTTCTTTAGCAGAAGGTGCAACGGGGCCAGCGTAGTTGCCAGATTGGGGAGGAACTTTCCGTAATAGTTTACGAGGCCGAGAAACGAACGAAGACGCAAAGTGTCAGTCGGGGCGGGGGCCTGTTGAATCGCGCGCACCTTCTCTGTGACAGGGTGCATACCTTCGCGATCCACCCGATAACCCAGGTAGACTACTTCCTTCGCCTGAAAAACGCACTTTGTGCGACGTAAACGGACTCCAGCCTCTGAAAAACGTCTAAGGACAGCCTCCAAATTTTCTAAATGTCCCTGCTCTGACGTCCCTGTGATCAAAACGTCATCTAAGTAAACAGCAACACGCGGTAAACCTGTCAAAATGCCCTCCATTTTTTTTTTTTTTTTGTTTATAAATTTAGAGTACCCAATTATTTTTTCCAATTAAGGGGCAATTTAGCGTGGCCGATCCACCTATCCTGCACATCTTTGGGTTGTGGGGGTGAAACCCACGCAGACACGGGGAGAATGTGCAAACTCCTCACGGACAGTGACCCAGGGCCGGGATTCGAACCCGGGTCCTCAGCGCCGTAGGCAGCAATGCTAACCACTGTGCCACCGTGCTGCCCCAAAATGCCCTCCATAACGCGTTGAAAAATAGCACAGGCAGAGGATACTCCAAAAGGCAAACGTGTATATTCATACAGGCCCCGGTGTGTATTAATGGTTACATATGGCCGGGAGGCAGGGTCCAGCTCCAACTATAGGTAGGCGTGACTCATATCTAATTTTGTGAACGAGAGTCCGCCTGCAAGCTTCGCGTAGAGATCCTCTATGTGAGGCATTGGGTATCGGTCGAGTCGGGAAGCCGTATTCACTGTAAGTTTATAGTCGCCGCACAAGCGAACTGTGGCATCTGGATTCATTACAGGTACAATTGGTGCTGCCCAGTCGGCGAAACGGACGGGCCTGATGATACCCAAAGTCTCCAAACGAGTGAGCTCCCCTCCTACCTTCTCGAGCAAGGCGTAAGGCACCGGGCGCGCCCGGAAATAGCGCGGCGTGGCTCCTGGTTTGACTTGGATACGGGCTACAGCCCCTTTATTTTCCCCAAACCGGGCTGGAATACATCTGGGTATTGTCCTAGCATCTCAGTCAACCCTCCAGAAACTGTTTGGAGGATGTGCTGCCACTGCAGCTGCAAATGGCGCAATCAGTCCCGACCCAACAGGCTGGGCCCATGGCTGCGCACCACGATAAGTGGGAAACGCCCCTCCTGGCATCCATAAACAACAGGGGTCATCATAGTTCCTGCAATGTCCAGTGGTTCCCCCGTATAGGTGGCCAACCTGGCCTGTGTGTCAGTTAATGTAAGGGTCTGTATACCCTGCTTGATGTGGTCGAATGTCCTCTGGGCGATCACGGAGACCGCTGCGCCAATGTCCAACTCCATCTCAAGTGGGTGACCATTGACCCATACTGTTACCTTAATAGGGGCCACACGGGGAGCTGCCAGACAATGCAGCTGCAGGCAGTCATCCTCCGTCTCCACGTCCTCAGGAGTAGTCACCGCAGGTTCATCCAAATGAAAGGTAAGGCCCCTGGGCTGGCCCCAGTTTCGGTCGGAACGACGGCGCCTCAGGCGCCCCCAGGACCGGCGTCCGCGACGGGGTCGGCGCCTACAAGTCTGACACGGACATGGCTCCTCATCCATTGGTTCTGGAGAAGGCTCCCTTCGGGGAGGAATGTCTGACGGCCACTGGCGTTGATCCGGATGTCGCCTTGCCCAAGGTACCACAGGAGTGCGGGGGGATGCTTTCAGACGAAGGGTTTGAGCCCCAAGGCATGCACCTCCATTCCCTGTAGCTCCTGCACTCCTCGTTCTGCGCTCTCTCGGGACAATACTATTTGAATGGCCTGTTGAAAAGTCAACGTTGGCTCGGCTAACAACTTTCTCTGGGTGGCCGCATTGTTAATACCGCAAACCAAACGGTCGCGTAACATTTCTGACAAGGTCTCACCATAGTCACAGTACTCCGCAATCCTGCGAAGCCTGGATAGAAAGTTGGCAAGGGATTCTCCTGGGGTCCTCTCAGCAGTATTAAACCGGTAAGGTTGGACTATCGTGGACGGGGTTGGGTTAAAATTTTGCCCCACTAAGTTCACAAGTTCATCAAACGTTTTGGTGTTTGGCGCAGCTGGGTACGTAAGGCTCCTAATCACCCCAAACGTATGCGGGCGGCAGGCGGTGAGCAATATGACCATCTGGCGCTCGTTTTCGGTGATGTTGTTTGCCCGGTAATAGTACAGCATCCTTTGTGCGTACTGGTTCCAGCTTTCCTGCGCAGCATCAAAAACATCCAAACGTCCATACAGAGGCATGGTGTAATAGAAAACAACTTCCAACCTGTATCCAACAAAAATCCAGGGAGGTGGCTTCAGCAGTGTAGACAGCTATTCACTTTAACCCTCGTCGCCAGTTTTGTGAGGGCCACGAAGAATCCAGCACAAATTTTCAGGATGCAAAGAAATAACATTTATTTACAAATTAACATATATATATATATATATACAACGGCAGCAACAACTTCTCTTGCTGCCAAACTCCTCTCTGTCTGGTTCCAAACTGGCCAGCTCTATTTATGCAGGGAGTCTGCTAATGATTTCTCCGCCCCCCTCATTGGGGAAGCTCAAACTCCCACAGGATTGTGGGATTGTCATTAGTCCCCAGCCAATGCTAAGCATGCAGGTTATAACAGGTGGAGGTGTGGGGTGCTCTTTCTAAGGGTCGGTGCAGACACAATGGGCCGGATGGCCTCCTTCTGCACTGTAAATTCTATGATTCAATGTCACCGGCGATGGGCAGGGATGATCTCAAACTGCCATCTCGCTGGCGCAACTCCCATTTCTGGCCACTCGTGAGATTTAATGGCCATTACGGGATTTGTGCCCACAGCTAACGGGGCCACCAGATCGTGGCCACTATTTCCACTGGAGTGGTGAGTCAAAACTAAAGGCTATAACAAGATGTTGACCAAAGGAATGGAGAAATTTTAAGGTAATGATTGTTAGGACAGAATACAATACCAAAAAAACCATGTCAGAAGCACCTTTTCCTTTTTACAGGAAATTAATATTTGCAAAAGAAATATGTACGTTGATAAACAAGGGAATTGGAATTGTCTGTATTATTTCTTTCAATAAACCATCACTGGCAGGGTGGGTCAAATGTCCCCCTTCTGTGGTGTCGAATTCTGTGGCTGGGATTTTCCACTTCTGCAATTCAACTTTACAATTCCCCCATCTTTTGAAATGAATGGGAATCAATGTTCCCTCTGTTGATTTTGGAGTGTGTGGTGATTTATTAAAGTCTGCCGGTCCTTTACTATTTTATGCCTGGCCATAGAGGTGCAATAACCTAAAGGGGGTGACTTCTGCTTGGGGACTTTTGGATCACATGGCTGCATGTTTGTAGGGAACATTGGCCGGAAGTCCCTGCCTATATGATTCTATTATCCTCACAACATTCATATTGAATTAGCTGGGACATAATTTCTCAGTTCAGTTTGTTTTTAACAGCGTACTTACTGTCACTGAAATACAAATTTAAAATGACACAAAACTGCTTCATTTTTTTGTCACACAGATATTGAATTCTACTTGAATGTTTGCAATGGCTTAAACCCACTTTTGCCAGTTTCTTTTATTTCCAAAGTACTATTCGCAGAATGCTACAGAGTTGGCCTGCCTTCAACGTCCAGGCTTTTATTCTCCACAGAGACATATTATCAAGCCAAGAGGCAGACAGCAAGAAATATAAGAAATAACATTGATAGTGTCAGCATGTATGAAAGATGGTCTGAGTGTACCCATCAGCGAAGCTAAGCAAGCAAATTGATATTGATTTATCCGCATCTGAGTGCTTTTGACCACAATTAACAAGCAACTCAAACATGTTATTTGCTACTGTGTATTTATCAAGGAAAAGATATTGCTTTCTAAAAAAAATATAGTTTTTGAAGAGTATATTGGCTCAGGACTTTGACATGCATCATAGTAAAATGCTATTTGATTACAAGTGATTTTACATCTACTTCCACGTTTTAATAATTCAAAAGGGTAACATGACTTACAGGATATTTTCTTACAAAACTTCACAAATAATGCATCAGCTGGAGGCTTTCAAAGGTCAACTTAGAAATTTGTATTTTTTTCTCTACTTTCTTCTTGATGATACACCAAGTTATTGGGCTTCCTACTCTAGCTGAGAGAACTGCTTCGTCTGAGTTGCCATCAATGGACCTATTTATAATTGGTCAGCAAGAGGCATCATGCCTCTCAGTGCACCTTCCCGCTCCAAGTCAGAATTAGTCTATAAGTTAATGGTTGCTGAGCTGGGAAGTGCCCTGTCTAATGTTGAAGAATGCCCCATTGCACAGGGATGTTCATTTTTTATTTGAGTTGCGTTAGCTGAACTTATCTGGACAGCAGTCGAACATTGCTATCGGCCCCAGTGCCGCTGAAGTAGGAAGGGGGATAAAAGACAACGTTCTTGATCATACCAAAACTGACAGGGCTGGAAATAATCAGCAGGTCAGGCAGCATCTGCGGAGAGAGAAACAGAGTTAAAATAAAAACACAGTCTGTTCTGGGCGGGATTAGCAGGGTCGTTCCTGGCACTTGTAGCGCCGGGAACAACCCAGCTATCTAACGGCCCTCTTTATTTTTCAGCCCTCAGCGGGGAATGCCCCCTCCTCCCTGAGACTGCACTCAGTTCCTGAAGAGACCGGGGTGCTATTTCCAGCATCCCGATTAAAAGCATCCCGATCTCTCGACCGCTCCCCGATGTGATCTCCCCCTTAACGCCCCTGCTCACCTGTTGCCAGGTCATTGAGCCCCCACACAACACCTCATAGAGGCAGGGCACACTGAGGCCAATCCCCAGTGCAGGCAAAATGCCACCTGGGCACTGTGATCCTGGCACCCTGGAAGTGTACTTTCCAGCCTGGCAGTGCCACCTCGGCACCCTGGCAGTGCCAGGTTGGAACCCGAGTGGCACTGCCAGGGTGCCAGGCTGGCAGTGCCATGGTGCCTGGGTGGCATCATAGGAATGCCTACCACCCGTATCTCCAGTGCCTTGGAGACACCCCTCCCAACTGCTGTTACACCTGTTGAGCCCGGTAGATCCTGGGAGTCGGTTAGATCTGGCATCGTCATGATTACGTGAGCCATCGTGGGCGGGATCCAGATCGTGACATCTCACGATATGTTGTTAGATCTCTGTTAGAAGACGTAACGACTATCGGGAATATCGGAAGAGGTCTCTCGTGGGATCTACTAGCCACATCCCGTTCCGATTGTGGAGGAATGCGTGAGTAAATTGTGCCCAACGTTTCAAAATCAAATATGACTATTAGAACTGAGCAGCGGTAGAAATGTGTTGAGTTTTTGGTTGTTGAAAGGAGGGAGGGGAGGGTAGAAGAAAAGGGGAATGTCTGGCATGGGTTAGAGGGCAGAAGAGATTAAATAACAAAACTGTCATGGAACAAAAGGAAAAGGGAGTGGTTATGGTCATAATGAAATGAAAGTCACCATAGTCCTAGAGAACTATAGGCTGATCTCCCCTTTGACAAAGAGCTGACTGGTGATGATTTAACCTGAGTGTCCCCACACCTCAGGCAAGAGGCAAGGTAAGAAGGCGGGTCTTCCATGGATAACCTCAGCCGGTACGGGTATTTAACCCATGCTGTTGGTGTTCCGCTGCATCACAAACCAGCCATTCAGCCAGCTGAGCTAACCAACTTCAGGTCGTAATGACTCATGACCTGATAGGAAATGAGCTTCTGGTAGCATTATTCATATGTGACTGAGTTTCACATTCAGATTGAGGGAGAGAAGAGTGGGTCTAAGACTAGTGATTTCAACTTAAAATAAAGGAAATTAATTATAAGTATGAAGGTAGAGGTGGCTAAAGTGAACTGTGACATTAGGTTAAGGGGTAGATCAGTAGAGATGCAGTGGACAATGTTTAAGGCGGTATTTGATAATGCTCAAGAAAGATACATTCCAGTGAGAAAGAAAGACTCAAAGGGAAAGATTTATGGATAATTAAGGTAATTATAGATAGTATCAAATTGAAGGAAAAAATATGCAGTTGTACAAAAATGAGTGGTAGATCAGAAGATTAGACAGAATATAAAAACCAGCAAATGACCAAAAGAATAATGATGGAGCAATTAGAGTATGAGAGAAAAGGAGCTGGAGATTTAAAATAGATTGTAAGAGCTTCTACAGGTATTTGAAAAGGAAAAAAGGTTGTTTGGCCGAGGTTGACTCAGTTTAAGGTTTTGCATAGGACGCAATTGACGAGTGAAAGGTTGAGCAAGTTCTTCTGGGATTGATGGTGAGTGTGAGCACTGTTTTCGTGGTCCAGCCAACCTATACACATATGTTCTGGTTCGGCCCCAAGTTGATAAGTTTCTGGGCTTCATTCTTTAACACCATGTCAGAGATACCCCCAGTTGATTTGGATCCATGTCCGCTGGTGGCCGTATTCAGGATGTCGGATTCTACCTTAGATGGCAACCATTTATTTCCTTTTATAATGAGTTAGTCACCGTCACCTGTTGGGAGATTTAGGTTAGTTTTTGTATTTATGTTCATTAGATATAGTGTGTATTTTTTACTCCCTCTTCGTTTGTATTTTTCTGTTTGATTGTTTCAGGTTGTCTTGATTATTATGAAAGATCTTTGAACAAACATATTTTTTTTTTAAAGTAACTAAAGTGAGCATTGGTCTTCTTGAGGGAGTCTGGGGAAATTAATAATGGGAAATAATGAAATGTTGGATGCTGTGAACAGATATTCTGTGTCTGTCTTGACTGTAGAAGACACAAATAACATCCCAGAAATATTTATCAATCATGGGCGCGATCTACCGGCTGCATTTTACCCGCAAAGCAGCACTGCGTGGCACAACACAACTGGTAGATGCTGGGAGATCCCGCTTCTGGAATCTACCAAGTTTGCCACACCTCGCAAGATCTAATGCAATCTTGCCAGATGTTGTGATGTGAATCACGTCCATTGTGGGTGGATCACTTTTTGGTAAATCTGCATATTAGAGTGAGAGAGCTAGTCTCACTCTACTATGCACTCCCACTATCTACCCCAAGGCGATGGAATCTAACCCCCTCACCTTGGAGACCTCGGGCGAGCGCCGTTCAGTGCTGATCACCACAAATGGGGACAAAATAGAATGGTACTCGTAGGGTCTCCCACAGGATTGGAGGCACCCAGATGCTTGCCGTCTGGGCAGGGTAGCACCCTGGCATTGCTGGTGCCACCTGGGCATCTTGGCAGTGTCACCCGGATGCTAGCCTGGCACTGCTAAAGTGCCCATGTGGCGCTGGAAGGAGAACTGCCACGATGTCAGTCTGGCATTGCCAAGTTGCCAAGCTGGCATTTTGTTCCATACTGCGGATCAGGCTCAAGGGGTTCCCTACGCGCTTGCAGGGAGTCCTGAGGGTCCTTTTATTGGTGTTGGTGTTTTTAGGGGGTTTGGGGTGTCGAGAGATCCTTCTGCACTGAGGACTAACAGCGAGCAGAACTCCTGAGTGCAGAAAACGGGACTAAATTTGGCCTCATCGGGGCGTTTCCCACTGAGGCCCCATATTTACCCGAATGGGCATTTAATAGCATGCTGTTTCTCAGTGCTCAGAACACTGTTCCATTCATGTGAATCACGCCCCAAGAGGTGAAAGGCATAGAGAAACATTAAAAAATTCTGATCACCAGGGAAAGGATACTGAGAAAGTTATGGAAACTAAACAGTCCCAAGGACGTCTGTTCTATTACCTTTGGTGGTAATATGTCGTTGTTCTTTGCCTTTTGATCCAGAATGGTCCATTGAGTTGATGACAAAGAAACCACCAATCTTTAGATTGAATCAAAACTAATTTATTGGATAACGATTAATTAAATGAAGTTTAATGAATGAAGTTTGCACACGCTACTGAGCTACAACTAGTAATAAAGTAATGTTGAATCTGTCTAGCAATAATCTATAATCTAGTGGTCACTAATGATTTCCTCGTGTTAACTCTCTCTCATCTAAACTACTCTTCGTGCTGTGATCAGTCTCTCTCCTTTGCTAACTACCCAGCATCCCCTGAAGTATGGTATTTATACTGACAACTGATGTTGCCCTCTAGTGTTTGAATTACACTGAGATGTAATAATTAACCCTTCACTGGTGTACCTATATACATATCAATACAACGTCATCCTAGGGTATAAAGAAAAGTGGCTGCGGAGATAGTCGATGCATTGGTTTTAATTTTGCCAAATTTCCTAGATTCTGGAAAGGTCCCATCAGTTTGGAAAATAGTGAATGTAGTTCCTTAATTCAAAGAACAAAGAACACAACAGCACAGCTACATGCCCTTCGTCCGCCAACCCTGCGCCGATCATGATACCTGTCTAAACTAAAACCTTACCTTCTGCAGCACGGTAGCATTGTGCATAGCACAATTTCTTCACAACTCCAGGGTCCCAGGTTCAATTCCTACTTGGGTCACTGTCTGTGCGGAGTCTGCACATCCTCCCCGTGTGTGCGTGGGTTTCCTCCGGGTGCTCCGGTTTCCTCCCACAGTCCAAAGATGTGCAGGTTAGGTGGATTGGCCATGATAAATTGCCCTTAGTGTACAAAATTGCCCTTAGTGTTGGGTGGGGTTACTGGGTTATGGGACAGGGTGGAGGTGTTGACCTTGGGTAGGGTGCTCTTTCCAAGAGCCGGTGCAGACTCGATGGGCTGAATGATCTCCTTCTGCACTGTAAGTTCTATGATTTCTGGAGTCTGTGTCCCTCTATTCCCATCCCATTCATGTATTCATCAAGATGCTTCCAAAACGCCGCTATAGTATCTGCTTCCATCACCTTCCCTGGCAGTGTATTCCAGGCGCTCATCACCCTCTGTGTAAAAAAAACTTGCTTTGTGCATCTCTAAATTTTCCTCCTTGCACCTTAAACCTATGTCCCCTAGTAATTGACTTTTCCACATTGGGAAAAAGCATCTGGCTATCCACTCTAGCCATTCCACCCATAATTATGTAAATCTCTATCAGGTTGCAAGGCAACCTCCATCATTCCAGTGAAAACAATCTGAGTTTATCCAACCCCTCCTCATAGCTAATATCCTCCAGAGCAGGCAACCTCCTGGAAATCATCTTCAAAGCTTCCTCAACCTTCTGGTAGTGTGATGACCAGTATTGTACACAATATTCCAAATGTGGCTGAACCAAGGTTGTATATGTGTAGCTACAGCATGACTCGCCAATTTTTATACTCAATGCCCCGACTGATGAAGGCAAGCATGCAGTATGCATTCTTGACTTCCTTATCCACCTGCACTGCCATTTTCAGTGATCTGTGGACCAGTGTGCCCAGATCTCTCTACCTGTCAATACTCTGAAGGGTTCTGCCATTTACTGTATAATTCTCACCTCTATTAGACCTTCCAAAATGCATTACCTCACATTTGCCTGGATTAAACTCCATCTGTCCTTTCTCCGCCCAAGTCTCCAACTGACCTTTTTCCTGCTGTATCCTCAGAAAATCTTTGTGTCATCTGCAAACTTACTAATCAGGCCAGCTATATTTTCGTCCAATTCAAGAAATATGGTTGGCAGAAAGTAAGAAGCTACAAGCCAGTTAGCCTTATGTCTGTCAAGGGGAAAATGCCAGAATCCATTATCAATGCAATGCAATCAGGCTGAGACAACATGGCTTTATGAAAGGGAAATCATGTTTGATTACTGTATTGGAGTTATTTGAGGAAGCAACCTGCAATTTGTATAATGGGGAACCTGTAGATGTGGCGCACATGGATTTACTAAAGTCATTTGATAAGGTGCCGCATCAAAGTTTACTGCACAAAATAAAAGCTCATGGTGCAGGAGGTAACATGGAATTATGGATAGAGGATTGGATAGCTAATAGTAACCAGTGAGCTGGGATAAATAGGTAATTTTCAGGTTGGAAAATTTATCAAGTGGAATGGCACAGGGATCAGTATTGGGACCTCTACTATTTGCAATCTATATCAATGACTTGGATCAAAGGAGTGAATGTTTGCTAAATTTTCTAATGAAACAAAGATAGGTAGGAGAGTAATTTGGGAAGGGGACACATGGGGTTGGATTCTCTGTTTCAGGGACTATATCCCCACGCCGTTGTAAAGACTGGCCTTTCATGCCAGAAAATCTGGCCACAGTGGAGTCAGACCGCGGAGCTGGACCTCGTAAATAGTGTCCCCGATTGGCTGTGCACCGACCCAGACTGCCCGCTGTGGACAGCGTCACTGTGGACATGCCAAACAACATCCTTGCTGCGCCCCCGACTGTGGAGTTGGTGTGTCGCTGTGGACACGCCAAATTACCTTAGTTTCCTGAGGAAGAATTGACGCTGTTGTGTTTTCTTGGTCGTAATGTTGACCTGGATGGACCAGGACTGATTGCTGGTGATGTGCACACCTAGGAATTTGAAGCTGTCAACTATCTCCCCCTCGCACCATTGATGCAGACAGGTGTTTGCACGGTACTTTGCTTCCTGAAGTAATTGACCAGCTTTTTACATTTGCTGACATTGAGGGAGAGATTGTTGTTACACCATGCCACTAGGTTCTCTATCCCTCTCCTGTATTCTGACTCATTGTTGTTCGAGACCCGACCCACTATGGTTGTGTCATCAGCAAACTTGCAGACGGAGTTGGATCCAAATCGTGCCACACAGTCGTGTGTGTATAGGGGGTATCGTAGGGGCTAAGTACACGGCCTTGCGGGGCCCCAGTATTGAGAACTATCATGGAGGAGGTGTTGTTCTTTATCCTTACTGATTTGTGGTCTATGGGTCAGGAAGTCGAGGATTTAGTTGCAGAGGGAGGAGCCAAGTCCTAGGGTTTGAGCTTCGATATGTATTTGGCTGGGATTATGGTGTTGAAGACGGAGCTGTAGTTAATGATCCTCTGCAGTCGATGGTCCTCTTGCACCATTGTCAAAAGTCTACTCTCCATTGTTTCCATCGCTCATATAATCCAGAACTAATGTAACACCACTGGATTTACAGATGAACGTATCCCAATTGCGTCTAATGCTCCCCGCCAACCCCACTCCCCTACCTCACTTCCACAACCGTACCCACCACCTGTGAATCCACTCTCAGTTGCCTTGTAAAATTCCAGCATGGCGTACCAGAGGGAAGCACTCTTGCAGTTTACTTAAACTGGCTACTGGATAGTACAGAGGATTGCCCTATCTTTCATGTAATTTTAGAATGACATTCAAATATAAAATTACTCACAGAGCAAGGACAAAATGTGTAAGAGTCCAGTAGGGGCTGGGAAACAATTTACAAGGAATTAATTTAAAACACAGTTAGCCAAATTCTATTTTTTTAAATTTGAAATGAAGTACTTCGAAGTGAAACCTAACCTGTGTGTGAATTATGTAAATACAAGCGTTAAGGATTTAGTTAATATCTGTGGATCACGGCAAGACAACTAAAACTGCTGCCACATGACTTGCTTTGTGTATTTTTATATTCATAATTCTTTTGGCAAGGGGGCTGATGAGAACTGTACATTTGAACAATTGAAAGCAATTCTTGGCACCCATCTTCAAAGTAATATTGATGCACTGGAGCAACTTTAGAGGAAAGCCAGAAATTGATTTCTGGACTTTACGCTTGTAAGTTAAGGTCAAACTTATTTACATGGTGAAAAATAGACTCGCAGAGCATGATTCAGATCTTTACCATGATGAGAGGATTAGACAATGCAGATGCAACAGGATATTGTTACCGACAGGGGAGAGATGGTTCCCCATTTGCAGCCTCTCGACTGACTCATGTGCTTTAATGAAGGAACAAATGTTTTAACCCCTCTGTAACTGTCAAGTATAGACCGGTGAAATGTATAGACTTGGAAGTTAAAAAAAATAAAGTTAAATGTTTATCATTCAACACCTTGGTGTATTCACATTCACCCCCATTCGTACACCCATATAGATATACTCGCTCAAGAAGATATTGGACGCGATTTAATCAAACTGTTTCTAAGTGTGGTAGCAAACGGGAACTGCCACGAACTTCCCGATGCTCGTCCAGGCGAGGCCGTCACCACTATAAAACATTAATCGATCTGCTTAACGAGGTTCCACGGGCTTCATGCGGCAGATGATGGTTCCGCTGACTGATTTGCCGGGACTGCGTTCCTGCACCCCCCCCCCCCCCCCCCCCCCCCTCGCTAACAAGGGAGAACAGCACTTAAACCCATCCTGCAGTCAACCCCATTCAGCTCACAGCTAAGCCTCCGAGACGACCAGCCCCACGATTCGGGGATGCCGACTTCGGCAGATTACTGGATGCGGTAAGGCCAGACGGGACGCCCTTTTCCCTCCCCCAAGGGTCTGAGAGGGTCAGTCAGAGGACAGCCAGTGCTGCCTGGGAGGAAGTGGCAGCTGCCGTCAGTTAAGGCAGTGTGACCAGGAGGACCGGCCCCCAGTGCCACAAGAAGATCAATGACCTACACCGGGCTGCACCGGTGAGTTGGCACCAGACTCCTCAACTGAAGGTCTGGCAGCTGGTGCCTTGCTTGCGGTCTTCCTCTGCCTTTTCAGGCTGGTAGCAAGAATAGAGAGAAGAGATAATTAGTGATTGACTCGGCAGGCTCCAACATTATGGGTCACTCACATTCATTGTTCACATGTTGCCAATGTTTACTGGATGGACACTCAATGGCTTGCTGGGGGAGGCCAATCCTGCCTTCCACTCAGGAAAGATCTCTATCCTCTCCAGCCAGCTCTGTCATCTGTTCTACGTGAAAGGGGAGTATCCTCAGGACTCCCAGTTATGGCCCTTGTTCACTCCCATATGTTGTGGGAGATCATGTCCTGCAAAAAGGCAGATGGATTGACTGTAAACGCTATGGCTGAAAGACCATTTCAGAAGCATACGTGCCTGTTGTGCCTCCCCAGTAAGAGATTAAAATGCCATTTGTGCAGGAACGTTTTACGTGAGATGGTGATCTTGAAGTGGCTGGCAGACATTCTGTGCTGTGTCCCATCTGCTGGTCATATGCGATATCCCTGTGGACTCTACAACTCAGACTGTCTGATGCCTTTATGAGAGTGTGAGCTTGGAGTGAGTAGAAGTTTCACTTACCCTGGCTGAACCCATCAATCACTCATTCTTTTCCTGCACTGCTGTCTGGTCCTTTTTAGTTGTCAACAGGCACTGTCCTCCCTAGTGACCTCTTCCCAGTCTGACGTGGTCAGGTGGGAAGACCTCCTGCTCCAATATGGAGGAATGAAGACCTTCTACATAGCCTGGATGAGAATCCCCAAGAGGTCCTCGCTGACCTGTGTTGTTGAGTGTTTTGGACGCCTCGGTCAACCAGAATTTCACACCACACCTGGCCGACAGTAAGGGATGAGACGGAAACTGTCCACAGTAAACTGGGAAAATCTGCTGATGGGTAAAACAACTGAAGATCAGTGGAAGGAAACATTTAACACAATACAAAATTAATTTATACCCCTCAGAGGAAAAGCTCCACTTTCCAGAAAAAGCTGCCATGGACAATGAAAGAGATAAGGGACAGCATAAAATGAAAAGAAAGGGCTTACAAAAATGCAAAAACAGCACAGATCCTACCAAATGGGAAAGATACAAAGATCAGCAAAATACCACAAATCAGTTTTTAAGAGCTACAGAAAGGAAACTTCCAAGGACATCAAAATCAATGAGAAGTTTTATAACTACAATAAAGTGAAAGTGAGTGGCCAGGAGCAATGTTGGCCTATTAAAGACTGAAAGTGGGGATATTGTCAGTGACTATGGGGGACATGGCAGACATGTTGAATAATTACTTTGCCTCAGTATTTACAGTAGAAAAGAAGGATCGCTTGCCGGACATCCTGAAGATATTGCTAGTGGATTGGGGACTAGGATTAAATGTAATGAACATAAGCAATTCATTGATAATGAGGAAATTAATAGCGTGACAAATCCCCAGGAGCTGACAGTTTCCATCCAAGGGTGTTAAAAGAAGTAAGGGAGCACATTGCAGATGCTTTAACTATAATCTTTAAGAGTTCCCTAGATTCAGGAGTCATCCTTTTGGATAAGAAAATTGCTCGTGTCACTCCACTTTTTAAGGGCGAAAGAGGAAAAACAGGGAATTACAGACAAGTTAGCCTGAGATCTGTGGTGTGGAAATTTTTGGAGTCTATATTCAAGGATAGGGTAACTGAACACCTCGAACATTTTCAGCGAATCAGGGAGAGCCAGCATGGATTCATGATAGGTAGGCCATGGCTGACAAACCTCACTGAAATTTTTGAAGAGGTGACTAAGGTAGGTGACAGGGCAATGTCTATGGATGTTGTTTATATAGACTTCTTGAAGGCATTTGATAAAGTCCAACATAAGAGACTGTTAACTAACGTTGAAGCCCATGGAATTGAGGACAAATTATTGACATGGCTGGGAAATTGGTTGAGTGGCAGGGGCCAGAATGTAGTCATCCAGAATGCGTTCCCCAGTGGGATGGAGAATCAGGTGTCGGGGGAAAATCAGGATTGGCGCCGGCCACCGACCTGAACACAATGCTCCAACCCCCCGCTGGCAGCGTGAATGAGGTCCATGATGCACGCCGGTGGAGGTATGTAAATAAATTAAAATAGGTCTGAATGACAATTTGCATCTATTTAATGGCCCAGGGTCCTGTGATTCTCCGTTCGTCGCAGCCGGGAATCATGTGGGTGCGAAACACTTGTGGCTTTTAGCAGCATGAGCCTGACGTGGTGGACCTTGCGGTGGGCTAAGGAGGCAACGGTTGCCCCCTTGGCCCACCGCAAGATCCGACATGCCTGGGCCACACTGGTAGAGACCATCCAAGATCATCTGAGGGCCACCCCTCCCCCACTGCCTGCCTGCCCATGCCTCCTCTAGCAGACCCCAACCCCATGACCCATCCCACAGGGACCCCTCTATTGGGGGACCCCCAAGTGACCCCTCTAATAAGGAGATCCTCTACTGGGACCTCTGTAATAGGGAGACCCCTATAATTGGGAGATCCCCCACAGGTTCCCTGTATTGGGCAAACATTCCAGGGACCCCTGTCATTGGGGGACCCCTCCCCAAGGACACCTGTAATAGGGAGACCCCCACAGGGGCCCCCTGCCTAAAGGAACCCCTTCACAGACTCCCCACACACAGACACCCCTCCACTCATACCCCCCCCCCCCCCCCCCCCATCCCTCCCAGAAAAGGGACCCTGTCGGTTAGCTGGAGAGCAGTCCAGACAGGGGCAGTAGGAAGCATTATAGCTGTAATACTTACCTTGCAGCTCCACGTGTGCATTCCTCGAAGCAGAGCAGCAGTGCCTGTGTCTGGTTCCCACAGATCCATTAGCTGCAAGCCATTCATAGCTTTCAAGGAGTGGTCTGTGATTGGCAGCTTGTACAAACATTTTCAGCTTCAATTCATTCATATCCCTTCACATTTCAGTGGCCTCAGCGGTGAAACCCCAATGTTTGTGAACATTGACCACATCAAAATGAGGTAATGCTGTGAAATCATAGTGCTTGGAATGCACTTACATCTCTTATCAGGGAAAGGCAGGGTACATAAAGATGAACTGTTGCCATTGGTTGGAGATTCTAGAACTGGGGACCATAGACTAAAAATTAGGGCCAAACCATTCAGGAGAGATGTTAGGAAGCATTTCTTCACTCAAAGAGTGGTAGAGGTTTGGAACTCTCTTCCACAAATGGCAATTGATGCCAGATCAGTTGTTAATTTTAAATCTGCAATAGCTAAATTTTTGATAAGCAAAGATATTAAGGAATAAAGGACAAATGCAAATATATGGTCCAGGATTCTCCGCGAACCAGCGGGGCAGGCCACTCCGGCGTTGGGCCACCCCAAAGGTGCGGAATCCTCTGCACCTTCAGGGGCTAGGCTGTCGCCGGAGTGTTTGGCGACATGCCAGCGGCGCGGAAGGACTTGGCACTACGCCAACTGGCGCCGAAGGGCCTTCGCCAGCTGGCACGAGTTGGCACATGCGCAGGAGCGCCAGTGTGTGCTTGCGGCACCCCAGCGCATGCACAGGCGGGGGGTTCTTCTCCACACCGGCCATGTCGAAGGTTGACAGCGGCCGTTGCGGAGGGAAAGAGTGCTCCCATGGCACAGGCACCCCCCGGGCCAAATACCCCCCCCCCCCCCCCCGAGGACTCTGCAGACTGCCTGTGGAGCCAGGTCCCACCGGTAAGGACCTGTTGTGATTTACACCAGCGGGACCCACCGTAAAGGGGCGGCCACTCGGCCCATTGCGGGCCGGAGAATCGCCGGGGGGGGGGGGGGGGGGGGGCGCTGCCAGCGGCCGGCAACCGGTGCGGTGCAATTCCTGCCCCCGCAAAAACCCCGGTGCCGGAGAATTCCAGCGGGGGCGGGATTCACGTTGCCCCCCCATCGATTCTCCGGCCCGGCGGAGGGTCAGAGAATGCTGCCCATGTTCTGGAATTCTCCGAAATCCCGGCCAAGTGTTGACGCTGCCATCAAAACCGGCACGAGCGATGCCGGCGTCAATGGGCCTCCATGATCAGGCATTCACCCCTTCCTAGGGGGCTAGAACGGCGCCAGAGTGCTGTGCACTGCTCCGGCACCAAAAGCCGACCCGCCATGACCGACGAGGGTCCGCGCATGTGTGCAACGGCCGGTGCGGGTCTGCGTATGCATGTGCCTTGGCCGTCTCCTCGCTGGCCCGCGGGCAACATGGCAGAGCCCTACAGGGGCCCGATGCGGAATAACATAGGCCCCCCCGCGGAATGAGCCTTCCCACCGATCTGTTGCCCCCAAATCGTGGGCCTGGCAATCGTGGAGACCCCCCAGAGTCGGCTCCCCCCCCCCCCCCCCCCCCACCCCACCCCACCAGGACAGCCCCCGCAGCCAGAACGCCGAGGTCCCGCCAGGAAGGACCATGTGTAAACGATACAGGCAGGCCTTGCCTGAACTCGACAGATACTCAGCCTGTGGAGCGCCGAGAATCGGCGGGGGGGGAGGGGGGGGGCACTTTCATCGGACAATGCCAGCCATGGAGTTCGGCCACAGATCATCTATGATACCACTGAATGGCGGAGCAGACTCGAGGCGCTGACTGGTCTATTTCTGTTCCTGTGTTTCAGTGAGTGAATGTCTGTGTGCACACCATTTCAAAATGGGCTGGTTTAGCACAGTGGGTTAAACAGCTGGCTTGTAATACAGAAAAAGACCAGCAGCACGGGTTCAAGACCCGTGCCGGCCTGCCCGAACAGGTGCCGGAATGTGACGACTAAGGATTTTTCACAGTAACTTCATTGAAGCCTACTTGTGACAATAAGTGATTATTATTAAAATGGCACCAGGAACGTCCACCCAATGAGGTAATAGCAAGGCAGACGCAGTCCCCCCACCACACCATGGGATTCCATTAGCCCCTTGCTGATGCACAGTTGATTAGCTGAAATGTGGAAAATTGGGAGGATAAATCCAACCTGTCGTCCAGTGGGAATCACAGTGATTTTCCATTCCGCCACTGCAGTTAGAGTGGAAAGTTACGGGCCTCCCTCACTGATGGGATATCCTGGTCCCTCCAAAGTCAATGGACTTTTGAATGGCAGCCACCTCTTACGACACCCACCCCTGCCTTTACCCTTGGTGTCCAGAATGGAACATTTCGCTCATTGTAGCTGTCAAAAGAACTGTCAAGGTAGCTGTCAAGGAATTTAAATCTCAGTGTTAAAAAAAAATCAGCTTGATACACTAGCACGGGACCAATCTTAAAGGGATGTGCACTGTGGCTGCAGCAGGTCTTGGTGAATTAATGATTAAAGGGACTGACCTGTGAAAGGGGAACCTGGGCTGCAGGTTTGAGAATGGTCGACTGGAGATCTTGGAGGACGAGGAAGTAGAAAAGAGGAGCAAAGTTTTGCATTCGCAGCAAGAATGTGAAACTATACAGGGGATGTAATAATTACAAAGAACAAAGAAAAGTACAGCACAGGAACAGTCCCTGCGGCCCTCCAAGCCTGTGCCGACCATGCTGCCCGACTAAACTAAAATCTTCTACACTTCCTGGGTCCGTATCCCTCTATTCCCATCCTATTCATGTATTTGTCAAGGTGCCCCTTAAATGTCACTATCGTCCCTGCTTCCACCACCTCCTCTGACAGCGAGTTCCAGGCACCCACTACCCTCTGTGTAAAAAACTTGCCTCGTACATCTCCTCTAAACCTTGCCTCTCACACCTTAAACCTATGTCCCCTAGTAATTGACCCCTCTACCCTGGGGAAAAGCCTCTGACTATCCACTCTGTCTATGCCCCTCATAATTTTGTAGACCTCTATCAGGTCGCCCCTCAACCACCGTTGTTCCAGTGAGCACAAACCAAGTTTATTCAACCACTCCTCATAGCTAATGCCCTCCATACCAGGCAACATCCTGGTAAATCTCTTCTGCACCCTCTCTAAAGCCTCCACATCCATCTGGTAGTGTGGCGACCAGAATTGAACACAATACTCCAAGTGTGGCCTAACTAGGGTTCTATACAGCTGCAACATGACTTGCCAATTCTTATACTCAATGCCCCGGCCAATGAAGGCAAGCATGCCATATGCCTTCTTGACTACCTTCTCCACCTGTTTTGCCCCTTTCAGTGACCTGTGGACTTGTACACCTAGATCTCTCTGACTTTCAATGCTCTTGAGGGTTCTACCATTCACTGTATATTCCCTACCTGTATTAGACCTTCCAAAATGCATTACCTCACATTTGTCCTGATTAAACCCCATCTGCCATCTCTCCACCCAAGTCTCCAAACGATCTAAATCCTGCTGTATCCTCTGACAGTCCTCATTGCTATCCGCAATTCCACCAATATTTGTGTCGTCTGCAAACTTACTAATCAGACCAGTTACATTTTCCTCTAAATCATTTATATGTACTATGAACAGCAAAGGTCCCAGCACTGATCCCTGCGGAACACCACTTGTCACAGCCCTCCAATCAGAAAAGGAGCCTTCCATTGCTACTCTCTGCCTTCTATGACCTAGCCAGTTTGTATCCACCTTGCCAGCTCACCCCTGATCCCGTGTGACTTCACCTTTTGTACAGTCTACCTTGTCAAAGGCCTTACTGAAGTCCATATAGACAACATTCACTGCCCTACCTGCATCAATCATCTTTGTGACCTCTTCGAAAAATTCTATCAAGTTAGTGAGACACGACCTCCCCTTCACAAAACCATGCTGCCTCTCACTAATACGTCCACTTGCTTCCAAATGGGAGTAGATCCTATCTCAAACAATTCTCTCCAGTAATTTCCCTACTACTGACGTAAGGCTCACCAGCCTGTAGTTCCCTGGATTATCCTTGCTACCCTTCTTATAGATATCTCCTGTTTGCACCTTCACCTTTAAATTGATAAACAATTCAAGCTTGTTGTTTGCCATTTCGTAATGTGTTACTGCTTTGAAGTACACGCCAGTCTTTGCATTTTCTTACAACTACATTCTGGTCATTGTTGATTTCGAATTCTTGCTAAAGTATCAGTTGTTTTGCTGATGAATACTTCAGAGGTCTAACATTGAGGTTTTCTGATGAGAGAAAATAGGGATAGTGGTGCAGACAGGAACACATGAATTCTATCTGGAGTGCAATTTCTTCAGATGTAAATATAGTTCGCTGCCAGTAAAGGGTCTTTTGGATAGTAATTACTGTAATTATGTGAATTACAAGTCAAGCATTGCCACGCTATTTGCAGTGCCTTTGCACAGCAATTTATTGTTGGCTGTAAGTTAAGCAATTCAATCAAACATTTGATGGACTCATTGAAGTGCAACAGCTTAATAACTGCAAATAAGCCACTTGACTTTTGTCAGTAATGGTGACCTTGTTTCCCCACGCAGCCAAGGGTAATTGGCTAATTTATCTCCAGTAAGGTGCAAAGCACATTTCAGTGAATGTGGACTTAAAAAAAAGTAAGAGCAAGTGCTTTTTAAAGTACCTGGCTAAAATTTACCACAAATCAATAAAATAAGAATAAAGAAGACAACTGCCAAAGGTAAGTAAACACGGTGGAAAGAAAAAAACAACAAAATAAAAGCCTGCAATAAATGGGAATGATGTTAGACATTACTGTCTCTCCTAAAAAGTGGGTTACTATCACATTAAAGAACACATTAATCATTATTATTGTTATTTGTTTTCCCGACATTACAACTGACTGCACTTCATTGGCTGTAAAGCAGTTGGAATATTCTAAGATCATGAAAGGTGCTATGGAAGTGTAGGTCATTCTTTTTATGCTGATATTGTAATTTCTAGGCTTATCTTCCAACATTCAGCATTTTCCTGACAGCTCAGTGAGTAGGTTCAGTGAGCCATCAGACTAAGAATTCTAAATTGTCCTCAATCAGGGCAGCAGTGCGAGAAATCCTATAAGGTGGGAAGGATCCAGCCAGAATTTCTGCTCCTAGTTGATATTGTTGCCATTTCCAAGGTGTTCATGTGTTCCTATTCTTTTGAGTGTCAAATCTTGTAACATGGGCTAGTCAAGATCCACCATCTTCCCTTTATTCGTCACCCCAGAACTGAAAGTCATGTTGGCATTATCTTTTTCTGTTCAGATAATTTTACTTCCTACTTCCATTGCAGTAATATATGTGCCCTATCACAAGGCATTTCATTCTGCTCTTATTGGATTAAAATAGTCAGAAACAGTGGCTGACTAATTTAGGTTTGTTAGTGCCCATATTTGGGTGCAATGAGTGCCCTTGGAGCTCTAAATTGGCACCTGTGGTGCATTACAACATCTGCAAACTGAATCATGCCAGTGCCATATTGGCACAAGCAATAGTATGCCGGCAATGAATACCTGCAGGGAGAATGCAGAGCAGGTAAAACATGCGTCAATCAGTGCCAGCTAATATCCTATTTTAACCTCATACACCTGAACACATGTTCGGCAACAAAATTGACCCCTCAGCAGCACCAACGCTATTTAAAATCATCAACTATTTACACTGGTTGATTTCTTCTGGCTGTGATTCTACAAGTGTGTGATATTTTCTACAGTTGATTGAAGTTGTAAAAGTCGACACAGAGTGATGTGACAGATGATGAAGAAAGGAGACAAGAATTCTCGGCAGGAGGCCATATTCACCAGAGTTTACAATGAGCAGATCAGTTACTGGAAGCTCAGTGAGGAACAATGACAGACAACTGCACTTTCGTAAGGACATCCTCACTGAAACCTACCAATTGCCGCAGACAACATTACAACCTCAGAGCAGGGCAAGGACCATATTCCCAGTGGCTATGCAGGTGACTGTGGCGAAGAACTTTTATGCACCTGGCTTTTTCCTGGCTGGAACTGGAGGTATGAGCAACAAATTGCAATTTGACATCCATTCTTTCATAAGGGAGGCCATTAAAAGTTGGTTGGGTGGCATAGCTGATGACTGCAGTGCACAAATCACACACACACCTGCAGTGAAATCCCTCTGTTACATAAAATATGAATGAACAGACCATTGATTTGCACAAAAATACTTCTACTGCCTGCACCATGCTATAGGTAGAGTGGGTGGTTTGCTATGTATTGTACAATCTCTTATGTTGGGACAGCCCTTGCTACCAGCTATGTGGTGAGAAATCCCAATCTTCCTTCATTACCAGTCCCACATCTTACCTTCCCACTGTTACTGACTACCACACGCTGATCAGTAATTAGCTATAATGCAAAAATAACACCCAACTTAAGATAAATGTTCCATGCTAAAATTTTGAATCTAATTATATTGCATACAAAAGTCAACTAAACATCATTTGCGTTAGTGTGTGCCTTTCATGTGTCTTGCCTCAACAATTGCTCCAACGCAATGCCTAGGTTGGTGGAAGCCTGCTGACTTTTTTGTGTTCAAGTGTATGAGGTTAAAGGAGGCTATTAGCTGGCCTTGGAAGATGACCTCAAGCAACTCTGGCATGGGCAACAGCGGTCTGGATGAGCAACAACTAGGACAATGATGGAGTGGCCATTGTAGTATGATGTTTGCTTGCCCCTGAGAGAGGGCAACAGGTTCATTCTCTCCTTCTCTCCAACAGCTTCATGCTCCATAGAACCACTTGCCTGGAACAGCACCTCAGCAGTCCTAATGGTCTTTTGGAAAAAATATTGCTGGATAAATAATAAAGGCAAAATACTGCAGATGCTGGAAACCGGATATAGAAGCAGAAAATGCTGGAAAATCCCAGCATGGCTGTCACATCTGTGGGGAGATAATCAGAGTTAACAGAGTCTGTATGACTTTTCTTCAGAGCTAAAGAGAGGGAGAAATGTGATGGATTTCTTACCGTTGAAGAAGGAGGTAAAATGGAAGGTCAGGGATAGGTGGGAGCTCAGGAGAGATTGGACAATGATATCATGGGAACAAGACAAAGGAAGTGTTAATGGTAGTGTTAAAGACTACAGGAGGTGCTGATAGTGGCAAAAAAGGTAGGATAGCAGAATGTGTTAATAGCAGAATAAGGCAGAAACAGCCCTGTTTGCAAGCGAAACTTAAGAACAAGTGACAGATGACCCTGTGGGGAGAGATGGGGGTTGGGACAAAGCAATTAGATGAAAAAAGGGGTTGGGGTCAAGATGGAAGAGAGAGTTCATGGTCTGAAGTTGTTGAACTCAATGTTAAGTCCAGAAGACTGTAAAGTACGTAATCGGAAGGGAAGGTGCTATTCCTACATTTTGGGTTGGGCTTCACTGGAACATTAAAGCTGGCCAAGGACAGATTTGTGGGCATTGATCATCGCAAGGCGCATCAAGGGTGAGGAGAGAAGGTCACCGGCCTTTAGTGAGGTGGGGGATTTCCATTTCTCTGCTGGCAGACAGGGCTTCAGGAATTTCCCAGAATATTTATTTAACCATCACACTTTTGCTATGTCGCTTTATGTTTTCTAAATCCTATGAGATGCCCTTGCTCTTTTTAAATGAAGGCTAGAATTAATACAAATTGCTGTCATCAGGGCAGATTGGACCATAATCGACTCATGTCATTTAAATTGAAATGCTGTAACACACCATGATTGAGCAAAGGCACTCTTCAGATACTGAAGCAGTCCGTGTCCATCAGCAACAAAGCCTGGATAACATTCTGGCTTGGGCTGATAAGTGAGCAGTAACATTTGCACCACACAAGTGTCAGGCACTGACCGTGTCCAACAAGAGATGACCTAACCAACTCCCCTTGAAACCAATAGTATTACCATAGCTGAATATGCCACTAGCAATACTCTGAGGATTACAATTAACTAGAAACTGAATTTGATCAGCCATATAAATGCTGTAGTTACAAGAGCAGACCAAAAGACTGAAAATTCTGTGGTGAGTAGCCCATCTCCTGACTCCTCAAACTTCCTCAAAGCCTGTCCATCATCTACGTAGCTCAAGTCAGGAATGTGATGGAATATTCTCCACATGCCTGGATGAGTAAGCTCAGGTACCATTCAAGAAGCTCGGCACCATCCAGGACAAACCAGCCTTCTTGATTGGCACCTTCAACATCCACTCCCTCCACCACCAACACACGGTGTCAGCAGTGTGTACCAGCTACGTGATGTACTGCAGAAACTCACCAAGGCTCCTTTGACAGAACATCCCAAACTCACAACCTCTACCATGTAGAAGGGCAAGGCCAGGAGTTGCATAGGAACATCACCACCTGCACGTTCCTCACCAGGCCACACTTGTAGTCCATTCTGGCTTGGAACTATTTTGCCTTTCCTTCAATATCACCAGGTCAAAATCCTGGAACTCTCTCCCGAACAGCATTGTGGACAGAGGGACTGCAGTGGTTCGAGACGGCACCTCACCACCACCTTCTCAAGTCAATGTGGGATGGATAATAAATGCTGGCCTAGCCAGCGATGCCCAAACACAGTGAAAGGATAAAAGCAAAACCAATGTTCATATTCATTTAATGTTCAAATGTTCACTCCATTTGATGGAAGGCCATACACTGTATATAATATAACAAAGCAGTGTTCAAAGATGCCTTTACAAGGCACCTTAAGGACGGCACGGTTGCACAGTGGTTAGTACGGCTGCATCACAACTCCTGGGTCCCAGGTTCAATTCCGGCCGCGGTGACTGTGTGGAGTTTGCACATTCTCCCTGAGTCTGCATGCGTTTCCTTCAGGTGTTCCGGTTTCTTTCCAAAGATATGCAGATTTGGTGGATTGGGCATTCTAAATTGCCCCTTAGTGTCCAAAAGGTTCGGTTGGGATATTGGGTTGCGGGGATTGGATGGAGGCGTGGGCTAAGTAGGGTGGTCTTTCCAAGGGCAAGTGTCGACTCTATGAGCGAATGGCTTCCTTCTGCACTGTAAATGCTATGATTCTTACAGCAAACTTAATACTATACCAATAGCTTCTGAATGACCATAAATGACCAATGAAATGTTTGAGCTGAGTAGACGTTCGATGAGAATATAGAGGGCGATTCTCCCAAATGGAGCCCAAGTGTTCGAGCCGTTGTGAATGCCGTCACATTTCACAATGGCGCTAAATGGGCATGGGGATGACCGATTCTGGCCCCCTGTGGGTTCACGCCGCTCCAGCCTCCTTTCCCGGTGCCAAAATGGGTGCAGCGCCAACCTGATAATGCGCGGGAGATTTCTTCACCGCGCCGGCCCCGACTCAACATGGCGTTCTTCAGGGGCCGGCCATGCCAGAAAGCAAGCCCGGGGGGGAGAGGCTGGCCCGCTGATCGGTGCCAGACCCCATCAGAGCCCCCCCCCGCGGTGAAGGATCGCTTCCCCCCCCCCCCCCCCCCCGGGACAGACCGCCCCCCCCCCCCCCCCCGACTCTTTGCGCAGAGTTCCCGCCGGCAGCGACCAGGGGTGAACGGCGCCGGCGGGTCTCTGTCGTATCCGCGCGGCCAATTGGCCCATCTGGGCCAGAGAATCGGCGGCCCCGCCAAGTCCAGCGGCCCACGGCTGGCACCGCATCAAACGCACCGGCGCAAATGGCGCCGATTCTCCGCACCCCAGATGATCGCGTGCCGGCATCTGGGCGTCGTGGCACGGTTGCGGCGATTCTCCAGCCCGACGTGGGGCTCGGAGAATCGCCTCCATAGAGTTTTGCAATTTTTTGTCATCTGTGTTGAAGATGTGTTTTTCACAATGTTCAGAACAATATATATTAAAATGAACAGCAAACATAAATGTCAGGAATAGTGTCATCAATAGATTTAGCATATGATGTCACTATTTATTATAATAAGCTGAAATAAGTATGTGCCAGAAAAGCAACAGAATTGTTGATTCGAAACGGTGTTTCTGATCAGCCAAATTATAGGCTTTTAAAATACTACTAATGCTTTCACTCTGTTGAGGACTAAATGCAATTTCTGAATTGCAATCAAAATTAAACCATTTTAATTTGTTCCAGGGAGGCTGCAAATTAAATTCAGTTCTGTGATTCTGTATTTTGATTGATTGTACACTTTTGTATCAATTGCCAATAATGTGTGCAAAAATACTCAGCCAGATGTACAAATGAAAAAGGCTTTAAAGATAAAAATGAGTATTCAGTAGACAAATTATTTAAAGAAACACGCATGAACCTATTTTAGTTAAAACTCGTCAATAATGACACTGTTAAAATTATACTTAAATATCGAGCATTCAAAGTTGTTTATGCCTTCAGGTTTCTAATTAGTGTAAAAATTATCACCACCAAGTCTTGATCCCCCTCAGCTGAACAATATCA
Source organism: Scyliorhinus canicula (assembly GCF_902713615.1). Classification (NCBI taxonomy): domain Eukaryota; kingdom Metazoa; phylum Chordata; class Chondrichthyes; order Carcharhiniformes; family Scyliorhinidae; genus Scyliorhinus; species Scyliorhinus canicula. The sequence continues at coordinate 272,116,057 of NC_052146.1, read as the reverse complement.
CTGTTATCTACTTAATCTCAATAACTACGAAGTCCAGGATGTAATATTTATCACTTAATTAATGACTTCTGTGACTGAGGAATACAACATGGAATTTAAATTTAAATTTTGTCTGCTTTTACTGTTTTGATTTAATTGGTTATTTGGGTTAATTTTGTTTCAAAATCAATTTAGAGTGACTGAATCCCTGTTGTGCAGATAGAAATCTATTTCCACAGAATTCTTGTTTCGATTGTACCTGTTTTTGAGTTTATTATCTTATTAATTTCTGTTTCTTTGTTATCCCTTCCTCTTTCCTTAAGAATGTCAGCACTTTAAAGAAAGACACTTGTTCACGATGAAGCGGGGTTTAGCCTGTCCTATAATATGAACACCTCATAATGTTAGGTCAGAGGACCCCTTATGAGACTGGCCTGAGATCGGATCAAATCTCTCATTCCACCGGTTCATTGTGGGAAAAATCCCTGCACAATGATCCTCTGAGCCTTGAGCACCAAAAAAAGCAATCGCCGCGCCCAACCTCGCGAAATTTAACAGAGTCTCGCGGGACGTCACGATCTGGATCTCACCCTCACTAGGCGTGATCGAGATCGGCATCAGGCTCATTTAAATATTTGTGGGCGTCTCCTGGCACCCTGGTCTTAATGGCCGCACCTAGGAGACCTCGCCAGGATGCCATTTAGTACTGTTTTCCACAAACGCGAGCCAATCATAATGGCACTTGGGGAGTTTTCCCAGGCCATTAGAGGTCCTGGGTGGTCAGGGACAGGGCAGGGTGGCACCCTGGCACTTCCTCTGGCACCCAGGGTGGCAGTTCCAGGGTGGCTGGGTGCCAGGTTGGCACTGTTAGGAATCGAGCCCGGAGGAAGGGCTTTACCAGATGGAGGGGGTGGGGTGTTGAGGGTGTGTTCCCAGGGAACTCCCCGAGGTTGGGAGGAAGGGAGGGGGTTGAAAATGGGGGAGGGAGGGGCTAAAAGGTGGGAGGGGTGGGGATGATCAGGGCTGCCAGACAAATGGCGTCCCGTTCTGCTCGGAGCCTTTCCACCTGGGCTCAGGAAATGACTCTATGTGCAGCCCCGTGAAACACCCCGCTAAACGCACCTAAAACCGGACATAGATTTTTTCCGGTTAAAATGCGCCCAATATCTGCTGACCTCCTGGATGCCTCAGTGACACCTGTGCACTTTATTGAATGTTAATTTTGATTTTGTTCACATCACATATTTTGATTTAGTTTTGCTATTTTTGTTATTCAGATTTTTCTTTTAAAGTAATGGTACAATAGATGCACATTTCTATCCTTATTGAACTGGACCCAAACCCATTTTCCCACATAAAATGTGATCTCTTTGCGCCGGAATGGAGGACCTCCTGATGTTTTTGCTCTTCGGCCTGGTCAAGTCTGCCACCCACAGGTCCAGCATTATAGGGCAGGATTCCTTAACTGCTTGCCCATGTTTTGGACTAATATTCATAACTGAGCATGTTTTCTGTGTGACTGCAATATTTTTGTTTTACTTTTAGCACCTTAGTTCGATGTTGTTATTTATTTGCTTAAACGGGAGTTTTTGTAGTGTTTGTTTAAGGCAAGCATTTGATGTTAGTTGTGGAGTGGGCTTTGTCCAATCGCACCTATCTAAAAATAGCACCAGTTCATAGAACTGGATTGAGTGATTTGCTTTATTGTCACATGTACCGAAGTACAGTGAAAAGTATTTTTCTGCAGCCGAGGGAACGTACACAGTACGTACATAGTAGATAAAAGAATAATCAACAGAAAACATTGACAAATGTTACATCGATAAACAGTGATTGGTTACAGTGCGGAACAAGGGGCCAAAAGCAAATACATGAGCAAGAGCAACATAGGGCATCGTGAATAGTGTTTTTACAGGGAACAGATCAGTCCGAGGGGGAGTCGTTGAGGAGTCTTGTAGCTGTGGGGAAGAAGCTGTTCCTGTGTCTGGATGTGCGAGCCTTCAGACTTCTGTACCTTCTACCTGATGGAAGGGTCTGGAAGAGGGCAAACCCTGGGCGCGATTCTCTGCTCACCAGGCCGGGTGGGAGAATTGCGGGAGGGCCGCTCTGACACCCCCTGCGATTCTCCCACCCCCCCAAAATGGCGTCTCGCATTTTGCAACACGCCGCTTGGAGAACTGCGGGTCTCCGTTTTTAACGGCGACCCACGATTCTCCGGCCCGGATGGGCCGAGCGGCCTGCCGTTCCCGACCTGTTCACGCCGGCGGCAACCACACCTGGTCGCTGCCGGCGTGAACATATCGCAAAAGGTGAGTTTGGGGCCCGTGAGGGGCGGAGAGGGGAGCGAGCCCCACGGCCTTGCTCGGGAGGGGACTGGCCCGCGATCGGTGCTCATCAGGCCGGCATCTCCAAGAGACGCACTCTTTCCCCTCTGCCGCCCCGCAAGATCAAGCTGCCACGTCTTGCAGGGCAGTGGAGGGGAAGACGGCAACTGTGCATGCGCGGGTTGGCGGCGGTGAACCTGCGCATGCGCGGCTGACAACATTAGGCGCCGCCGGCCGCGTGATTCTCAGCCCGGCGGCCGAGTTCCCCAAAATGCCGCTTCTAGCCGCCCCGGGGGGGGGGGGGGGGGGGGGAGAGAATAGGGGGTGAGGAGCAGCCTACAACGCCGTCGTGAAACACTCCGGGTTTCACGACGGCGTCGGCCGTTGCGGAGAATTCCCCCCCCCCCGTGTTTGAGGGGTCTCTGATAATGCTGTCTGCCTTCCTGAGGCAGCGGGAGGTGTATACAGGATCAATGTGGGGGTGGCAAGCTTGTGTGATGCGTTGGGCTGAGTTCACCACACTCTGCAGTTTCTTGCGATCTTTGGACCGAGTAGTTGCCATACCAGGCTGTAATGCAGCCGGATAGGATGCTCTCTATTGCACAACTGTAGAAGTTTGTGAGAGTTAATGCTTACATGCCAAATTTCTTTAGCTTCCATAGGATTGGGAAATCCTTTGGCTCCTTTGTCCTCTCGGAACTGATTACCTGTATTTTGTGACATAAATCGTGCCTGTGCTACTCTTGTTTTAGTTTTGATTGGTACTGATTATACTATTTTGATTTAAATTTGGGTATTTATTTTGGTTAGTATGCTTTTTTCTGAAACAATTTAGTGGGCCAGCCTTCTGTGAGATCTTAGCAGTCATGTTCCTTTAATGGAGAGTGATTGAGTCTCACTGCGGTTCGGCGTTGCTGCTTTTACATGTAGATACAGTATTTTCTTTCCTGTTATTGTATGCCTTGCCTTAAATTTATTTTCCATAGAATCTGCCTGCCAAATTGCCTATTTGCTTTATCATTTCAGATGCCTTTGACTGTAATCTTGCTCCCTAACATATGACTACATAGCTTGGCATTGCCATATCCTCCAAGCCATTGATAACTGAGAACATAACCAGTTGTTCAGATACCTATTTTCTTAAGTTAGCTACTGATTTTCTCAATGGTACCCTCACCTCCACCTTTGATGCACTCACCCCCAATTAAACCATCATGCTCTCTCATTGTCCTGGTACAACTTGTCTCGACTCCCTTAAGTTCAAGCGATTTGAATGGAAATGGGGAGGCAATGGGGTAGTGAGATTCAAATCCCAGCCGTAGCAGATAGTGAAATTTGAATTCAATGAACAAGAAACTGGAATTAAAAGTCTAATAATGACCATGAAGCCACTAGGGGCTTTTCACAGTAACTTCATTTGAAGCCTACTTGTGACAATAAGTGATTTTCATTTCACTCAAGCCATTGTCATTTGCTGTCAAAACCCATGTGGATTTTTGTTGGGAACTCTTTCGGGAAGAAAAATGCCATCCTTACCTCGTCTTGCCTACATGTGACTCCAGATCCACAGCAATAGCTCTGAAATGCCACTCATTTAAAGGGCAATTAGGCTGGGCAATAAATGCTGACCCAACCAGCGGTGCCCACATCCCATGAATGAATATTAAAAAAAGTTGGTCCAGCCATTCTATTGCCAGATCTGTCTGGGCCACATAAAGCATTGAGGAAGAGTGATATGGACTCAAAACATTATTGTTTCTCTCTCCACAGATGCTGCCAGGCCTGTTGAGTTTTCACATCATTTTTTGTTTTTGTTTCAGATTTCCAGCATCCATTGTATTTTGCTTCCATTTTACCACATAAAGCAATATTGGGTCCTGCTCTTACCTGCTCACAGTGATCATCCACAACTTCTTTCCTCTACCCGTGAACACTCTCCTCCACCCTCACCTCCAACAATCAGTGCAAGGACCACGTGGACCTCTTTGTCACTGAATTTGAGAATATCTGATGATAAGCCTCTGCTGTTATTCAAACTCCCCCTCCCTCTGGGCCAAACGTTCTCTGAAGTTCCCCCTTCCTTACACTGAACGGCCAGCTATCTCAAGTTTCTCTCTTACCTCCTCCAGGGCTCTGCAACTCATCTTTCCCCACTTCCTGCTCCCTTATCCCTATTCCCACAAAGCTACTGACCACCAAACTCCATAGCTGACATTGTTAGTAGTCTTCTCTCGTCTGGCATTGTCACGCTCTCCTTTAAATCTGCCTCTTCTTCCTACTTTCCAAACAAAAATCAATCCTTGACGCCATGATTCGCTAATCCAGTGCCTCATCTCTTGATTATGTTTATGTCTCCTGAATGCATGCCCATCTTTTCCAGAGTTCCCTCCAATTAGAATTCTGCCCAGTCACAGTGGCCTCATTGAAGTCACAAATGACACCTATATGATTGCGACAAAGATAAACTATGCTTTCTCATTCTTCTCTGCATGTCTTAAGCCTTTTGTATGGTTGGCCACACTACTCTGCTCTCGCTCCTCTTCACTGCTATCCGGCGGGGTGGGACTAGTCTGGTTACGTATTTAGCTATCTAATCATAGCCAGAGTATCACTTGTAATAGTTTTCCTTCCCACTTCTACATCATTATTACTGGTTTCCCCAAAGGATTTATCCTTGGCCCCCTCCTATCTACATGATGCCCCAGAGTGACATCATCCAAAAGTAGAGTGTGAGCTTTCACTTGCACATTACAGAGCTCACCACCACATCTATTGTCCCCTCCGCAGTTTAAAAGTTGTCAGACTGCTTGTCCAACATCCACTAATGGATGTGCAGAAATTTCTTCCATATGCCCACTGGGAAGGTCAACGCCATTGTTTCCCAGACCCCACTCCATTATTTAGCTACTGTCTTGATTACCCCCTGGCAATTGTCTGAGGCTCGCTGTTCAAACACTCGTTGTCATATTTGACCCCAGGACATACTTCTGGTTACATATCCACACCATTACTCAGACTGCCTATTTCCATCTCTGTAACATCACCTAATTACACCCCAGCCTCAACACTTCTGCTGCTGAAATCCTCAGTCATGCCTTTGTTACCGCTAGACTTGACTATTCCAATGACACTCTCATTCAAACTCCCACGTTCTCCCCTCCATAAAATGTAAGTAATCCAAAACACCTCTGCACAGCAAAATACCGCAGATTCAGGAAAACTGTAATGAAAATGCCAACCAGACAACACCTGTGGAGAGAGAAAGGCAGAGTTAATGTTTCAGATCCAACCTCCCCCCCGCCTCCCGCCCGTCGCCCGTCGCCACCCCCGGCCGAGGAAAAGGTCACATACAACCGCCGAGAGCAGGAGAAGACTGAAGGGGGACTGCTGGACCTGTGACCCTGCACCGCAGCCCAGCAGATGGCAGTGGACATGGTCGGAGGGCCCGAGGAAATGGCAGTCGCCAGGGTGGAGGTTGGCATCGGGCAAGTAAGTTAGACACCGCTGAGTTCCACTTCCCCATGGCACTTCCGGATCCCCGTGTGTCATACCGCACCTCCCCCCCTCCCCCTCCACCACCCACCCGCCCCTCCACCACCACCACCCACCCCAACAACCTACCACCACCTCAACCTCTCCCCCACCCCACCCCCACCCAGCCCCCACTCCCCCCTCCGCACACCCCCCCACCACACCCACTCTCCCTGGGCTTGCGATGCAATCATACATATTGTATAAAAGCAAATTACTGCGGATGCTGGAATCTGAAACCAAAAAGAAAATGCCGGATAATCTCAGCAGGTCTGGCAGCATTTGTAGGGAGAGAAAAGAGCTAACGTTTCGAGTCCAGATGTCAAAGCTAAAGACAGAGAAAGTGGGTCTTGTATTGTGTCTTGTAGGAGCTGCTGGTGATGACATGGATCCTTCTGGTGGCCCCTGCCCCCGACCCCGACCCGACCCCAGCCACAGCCAGAACCCCGTGTGATACCAGTTAGGTTGACACAGTTGCAGGGCACAGTGTAGCGTTCAGGGCTAGGGCACAAACCTGTATATATTTGTTCACATGAAACACCTTTTCGCGATGTTATAAGCTGCCTCGGTGCTCTGTCACAAGGGCGTGAGGAATGGGCTGATCTCGGCCGGCCTCAGGGAATGGGCAGATGTTGCGGGTGGGATTGGCCCAGGGACCGCAGTTCAGCCAGTGCTCACCCCTCCGGTGTCCATCCGCCATCACCCCACCTCCGTTACTCCGGGGACTGTGTGATAGAATGGCCAGCCCGCATGTTGGGATCACCCAAGGGGGAAATGGAAAGTGCTACCGTGGGCAGGAGTTAGACATTGTGAAACGATGCGGAGCACCAGAGTTTATCCGAGCAGGTTGCCATCATCCTTCATCCCATGGGCCAGACCCATTGTTACTGCCAACCCAGGGCCCGCACACCTTAGTGAGGTATGTAAAAATCACAGAGGGGATTACAAGCGAGGAGGGATGGTGTGGTGGTGGGATTCAGTGTCCGTGTCCCTGGTCAGTACATCCCCCCCCCCGTCCCCCCTGCCTAGTCGATGAACCCGGAAGCGATTAGAATGCCCCATGCGCGTTGGCCCAGGCTCACATGTTGTGCGGCCTCCTGTGCCTGCCGGGCCCCATGTCCTGCCCATCATCGTCCTCCCCTGCATCCTCCTCATTGGACGAGATCTGCCTTTCATCCTCCTCCTCCAGCGCGTTGCCCCTCTGCTGTGGGATGTTGTGGAGGATTCAGCAGGCCACCACAATGTGGGAGGCCCTCCCAGCGATATATTGGAGGGCCCCTCCAGAGCAGTCCAGGCACCTGAACCGCGGGGCGGGAGTCTCCGACTCCCACCCACCCCCCTGCCGGTCCGGAGAATCACCGGGGGGTGGTCCGGCTGCCGGATTCTCCGGCGTTGGTTTTTCGGCGGAAATCACGTCACGCCAGTCAGGGGCCGCTTGCAGTGCCCCCCCCCCCCCCCCCCCCCCCCCCGGGCGATTCTCTGGCCCGTGATGGGCCGAGTGGCCGCCCATTCTCGGCGGGTCCCGCCGGCGTGAAATACACCAGGTCCATACCGGCGGGACCTGGCTCTGCGGGCAGCCGACAGAGTCCTCAGGGATCGCAGGGGGATCTGGCCCCAGTGGGGGTGGGCCCAAGGTAGCCTGGCCCGCGATCTACAGGCGGGCCTGTGCTGTGGGGGCGGCTGTAACGGTCTGCCATGGCCGGTGTGGAGAAGAAACCCCCCTGCGCATGCACTGGGATGACGCCAGCACACGCTGGCGCTCCCACGCATGCGCCAACTTGTGCTGGCCAGCGGAGGCCCTTCGACGCCGGCTAGCGCGGCACCAACCCCACCAGCGCTGGCCTAGCCCCTTCCGGGCAGCCTAACACTGGAATGGTTCACGCCAGTCCTTGGCGGCGGTACGGCCCGCCCCGCCAGTAAGGGGAGAATCCCGCCCTGCATCCTCAGAATGCCAAAGCACCACTCGATCGCGGACCTGGTCGCGGCATGGGCGTCGTTGTAGAGGGTCTCCGTGTCGGTCTGCAGTCTCCAGATAGGCATCATCAGCCATGACCGTACCAGATAACCCCTGTCGCCCAGGAGCTAACCCTCCAGTCGGGGGTGCACCTCGAAGACGGCAGGAACCTCCAAGTATGTCAGGATGAAGGGGGAGTACATGAAACGCATCTGATCGTCACACACCAGCTTCACATTCATCGAGTGGAACCCTTTTCAGTTTGTGAAGACAGGCCTGCCATCTGCAGGTGCTTGTGGGGTGACATGCATCCTGTTGATCACCCCCTGGACCCGGGGCATCTTGGCAATGGTGGCGAACCCTGCTGCCAGGGCATCCTGGTGGGCTTGGTCAACATTGAAAAGGATGTATTATGTTGACTGGGCATACAGGGCCTCCGTGGGGTGCACCTGTGCACCGAGCTCTGTGAGATTCCAGACAAGTCCCCACTCGGCACCTGGAAGGAACCCGTGGCGTAAACTCTCAGGGCGACTATCACCTTGATGTACATGGGGGGCGGCTGTCCTCCTCCATTCCCCTGCGGTGGCAGGTGCACCATGATCTGCCAGATATGTTGCTCTGTCCCCCTGCTCAGCCGGAGTCGTCACCTAATGAAGGAGCAGTGCTCCAAAAGCTTATGATTTCAAATAAACCTGTTGGACATTAACCTGGTGTTGTGACACTTCTTACGGAATCCTAGAATGACAGGCACTGCTGGTATATGTGAGGCCTCATGCTGCATCTTCTTTGTACCTCCTCCTCCTCCTCGGCCTATTGGGTGGCTGGCTCGCCATCCTCACTGGCTGCCTCCAGTTCCTCTGGTGCACACTTCACTGCTATGGTGTCCTCCTCCTCGAGCAGCTCTAGCTTGTACAGCCACAGGGCATCTCCCAGGGCTGCAGCGACTAAGAGGAAGGCCACCATTTCTGATTGAATTCCAATATCCATTGTCTGCACGGGGTGAAAGGTAGATGGTCAGTGGGATGAGCAGCAAGGTGGTTTCCTTACAGGCCACGGCAATAGCGTCCGTGCCTGGACACTGCTCGGGTCATGTGGGGGGTCACCCTGGCCCCATAGCCCACCCCCGTCATCCCCCCAGCCGACCCGATCCTGTTCACCCCCCACTAACCCGGCCAGTGTTAGGACTGGCAGCCCATGATCGTGCCTCTGCATGCCCTATATCCCTCTCTCCCTCATCAACCATGGGCGCCTGTTTCCCGATTTTTAAAAGCACAAGTGAACCTTGCCAATGGGAAATCCCCCAGTGGAGGTCAAGCATCGCAGAGGCCCCGGAGAATACCAGGTCAGGCCCGCTATTGATATGCCAACGGTGTTTGGAGAATTGCGATTTGGCGTGAACGCTGCGGCGTCCACAGTTTCGGCAACAGGATCTATTCTCCAACCAATTGCCTTTCCCGATTTTGATCTCGCCCTTGGTGTTTAATTTTACTTCATACTCCTCCTTTGAAGTACTTTGAGATGCTTTATTAATTTAAAGGTACTGTATATATGCAATTTCTTGACCGTCTGGAATATTAAAAGTGGCATTTACACTTGGAAATAATAGTCACATAAACATATTTTAACATGCAGTGATTAATTATTCTAAAGAGTGACATTTTCAAAAATTGATCATTTTATAAATTAAGATGAGTGATTGTTAGATTATTTGCAATTTTACCTTGTCACTTAAGGAGACCATGTTCAGTGTTGACTCTGGGAGAAGTGAGTCGTTCTGGTATATGCAAATAGCTTGTGCTTAACGTGTATTCATGGATCCACTGTCAGGTTTTGAAGTTTCAATGCAAGATATTGCTCAGGTTCAGTACCACCGGCAACTCCCATAATTGGACATTGTGTTCCCTACAATCTGGAGTGCATCCTGTTCTGTCCCATATTTATGTAAATGATGTAAGGACCTTCAGCTGGATTCTTCGGTCCCCACAGCCGTGTGTTTCTTGACAGCGAGAGGCGGCACCGTGGGGGAACATTGCAGGAGGAACGAGAGAATCCTGCCACCAGCAACGGCCGGAGAATTCTGGCCCTAATGATTATAACTGAGAGATATTACTCTGTACACCAGCCACTTTGTACATTTGATGCTGGAATGTACCATATGTTACCACATGATTCCCTGCCCTTTGACTGCAGATTGATTATGAATTCTTATCAGTTCAAGACTTCGGCTCTACACCAGCAAATTATATTACTTGCAAAATACATGAGTGACCAGTAAATAATGTAAGACAATCTTTGTGTATTTCTCGATATATGGAAGATGGCAGTCACTCTTAATCCTTGCTCTATAGATCTAGTTACCATTTTAACACTAGCTCTGCAGTTCTACTGGCTGACACAATAGTTTAAAATAAAGGCCCTGAAAATCTTCAGGCTGGTATCACGGTCCCCATTGGCAACAAACTCAACTCAGTCACTGGTTAACGTAGAATTCTCTTCCACAACTTCCAAGGCTCCGATTTGGAGGTAAGTTTGCCGCCCTTTCACACTAGCTTTTTTGACCTTTGTTGCAAATCGTTCTACAGACATCTCTGGGGAGACAATCTCACCAAGCTGAACAAATCTGACAGTGCTCCTATTGTTTAGGACCCACGCTGAAACCTACTCTGTCTGCCCTTTCAGTCTTCATCATTTACCCCTTCTATAATGGCAAAAGGCTCTAAGGTTGCTGACTGTTTTTAACAGGACCCTTGGAAGACTGATATAGTACATCTTTGTAGTACATCTATAGTCATCATCGCTCAGTGGTTATTTCCTTTAAGAAGTAAGGAGATTGTAGGTGCTATGAATGCCCTCATATGGACGACAGCTCCAGTTTCAGAAAGCATAATAGGGATGGTACTCATTACTAAGGTCTTTACCTCCCACTCACCAATACTACTATCCTTATTTGCTGGATTACAGAGAGTAACATCTCAATTGAAAAGCCTTCAAATTTATGGTCTGGTGACCTGAGGAAGCAGCAACTCGCAGTGAATCATATTGCTACAGGTGCAGCAGCAAAGCTGGATTTTCCCCTTCCCTCCTTTTCCTGGTGCAAATTGCTTACAGAAGGCACTAATAGTGGCCAGGAATCTGTCATGTGTATGTAATAAAAGTACACTGAAGAAAATAGGGACATTTTGAGGAAGAGCACATTGACCAGGGAAAGTACAGTTTCAATGTTGTTTTAGTGTTAATTCCCCCACAAAGAAAATTCTAGCTCACTACCTTTGCATTCTGTCTGCATTATTACAGTGAACTTTCTACATGTGGTGTCAGAGGCAGCCAGTGTGATCTTGGATCTCGGGAATTTGAAACAGAGTGGGAATCCGGCACAGAGCGGGAATAGGTGCTTTTTGCTTTTTCTCCTAGCTTTGATACTTTAAAATCTTCTGTGAGGCGGTCTTGCCCTGCTGCAGCTGTTGAGATTACAGGGGAGAGAGCTGATTGGTAAGTAATGGGTACGGTCGGTAAGTCTTTACTAATTTTATCACTTATCACACTGAGATTTAAAATGAATGGGAGCTGAGAGGGTCCCCTCTGGGGTGTAGGCAGAGTTTGAAATACAATCCAGGAGAGACGTCATAGAAAAACAGTAAGTTCATTGGCTGGTAAGTAGCTGCTAATTTGCATTACCAATTCTAAATTGCTTCAGATTAAAGGTAAAAAGATAAATATTTTACAGATGCGAAAGACAAAACAAAACTGGAAACTAAAAAAACTAAAATCTAATTAAATAAAATTGAGACGCAGGGCCAAGGGATGTGCTGTACCTGCATGATGTGGGAGCAGGTGGACTCCATTGTGATTCCTCATAGTCCGAGAATCATAAAATCCCTACAGTGCAGAAGGAGGCCATTTGGCCCCTCAAGTCTGCACCGAACCTTTGAATGACTACACTACCGAGGCCCAATCTCCTGTCCTATTCCTGCAACTCTACCCTCAGGGACAATTTAGCATGGCCAATCCACCTAACCACTCATCTTTTGCATGTGAGAGGAAACCGGGGCAAACCAGGGCACCTGGAGGAAACCCAAGCAGACCTGGGGAGAATGTGCAAACTCCACACAGACTGTTACCTGAGGTCGGAATCGAACCCAGGTCATTGGCATCTGGGTGAGGCAGCAGGACAAACCACTGTGCCAATGTACCGTCAAGTGTTGGTTGCTTGAGGAACTTCGGTTCAAAATTTTGGATGCTGCAACACATCAGGGAGGGGGAGAGTTACTTTGACGCTGTGTTTCAAGAGGCAGTCACACCCCTTAGATTAACTACCTTGAATTCGGCCAGTGGTCAGGAACAGGATGGTATGACTATGAGAGAGGTAGGTGGAAGGATCCAGGAGATGAGGGTAGCAGGGTGGCATTGGGCAGCAGGGTAGCATGGTGGTTAGCATAAATGCTTCACAGCTCCAGGGTCCCAGGTTCGATTCCCGGCTGGGTCACTGTCTGTGTGGAGTCTGCACGTTCTCCCCCTGTGTGCGTGGGTTTCCTCCGGGTGCTCCGGTTTCCTCCCACAGTCCAAAGATGTGCCAGTTAGGTGGATTCGCCATGCTAAATTGCCCGTAGTGTCCTTAAAAGTAAGGTTAAGGGGGGGGTTGTTGGGTTACGGGTATAGGGTGGATTCGTGGGTTTGAGTAGGGTGATCATGGCTCGGCACAACATTGCGGGCCGAAGGGCCTGTTCTGTGCTGTACTGTTCTATGTTCTATGTTCTATGAGGTTGCAGGAGCCTCAACCTTGCCCTTGTCCAACAAGGTTGCAATTCTTGCTCCCTGTGTGGATGAGAACGGGGACTGTGGGGAGAATGAGCAAACTGACCACAGCAACAAGGAAGTTAGATAAAGGAGAGCCAGTGGACGTGATCTATTTGGCTTTCCAAAGGATTTTGACAAGGTGCCGTACAGGAGGCTGCTAAATAAGATAAGAGCCCATGGTGTAAGGGGCAAGGTGCTGATATGTATAGAGGATTGAGAGACCGGCAGAAGGCAGAGAGTGGAGATAAAGGGATCTTTCTCAGGATGGCAGCTAGTGACTAGTGGTGTTCCGCAGGGATCAGTGTTAGGACCATAACTATTCACAATATACATTTTTGATCTGGGAGAAGGAACTGAGGGCATTGTTGCTGGGTTTGCAGATGATGCAGATATATGCAGAGGGAGAGGTAGTGTTGTGGAAATGGGGAGGCTGCAGCAGGACTTGGACAGGCTAGGAGAGTGGGTATAGAAGTGGCAGACGGAATACAATGTGGAAAAGTGTGACTTCAGTCCATAAGAGGGTCATTCAGGAGTCTGGTAACAGCGGGAAAGAAGCTGTTTTTGAATCTGTTTGTGTATGTTCTCAGACTTTTGTATCTTCTGCCTGATGGAAGAGGTTGGAAGAAAGAATTACCCGGTTACTTGATAATCTTGGTCACTATCACGTTATTTTTCCTTTTTGGGAAGTTGTTTTTCCCAAAAGTTGATCTCTCTCTCTTTCCGAGTTCGAGGATCCGACCATGAGTGTAGCCCACCATGAGTGAAGGCAATATTTTACAGCCTACCCCTTTATTTTCAGTGTTTCTCTTTTCTAGGAGGTTTTTCTATCTTTCTGAGCCCATCGATTGTGCAAATCGACTGGCACAACAGTCGAAGTTCTGGCTGAATAAATTTTCTCTTTTCTCACCTCCTACTCTCGGAGTGCTTCCAGGTAGCAGCGCACAGAAAGAATTTAAGAACGGCCCTGAGTGCTTTCATTCACTTCTAAAATAAACATGCGCTCTTAGTAAGCCTAAAAACTCAGTTGCATTCAGCCAGTTTTACCGCACATTTATGGATGAGGGAGTGGTCTCCCAAAATCGCTCTTCGCCTTGTGAGCCAAGTCTGGCTGTTTTTTTTCCTGACTATTTCACTGTAAAAAACATTCCGGTCTCCAACTTGTTATTAATACTGTTATGTTTTTGGGGTTTTTACTTTTACTCATAGTATAAACAAAGGACAACCAGGTTGCCGGTGTTATGACTTCCTTGGGGGCCAAGGACTATGCTCTATTTGATTTCCCCCTTACAAACCGCTGCATATGAACTCCCTCGGTAATTGGGGGTGGGGGTTTCTCCTTAATCAGGGGAAGCTACTCTGTATAAAGACCCTGACCTGAGGGCGGCCCTTCGGAGAGAGGAGTAGTTGTTTTGTTACGTGTCGCGTCTTTTCGCCCGACGTCACTTCGTCCACGACACTTTGTCCACGTCTTTTGGTCCAACGTCTTTTGTCCGCACGTCTTTTGGTCCTACGTCTTTTTGTCCGATGATTTTTTTCGTCAAAGACTTTTTGTAACTTGTTACGTCTTTTGTCCGATTATTTTTTTGTCAAAGACTTTTTGTAACTTGTCCAATTGTAACAATTGTCCAATTGTTGTCCAATTGCAAATAGAAATCAAGGTATAATATCTTCACTAATGCACATAGCAAGGTATAATATGTAATAAAGGATTTTTATTACCGGTCTCTATCGTTAAAGGATAGTTATTATCGTTCTCTTTCCTTTAACGAGCCTCGTTAAAGGATAGTTATTATCGCTCTCTTTCCTTTAACGAGCCTCGTTATTATCGTTCTCTTTCTTAATTCGCCCATCCCGAAATGGCAAAGTTCATTATGTCGACGAAGAGCAAAAGAAAGGTAGCTGATGAAAGTAATTACATCTACGATTTTCATTCAAGCAGTACAAACCTAGGAAAAGAATACTGGAGATGTGAGAAAAGAAGGCTGTGTTCAGTGCGGATTCACACGGTAACGGAAAACAATGAGCAGAAAATTATTTATTTTTCTAATGAGCACCTTCATCCAGCTGATGTTAATTCATTAAATGCTAGAAAAGCAGTTGCAGAAATAAAGCATGAAGCAGTGGAAAACATAGCAGCAAGTTCGCGTAGCATACTAGCGGCCAAGTTTACGCAACTATCAGAAAATACCTGTTCTCAACTTCCTAGGTTGCCCGTCGTCTCAAGGACTATTCAAAGGTGCCGACAAAAAAATTCTGGATTTCCCGCTAATCCAGCGGCTAGACACCGTTTTGAAATACCTGACGAATATTGTAAACTTGACAATGGCGAACAGTTTCTGAGATACGATTCGGGCGCCGAGGATCAACAGCGCTTACTAGTATTCGCATCAGAAGGTGCTCTTCAGGATTTAGCATCATATCGTCATTGGGCATGTGATGGAACATTCAAGATTGTGCCACAACAATGGTTTCAACTGTTCTGCATTCATGTACAAGTTAAAGGTAGCAGTTTTCCACGGGTCTTTGCATTACTGCCGAATAAAAGAAAGCAGACATACAAATTATTTTTTGACCAATTGAAAATTATGCAACCTAATGCAGATCCGATTGATATCATGGCAGATTTTGAAGTTGCAGTTCACAAGGCAATTAATTCATCATTCCTTAATTCATCTGTCGTGGCATGTTTGTTTCATTTGAGCCAATTGGTGTTTCGAAAAATTACAGATTTAGGCCTCAAAGAAAAATACAATACAGACTCTGAATTCTGTCTTAAAATTCGATGTTTTTCAGCATTAGCTTTCCTCCCCGTTGAAGATGTCGAAGAGGCTTATGAAGATTTAATAGACGATGAAGAAATACCTGCTGAATTCATCGTTTACTTCGACTTGACTTACATAGGCATTGTGAGAGGACGTGGTGCCAGACGAAGGAGAGAAACACCTACATTCCCGACAGCTGTATGGAATGTTAATCAGCGTGTTCTACAAGATCTACCGAGAACAAATAATGCTGCTGAGGGGTTTCATTCTGCGATAAAGCGTTCGGCGGGTGGAGCTCATTTGAATATTTGGAGGTTAATCAAAACTCTGAAGGAAGAGGAAGGGTTAATAATAGGCAAAAAGACTCAAATTTTTCGGGGAGATCAGTCGAATTCATGTACGTGATTTAAAAAAATAACTGAACGCCTCAAAAGATTGGTCACTGAATATGAATTGAAGAATTGGCCACCAATTGGCTGGGTCACTGTCTGTGTGGAGTCTGCACGTCCTCCCCCTGTGTGCGTGGGTTTCCTCCGGGTGCTCCGGTTTCCTCCCACAGTCCAAAGATGTGCGGGTTAGGTGGATTGGCCATGCTAAATTGCCCGTAGTGTCCTAATTAAAGTAAGGTTAAGAGGGGGTTGTTGGGTTACGGGTATAGGGTGGATACGTGGGTTTGAGTAGGGTGATCATGGCTCGGCACAACATTGAGGGCCGAAGGGCCTGTTCTGTGCTGTACTGTTCTATGTTCTATGTTCTATGTTCTATGATTCAACAACAAAAATTGATTTTTTGAGGAATGTTGCATATAATTTGCATCAATTGTAAGTGATATCTTATCTAAGTGATATGATATCTTTCGGGAATTTTAAGTAATTAGTAAACTTTTAGATTTTTTAAATACATTTTTCAACTGTATTTTACTTGCATTTTATCAATAAAATTCTCATAATAAATTATTAGTTCTGTGAATCTATCATTGAAGATATTATCCCTGGTTTTCTACGGAGTTTATTTGTAATTGGACAAAAAGACGTTGGACCAAAAGACGTGCGGACAAAAAGACGTAGGACCAAAAGACGTGGACGAAGTGACGTTGGACGAAGTGACGTCAGACGAAAAGACATAGCACCGTTTGTTATTTTATATATACCATAATAAACCAGTCGTTCATTTCTACCCTACCGTGAGCTCCTGCTGACTCTCTCGGTTGGGTTCTACAGCCACACTGTAGGTTACTAACTGATGAACCATCAATCGAACGCGAGACGAGTTGCTGTACAAATGTTAGGCTTTAATAAGCTAGCAGTTAGCCCTGCGGTCGACTACAGTAAATGGACGACCGCCGGGCATTCTGGGTATTTATACCTCGCTCTGGAGGCGGGGCTAACTCAGCCTCTCGACCAATCGGGGAGCCATCACATGACTGGTCTCAACCAATCGGTCGAGAGGCACATGACCGACCAGGGCCAATGGTAAGCCGGTGTTCTGCACCAATGGCAGACAGCTATGCAAATCATACCACCACACTAACCAGTTGTCAGAGTTTATTGCAGTGGTGTTACTTGCTCACAGTCTACGCTGGAAGAGAGGGAAATCTCCCAAGTGCCTCTGATGATATCACCATGTAATCATGTGACATGCTGCACAGAGGGTATTGGCAACAATACATAACACATCCTGGAGGGCCACACGTGGCTGATCCTCCCCTTCATACATGACTGCGCATACAGACATAGCGCCTTGATCATGAGATGATAATGAACGCTAATGCCGTTCCCGACATTGCTGATCGGGAAACTTGACCCACCATTGACCTGTCTTGAAATACGGGGAGAATAAAATTCTAAACTATTTTCTTGCCATTGGAAAATTGATTTATTGACTCACGCCAAATTAAGTGCGATTCATGCTGTTGGCGGAAGTGGAAGATTCCACCCATGATTTGCATTTTCTATGTCTTAAAGTACCCCATTCACAAAATACACTGAATCCGATGTTCTGTTTCGAGTAGTGAAGCATTTGCATGTTAAAAATTCAACACCAGCTAAAAGTAAATTTCATACCCATCCTTTGGTCCTGTCTCCATACACTCCTCAGTAGCCGTTGTGGCTCAGTGGTAGCATTCTTGCCTTTGCGTTAGAAGGTCATGGGCGGGATTTTCATTTGGCCGACGCAGAAATCGCGATACGCAATCAGGCGGAGAATCGGTTCTGACGGCAAAATGGCATCACCACGACAGCGCTGTCAATACAGGAAACACCGTTTTCATATCATTAGCGGGTCTGACCCAGTATTCTCTGGGGTCTCCGCGATTCTCCTCGTCTGACGGGTCGAGTTCCCGACGACGCAGTTCACTTGTGCTTTTAAAAATCATGAAAGTTTCATCGTGGCTGATGAGGGAGCGAGAGAGGGGGTAGGACACATAGGGGCGCGTCTGTGGGCTGCTGGGCCGGACATTGGCCGGGCTGACTGGGGTGGGGGGAGCTCTGCCAAGGCTGGGGGAGGGGGATGATGGGGGGAACTGGCTGGGTGGCCGGGGACCTCCCCACGCGACTGGAATGGTGCCCAGGCATGGACCGCCATTACCGTGGACATCTTGCTATGCACCCACTGACCACCCACCCTGTCTCCTGGTTCTGCAATGTGACACTGGACATATGACCTCCCCCCCTCACACCCCACCCCCCCCACCACACTACCTTCCCCACCCACCCAGTCGCCACACCCCAACGACCCACCCAAAGCAACACCTATAGTAGCTCCTAGAAGGCAATCGAATATACAGCTGGCGAGGGCAGTGGCAGCCGATGGTACCCTTGGCATCAGGGACCGGCGGCAGGGCCGGAGTCCCCTGTGTTGCCGGCCACTGATGGAGCCAGGGGTGTGGGAATGACGTAGTGGGGAGCACGCAGAGCCCACGGTGCCAACCAAGGCCACCATGTAGCCCACTGGACCCAGTTGGGCATGGGGGTATGTACCATGTTAACATGTCTGCCTTTCACCCCCTACAATGGATATTGGAATTCAACCAACTTTGGTGGCCTTCCTGCTAGTCGCTGCAGCCATCAGGGAGGCCCTGCGGCTTCATGAGCTGGAGCTGCTCTAGGAGGAGGAGCTGCAGCAGCAGAGCATGGCGCAGAGGAACAGGTGGCAGCTGCCCAGGATGGAGAGTGAGCTGTCCAACAGGCCAACGAGGAGGAAGTGCCAAAGAGGCGCTGCATGAGGCCTTGTGTGTACCAGCACCGCCTATCATTCAAGGACATGCCAGACTGGGCATGCCGTCAAAGACACTGGCTGAGCAGAGAGACAGTGCAACATATCTGCCAGATGATGGCACACCTGGCATCGTGGAGGTATGGGGGAGGATACTCACTCGGTAGCCGTCAAGGTGATGGTTGCCTTGAACCTCTATGTGACCGGGTCCTTCCAGGTGCCGAGTGGGGACCTGAACGGGATCTCACAGACCTCAGTACACAGGTGCACCCACACCTTCACGGAGGCTAAATGCCCAGGCGGCTCAATATATCCACTTCAACGTAGACCAAGCCCACCAGGCTGCCCGGGCTAAGGGTTCGTGGCCATGGCCGGGATTCACCGGATCCAGGGGCTGATCAACAGGATGCATGTCCCCTATGGGCACTTGCAGATGACAGGTCACTCTACACCACCGAAAGGGTACCACTTGATGAACATGCAGCTGATGTGTGACCATCAGCTACGCATCATTCACCTCTGCTCCCGGTAGTGTGCACGACGTCTTTATCCTGTGTGGTGAATTATAAACGTAGTAATTCACACTGTGTTCTATTATATGTATTGAGTCCTTGTGAACTCTGTATACGAGCCGTTGCGCGGCTCTGCCCATAGGGGGAGATGAGGAGTTTGTACTGGGCTCTGCCCTTGGCTCCGCCCATGGCTCCTCCCACTAACCGGAAGTATAAAGCTCTGCAGTCGTGAGCCTCCTGCCAGTTCATCTCGTCGCAGGCAGGCTCAGTTGTAAGACTATTAAAACCACTGTTCACTTCCAATCATGTGTCTTGTGAATTGATGGTCTCATCAATTTAATAGTCTTAGGAAACTTGAAGAAAACTACTATGTAATCAGCCCTCAAACCTGACCGACTAGAACTCGACCCGCAGGCTGCAGAGGCGAAAGAAATCTTTCTACACTGGCTCAGACGTTTCAAGGCCTACCTGGCTGAATCAAGCACTTCAGAAACTACGGAGGAGCAGAAACTCAGCCTACTGCACGCAAGGGTAAGCCACTGTATCTCTACTCAACTTAACAGTACTCCCTCGTATACGGAGGCCCTGGCCATGCTCAATCGAATGTACGTGAGGCCCATCAACGAGGTATACGCGCGCCACATTTTTACGACCCGCCGCCAGCGCCCCGCGGAGTCGCTGGACGAATTCCTGCGCAATTTAAAAGCTTTAGCTCGGGGCTGCAATTATCAAGCTGTATCAGCCGCCCAACATATGGAGCTCGCTGTCCAAGATGTATACGTAGGAGGGCTCAGGTCAACTGTGTGCACCAGCGGTTGCTTGAAAAAGGGGCCCAGAACTTGGAGGACACTGCAGAGTTAGCTACAACTATGGAGGTCTCATTCCGCAGCCTCACCTCTTTCCCCGTGGACCAAGCGACCCCATCATGGGCCCCCAACCAGTGACTGCCCCAGGCCTGCGCCGTGTGGCCACCCATCCAATACGCAGCTCCAGTGTGCCATTTTTGTGGGCAGCCCCAACACCCACGGCTGTGGTCGCAAAGGACACTATGCCTGGGTCCGCCTGGCGAAGAAAACCCCCACTCCAAACTCTCCCCGCAGCCCAGAGCACTCGCTTCCCAAACTCGCAGGCCCCGAAATGCTCCAGCTGTATGCCGACTCCGCCCCCACCTGACATGTGCGACTCATGGGGGCCGCCATTTTGGCAATCCTCCTCCACGCGGCCGGCCACGTGCGACTCATGGGGGCCGCCATCTTGGATGCCATCTTCCACGCCGCCCGCCACATGCGATCCACAGGGGCGGCCATCTTGGGATCCATCCTCTTCAACCTCTGAAAATCACCTCGAAGACTACGACCTCAGCGGACAGTCATCAAGGAGCCACTCCAGCACAGCTGATCGAGCCGCCGACTACCCGCAACTCAGCGCGGTCACGTTGGACCAGTCCCATCCGAAACACCTCCGCAACTCGATGATGACCTTTAGCTTAAAATCAACGGGTACAGTACACCGTGCCTCTTCGACTCCGGGAGCACCGAGAGCTTCGTACACCCAGATCTGGTAAGACGCTGTTCGCTCCCTATTTTCCCTGCACGGCAAACTATCTCCCTCGCTTCGGGCTCACACTCTGTTCACCTCCAAGGGCGCACCGTCGCGACCCTAACAATTCAGGGCGCCAGCGTACTCCCCGAACTCTGCATGGTAGAGTTTCTGAATGGTAGTGGACTATAACAAACCATTAATCGGTTCACCCTCCTCGATGCGTACCCTCTCCCCCGGATTGCAGACATGGTGAATCAGATCGCCCAGCACCGTATTTTCTCCACGGTGGATCTGAAGTCTGCATACCACCAGCTCCCAATCCGCCCGGAGGACCGCCACTACACGGCGTTCGAGGCAGATGGCCGCCTCTTCCATTTCCTCCGGGTTCCCTTTGGCGTCACGAATGGGGTTTTGGTGTTCCAACGAGCAATGGACCGAACGGTGGACCAGTACGGGCTGCGGGCCACATTTCCGTACTTGGATAACGTCACCATCTGCGGCCATGATCAGCAGGACCACGACGCTAACCTCCATCGATTTCTCCAAACTGCCTAGAAACTTAACCTCACATATAACACGAAGAAATGCGTTTTCCGCACGACCAGGCTAGCCATCCTCGGCTATGTCGTGGAAAACGGAGTCCTGGGCCCCGACCCGGACCGTATGCTCTTAGAACTCCCTTTCCCTCATTGTCCCAGGGCCCTCAAAAGGTGCCTGGGATTCTTCTCGTATTATGGCCAGTGGGTCCCTCAGTATGCGGACAAAGCCCGCCCACTATTTAAGGCCACACTCTTTCCTCTGTCAGCTGAGGCTCGCCAGGCCTTCACCTGCATCAAGGACGACATCGCCAAAAGCGGCAATGTGGGCGGTGGATGAATCCGTCCCTTTCCAGGTGGAGAACGACGCCTCAGAGGCCACTCTCGCCGCCACTCTAAATCAGGCAGGGAGACCAGTCGCCTTTTTCTCCCGAACCCTCACCGCTTCAGAACTTCAACACTCCTCAGTCGAAAAGAAAGCACAAGCCATCGTGGAAGCTATACGACACTGGAGGCACTATCTCGCAGGTAGGAGGTTCACCCTCATCACCAACCAAAGATCGGTTGCCTTCATTTTTGACAACTCACAAAGGGGCAAAATTAAAAATGATAAAATCCAGCGGTGGAGGATTGAACTCTCCACCTACAAGTACGATATTATGTACCGACCGGGGAAGCTCAACGAGCCCCCAGATGCCCTGTCCCGCGGCACGTGCGCCAGCGCGCAAGACGACCGCCTGAAAGCTATCCACAATGACCTCTGCCACCCGGGGGTCACCCGGCTCGCCCACTACATCAAAGCCCGAAATCTGCCTTTCGCCACCGAGGAGGTAAAAGCCATCACCAGGGATTGCCTGATCTGTGCGGCGTGCAAACCGCACTTCTATAGACCAGACAGGGCCCACCTGGTAAAGGTATCCCGGCCCTTTGAACGCCTGAGCATCGATTTCAAAGGGCCACTCCCCTCGACCAATCGGAATGTGTACTTCGATGAGTTCCCCCGCTTCCCGTTTGCCATCCCGTGCCCCGATATGACCTCCCACACAGTCATCAGAGCCCTGCACAGTATCTTCACCCTGTTCAGGTTCCCCTGCTACATACACAGTGACAGGGGTTCGTCCTTTATGAGTGACGAGCTGCGTCAGTACCTGCTCGACAAGGGCATCGCCTCGAGCAGGACTACCAGCTACAACCCCAGGGGGAATGGGCAGATGGAGAGGGAGAACGCGATGGTCTGGAAGACCGTCCTACTGACCCTCCGGTCCAGGAATCTCCCGACCTCCCACTGGCAGGAGGTCCTCCCCGACGCGCTCCATGCTATTAGGTCCCTCCTATGCACAGCCACCAACCAGACCCCTCACGAACGGCTATTTGTTTTTTCTAGGGGCACTACCACGGGGGTTTGCTCCCAGCATGGTTGAAGACACCAGGCCCGGTTCTCCTCCGGAAGCACGTCCGGGCACACAAAACTGACCCACTCGTAGAAAGAGTGCTCCCACTCCACTCCAACACTCAATACGTTTTCATCGAATACCCTGATGGCCGTCAGGACACTGTTTCCCTCCGGGACTTGGCGCCTGCAGGATCCAACTCCACCACCACTGCCGCCGAGTTCATCTCATCGCAGGCAGGCTCAGTTGTAAGATTATTAAAACCACTGTTCACTTCCAATCACGTGTCTTGTGAATTGATGGTCTCATCATCCTGGCACACTCAAGGAATCCAGACATGTTCGAGACATCCCCAGTGACAGGGGTTATCCACTGTGGTTGTGGCTAATGACACCTATCCGGAAGCCACAGACTAGCGTGGAAACCCGTGGCAACAATGCCCACATAGCAACTAGGCGCATTATCAAGCAGTGCTTCGGGCTCCTGAAGGTGCGATTCAGGTGCCTGGACTTTTCAGGAGGGGCCCTCCAGTATGATGCTGAGAGGGTCGCCTGCATCGTGGTGGCCTGTTGCGTCCTCCACAACAGCACGCAGCAGAGGGGTGACATGGCAGAGGAGGAGGATGAATACCAGTCCTCGTCCGCCGAGGAGGAGGGCCCTAGGTTGGCAGTAACATCAGGTGGTCCATGGATGGAGGATGATGACAACCAAACCGGCTCCGCATCGTATGCCAACATCTGACTCTTGCCCACCAGAGTCCTTTCCACCTTCCACAAGAGTGATCCCTGCATGTGAGCTGGCCATTCCATGACATGATCCCATCAAATCCCTGGGATGGTGGTGATGGGGACGGTCGGGCGTGAGGAGGATGGGGAGTCCAGCCCACCCACAATGTCTGCCCATTCCTGCCCTCCACTGCCCAACCCAGACAAGCCCACCCCTCACACCCATCTGACAGAGCACTGAGGCAGGTTGCAACAGTGGTAACAGGTGTTTAAAGTGAACAAATATTTAGTGATTTGTGCCCAAGCCCCTATAATTAAACTGTGCCCTGCACCTTTGCCAACTTAACTGGTGTCTACCTTTCTGGCCTTACGGGCCCCAGCTAGTACAGCAGGAGTGGAGGCAGCCTGCTGTGATTCCCACCCTGCAAACTGGGACCCCGTTGACGGGCGTCTTCTGGGGTGACTGGGGCTGGATGGGCCCAGCTGATGCTCGGGTGTCCCAAGTGACGTGGTGCCACCCCGTTTTTGCCCGCTGCCCATGATGCACCAGGGACAGGAAGGGGGGGGTGGACCAATGTGCTGCTGTGTTCTGGCAGCTCCCTTGCGGGAGTCACCGGCACGGGGCCCCATCGCTTCCTCCTCCCTCGGGGTGCCCGATGGTCCTCGGGCTATTCCATGGGACGGGGTGCGAGCGGAGCTAACTCCTGAGGCTTCGTGCCAGTCCTGGAGGCCCGCTCTGGTCTTCACCACGGTCTGCATATTTGTGGCCATGGAGCACAGGGAGTGGACCATTTGCATCTAGGACTGCACCACATCACGCTATGACTGTGCCACCACATTCTGGGTTTGTGTCACATCAGCTAGTGGCTGTGTCATCTCCCTATGGGATTGGGCCATCTCCCTCTGTGTCTATGCCACATCGGCCAGCGGGTGGGCAATGCCGCCGATATTCCCAGCCATGGCATGCTGTGACTGGGCCACGCTCTCTTTAATTAGGGGGTCTCTGGTGGGGAAGTTGGGCCACAGCCGGACTGTGGGAGGATGGGGGGGTGGGGGGGCGGGCGTGACCCCCAATATCTAGCGGAGAGGAGGCTGAATTGTGCTGTTGCTGGGGTTGTTGCATAATTGTGTTACAGGGAGGGGGCGCAGTTGGCCAGCAGCGGGGCCTTGCATTTGCACCACGCCCAAAATGGCGGCCTGATAGCGGCATTCGTTGAGGAATGCCTCGTAATCCTCGGTATGCAAAAATTTGCATGACTAAGGACTGGGTATCCCTTCTTGATTTGCACTTCCAGCTTGAGTGCAATCAGGTGCAATTCAGCTCTGGTTGGAGAACATAGGGCTAGATGCTCCATCTCGCTGCACCCATTTTCGGGTGCGGTGCTTCCCCACCGGCAGCAGGATCCTCCGTCCCGCACGTCAGCCAATGGGGTTTCCCATTATGGGCACCTCCACGCCGTTGGGAAATCCACAGTTGTGAGTGCAGTGCGCTGTTGGTGAAACAGGGATCACATCGATGGAGAATCCAGCCCATAGTCTCCTAAACGGAGAATCCTACTCAATATTTAAAGTCCCGCTCACAAGTCCCTGTGGGGCGAGCCTCTGCCAGCCCATTACAGGAACTCGTACTCCATAAACTACACAGGTAGATCAATCAATGATCCCCCATGGTCTTCGTGGGGGTTATAACAATACCTCATTATCCAACATTAATTTTCTTTTCAGGAAATAAAGAGTCCATATTTGTAAAATATATTTATCAGGGCCAGAGAGGATGCTCAGCAATAAGGATAACCTACTACACTGTTGAAAAACAGACATATTCCTAAATGCAACATCGCTAACACTTTAAGCTGTCTTTAGTGCTGAACTAATGGACAAGAACACTTACTTCATGCTATTAAACTGATTTCAGTACTTGTTTATCAACAGGAAGAAAGCCTTAGATTACCGGACAATATAGATGGGCTAGTTAGATGGGCTGAACAATGGCAAATGGAGTTTCACCCTGAAAAGTGTGAGGGAATGCATTTTGGGAGGACTAACAAGGCAAAGGAATTTACAATGAAAGGTAGGACCCCAGGAAGTACAAATGATCAGAGCACCTTGGTGTGCATGAACATAGATCCCTGAATACAGCAGGATGGGTTGATAAGGTGGTTAAGACGGCATATGGGGTACTTGCCTTTATTAACTGAGGCATAGAATATAAGAGGTTATGAAGCGCACCCTAATGAAGGGCAGAGTATCTCTGACAGCATCTCTGGATTTCCATCTTTAACAATGCATGTATCAATAGCAGAAATTGGTGTCAGATTTGCACAATACTAATGGCAAACACTGAGAGCCTTCCTGTTACCTGTACACCAAAATCTGGACCGTTCTCTTGTTACACCTCATGTGGGGAATATATTCTTTTGCCTACTTTTTCTCTGATGCCACTTTCTTAAAATTATAATCCTCTGCAGTCAATGAGTAGGCTCAAATGAAAACTATTTAATGCTACGTAATAGTACTTCAGTATTCACAATTTTGGTCCCAAGGTATGCTAGTACTTAAGATTTTCCTCTGGGAGATGTCACTCTGGAAAATCCTTCTTGCTCTGGTATTTCAGTGGTTTTTTTCCCTTAAAAGTGCTGGCAAGTAATAGTGCCCAAAGGGTATAATAAAAACTGCATAACACCATGAGAGCGATGTTTTCTTTTGCTCATGAATTTTAGCTCAGAAATAGATAATTATAAATTGGAAATTAGATCAGAAATAGAATAAAAGTTCACTTTTGACTATTAATATATTGGCTCAGTTATTAAAGAAGGATTCTCTCATGTGCAATCATGCTCCTTGGCTCATTGTATATTGTCAATCATTTTGCTATCATATACCATTATAACCCTTAGAAATAAAACTACGTTGCCAATAATAACACTTGAAAAAAGAAATCAAATTGCATAGCATGTAATTCCTGGGATTAATGACATTTAAAAATAGGATGGGATGACTGAACACCAGCAACAATGTGCTGTCATTCAGACTGCTAGAAAATACATTTGTGCCTGAGAATCTTCAATTCTTGTGTCTCCAGTCTCATTCAGACCACCTGGCTAATCGTCAAATTTCTTGTCTGCCCTCTACTTCCAATAACCTTTGACTTCCTTGTTAGTCAAGAATCTATCTATCTCTGCCTTAGCAATAGTAGATTGGCCTCGATAAATTGCCCCTTAATGGAAAATTGAATTGGGTACTCCAAATTTATTTTTTTAAAAAGAAGTGCCGATGTTTGCTGATGACTGCACAATGTTTAGCACCATTTGTGACTCCTCAGATGATGAAGCAGTCAGAGTCCAAATGCAGCAAGACCTGGACAATATCCAGGCTTGGGCTGACAAGTGGCAAGTTACATTCACGCCACACAAATGCCAGGCAATGACCATCTCCTATAAGAGAGATCTAACCACTACCCCTTGACATTCAATGGCATTACCATCGCTGAATCCCCCACAATCAACACCCTGGGGGTGACCATTGATCAGAAACTGAACTGGACTAGCCACATTAATACTGTTGTTACCAGGGCAGGTCAAAGGCTGGGAATCCTTTGTAACTCACATCCTGATCCCCAAAAGCCTGTCTACCATCTACAAGACACAAATGAAGAATGTAATGGAATACTCTCCACTTGCTTGGATGAGTGCAGCTCGAACAACACTCAAGAACAGTAAGAAGTCTTACAACACCAGGTTAAAGTCCAACAGGTTTGTTTCAAATCACTAGCTTTCAGAGCACTGCTCCTTCCTCAGGTCCATTC
Source organism: Scyliorhinus canicula (assembly GCF_902713615.1). Classification (NCBI taxonomy): domain Eukaryota; kingdom Metazoa; phylum Chordata; class Chondrichthyes; order Carcharhiniformes; family Scyliorhinidae; genus Scyliorhinus; species Scyliorhinus canicula. Next base: position 272,088,989 of record NC_052146.1, on the reverse strand, counting down.
ACCTGAGGAAGGAAAAGTGCTCCAAAAGCTAGTGATTTGAAACAAATTTGTTGGACTTTAACCTGGTGTTGTAAGACTTCTTACTGTGCTCACCCTAGTCCAATGCTGGCATCTCCACATCAACACTCAAGAGGCCTGACACCATCAAGGTCAAAACAGCCCGCTTGATTGCTCCCCTTCCACAAACATTCAAACCCTCCACTATCGACGAACAGTGGCAGCGTGTGGACCATTTACAGGATGAACAGCAGTAACTCACCAAGGTTCCTTAGACAGCACCTCCAAACCCACACGACCATCTAGAAGGACAAAAGCAGCAGATACCTGGTATCCCACCGCCTGGAAGTTCCCCTCAAACTCACTCACCACCCTGACTTGGAAATAGACTCCGTTCCTTCACTACCACTGGGGTAACATCCTGGAACCTCCTCCCCAACAGCACAGTGGGTGTACCTACACTTCAAGGACTGCAGCAGTTCAAAAAGGCAGCTCACCAACACCTTCTGAACGGCAACTAGGGGTGGACAATAAATGCTGGCCTAACCAGCAACGCTCACATGCTGTAAATGAATACATTTTAAATAAAGTGCAATTTTGGGGGCATTTGGCGGGGTGTTTCTGGGCACCAGAAGAGATCGCGGCCCGTATTCAATGGCACTAAGTACCAAAAATGGGTCCCCAGAGAAGTTTCACCATTACTAGCTCCCTCGCTATCTGATTCGCCTGCTTTGCGCATCAGCGCCTCATCGCCACCAAGGGTGAGCTGCTTTTAAACGTTCCCTCATCACTCACTCCCAGTCAACACACAAGCATGGCAGTGCGCAGACTAGCTCCTCTCTTTGTTAATGCTGACCTGACCAGGCTTCTTGATGCTGTGGATGAGAGAAAGGCACCCAGTTCCCCTGAGGGGATTGGAGGACCAGCATTAGAGTCAGCAATGCCGTCTGGGGTGCAGAGGTAGCAGCTGTCAGTTCGGGCAGCATGACCAGGAGGACCGCCATCCAATGTCATAAAACAAGACCAACAACCTCCACCGAGCTGCAAGGGTGAGTTACCACCTCTCTCCTTGCACCGATTCCAGACCTTTGCTGTGAACATTAGGGGGGCCATGCACAGGTGCCCTCCCTTGGTCCACACACTTACCTTTTGGTCATGAGAAGATCCACAGTGCTGAATCCCTGCTCTTTAGCGTTTCATTGTTGACAGCTGCCCCATGGTACTGACGTTCCAAGAATTCAGGCACACTATTCGGGCATTAAAGTTTGCTTGACACACTACGCACTAATCGTCCTCTGAGACGTGACACGTGTGCCCTCAAGGAGGCACTTGAGAATTGAGGAGTTTGAAATGCTATCACAACTAACAAGGCTAATTCCTCAAACAGCCTTCAGCTGTGAATCTAGAGGCTGCTCACAGTCATAGGGGGTGAAATTGACTTTCAGGATAGAAGCCACGGCAGGGTTCTGTCCTGGGTGTGTTTGGTAGGACAGATAGGCTACAGCTGTGGTTGCCTCTGTTATGGGTCTCCACAATATTTAAAGATGGCTTGAAGGCCTCAGAGACCTCAAAGGCCTTCACCCCCTCCCCCCCCCCACCCTGGCCCAGGGGCGACCCCGACATAGAAAGCTTCAGCTCCCTGACCAAGCGCTGGGGAAACATCTCTGGTGCCCTTGAGCGGCATGCGTAAAATAAAAATGACTACTCACTTCCACTCGGAAGCTATTGCGCCAACTTCACATTTTTGAAAAGGAGTACTAATCGACTTTGTTGTTAAGTCGGGTAATTCCCAGAGGCCACTGCATTCGATTTCAATCTCATGAAAGAGATTGAAATGGATGCAAATGAGTCTTTTAAAAATATATATTTTTATTGAAAGCTTTTTGATTGGAACAAAAATGTATAACAATTTAGTAGAAAACAGGAGCTTCAAGTTATGACATAAAAATAACACAATCAACAATCAAACAGACAGCCAATCCTACACCGCGCCCCCCCCCCCCCCCCCCCCCCCACCAAATTGAACTAAACAAAACAAAACCCCCTTAAAAACTGACGGTGACTAACTCATTAAAAACGGAAATGAATTGCTGCCATCTCAGGTAGAAAACCGTCGACCAACCCCTAGCGGTGTATTTGACTTTCTCCAAATGTAGAAACTCCATAAGGTCACCCAACCAGGCCGAGGCACTGAGTGGAGTAGGAGACCTCCACCCAAGCAGAACACGTCTCTGGGTTATTAACGAGGCAAAGGTGAGGACATCCGCATTATCTTCCGTCTGCAGCACCAGTGAGTGTGAGACCCTGAAATGGCCCCCAGCTGCCAAGGCTCCAGCTCAACATTACGAATCTCTGACATGTTGTTAAAGAAAGAGATCCAAAAGCTTAATAACTTGGGACACGACCAGAACATGTCAGTATGATTAGCCGGTCCCCGAGAACACTGCTCTCACCTGTCATCCACTCCTGAAATAAAAACACTCATCCTTGCCTTGGTCAGATGGGCTCTGAGCTCGACCTTGAATTGGACCAAACTAAGCCGAGCACAGGAGGACGTGCAGTTGACTCTACGAAGAGCATTGCTCCACACTTCCTCATCTAGAATCGGACCCAATTCACCCTCCCATTTTATCTTCACCTCATCCAATGGAGCAGACTCCGCTGATATGATCTGACCATAAATACCCAAAATACTCTCCCCACAAGACCCGACCAAAGATAAAATCCAAAGATAAACAACAGGGAAGACGGTGGTGCCAAAAGAAGGAATAGTCTTCCGCAAAAAAAATCATAATTCTTGAAGAATCTAAACAAATTGGTTGCAGGGACTTGAATTTTTTTTCGATACCTCCTCAAAATTTCCCTCCGCAAACAAATCCCCAAATCTTTCCAGACCCTTCCCATCCTATGTCCTAAATGTCGAGTCCAAGCTCGCTGGCATGAAGAGATGATTACTACGTATAGGGGCTAATAAAGACATGGCTAAATTTAAAATGCTTCCAGATTCTCAGGGTGGACACCACCACCAGATTCGAAGAAAATCTCACAGGAGGGAACAGAAATGAGGCAGTTACTAAAGCACCCATATTAGAGCTTCGTCAAGAACTTGCCTTTATTTGTCCCCAGATGGAACTCGGATCACTAAGCCATGCCAATACTTTCTCAATATTAGCAGCCCAATAGCAAATTAGATAAAGCTGAACCACCTGACTGTATCCCTCTGGAGAAGCGCCCTATGGACCCTTGGGGTCTTCCCACCCAAATAAAGGAGGACACTAACTTGTTAACTCTATCATAAAAGGATTTAGGAAACTGAAAAAGAAATAAAAACCTTAGGACTGTCTTAGGAAGACATTCATTTGTATAGTCTGGAGCCTGCCTGTCAAGGATAGGGGGAGGTTAGCCCACTTCTGCAAGTCAGACTCAATCCTATCACCAGATTAGCATAATTTAATTTATGGAGCGAGGCCCAATCGTGGCCCCCTCGGATTCTCAGAAAGCGAAAGCACGGTAGCATTGTGGATATCACAATCGCTTCACAGCTCCTGGGTCCCGGGTTCGATTCCGGCTTGGGTCACTGCTTGTGCGGAGTCTGCACATCCTCCCCGTGTGTGCGTGGGTTTCCTCCGGGTACTCCGGTTTCCTCCCACAGTCCAAAGATGTGCAGGTTAGGTGGATTGGCCATGTTAAATTGCCCTTAGTGTCCAAAATTGCCCTTAGTGTTGGGTGGGTTACTGGGTTATGGGGATAGGGTGGAGGTGTTGATCTTGGGTAGGATGCTCTTTCCACGAGCCGGTGCAGACTCGATGGGCCGAATGGCCTCCTTCTGCACTGTAAATTCTATGTAATCTGGCCAGGGGAAAAGACAACATCCCAGATAGGCTTCCCTCCCCGGGGGGTTACCCGGAAAGTATTTGCTCTTGTCCAAATTCAACTAATACCCAGAGAAGGAGCCAAAACTCCTAAGTAGCTTCAATATCTCATCCATAGTGGAGACTGTGGTCCGTAATATAAAGAAGCAGACCATCTGCTAACAAGGGAACCCTATGCTCCCTCCCGACTTATTCCCTTCCACTTACTGGAGGATCTTAACGTTGTGGCCAATGGTTCAATTACCAAAGCAAACAGAAGATGGGATAACGGACATCCCTGCCTCATACCCCTATTCAACAGAAAATACCCCGACCTCGGCATATTATTGCTGACACGAGCAGTGGGGGCTCGATACAGTAAACAAATTCAAGAAATGAACTTTTGCCCAAATACCCAAGGATCTCACAGAGATATCCCCACTCCGCCCTGTGGAAAGCTTTTTCAGCGTCCATGGACACAATCACCTCTTGTTCGGGCACAAGGGAGGGGGAAAGAACAATATTTAACAGCCAACATATATTGGCAGACAACTGCTGACTCTTAACAAAGCTTGTCTGGCCTTCCTCGACCCCCAGATAGGCTCCCCTCCCCAGTGAGGATTAACCGGAAAGTATTCTTTCTTGTCCAAATTCAACTTAGAAGCATAGAATTCCTACGATGCAGAAGGAGGCCATTTGGCCCATGTATCTGCATTGGCCCTGTGAGAGAGAGCACCCTACCAAGGCCCACTCCTCCGCCTTATCCCACATTCCCATAAAACCACCTAACCTACACATAATCGGACACTAAGGGGCAATTTAGCACGGCCAGTCCACCTAACCTACACATGTTTGGAATTTATACCCAGCGAAGAAGCCAAAACTCCTCAGTAGCTTCATTATCTCATCCATAGTGGAGACTGGGCCCGTAATATCAAAAAGGCAGGGTTCCAACCATGTTCCTGCACCTTTGCTAGCAATTTAACGTCTGCATTCAAAAGCGAAATGGGTTGAAACTCCACTGTGGCCGAACCATAGGGATTAATGACATTCTCACCATCTTTGGGAAAGATCGGGAACTCACCATTGGGAGCGGGCAGGGTGAATTGCAAACTGATTTGTGCCCAACGTGAATCTCGATTTTGGCCTTCCCCGCTATTCACCTGGCGCACCCCAATCCGTTAAATTGCGCCCATTATATTCCATCCACCACATTTATTCCCACTCACTTAAACTGCCTGTGTCCCTTTACAGAATTTTTACATCTACTTCGCAACTTACTTTTCAAACTATCTTTGAGGTAGGCCGATTAGCGACCAAAAAGGTGATTTATATACGGAGACAGGGGCATAGCTGAGGTTTTAATAGAATACTTTGCATTTGTCTTTACCAAGAAGAAGATGCATCCCAAGAAATGGTGAAAGAGGAGGTTATTCAGACTCTAGAAGGGTTTCCAATTGATAAGGAGGAGGAATTGAATAGGCTGTCTATAAGGTACTGGAACCAGATGAGATGCATCCAGGGACACTGAGGGAAATGAGGATGGAGATTGGAGAGGCACGAGCAATAATTTTATAGTCTTTCTATAGGGTGGTGCTAGTGGACTGGAGAATGATAAACATTACACCTTTGTTCAAAAAGGGTGTAAAGGTAAGCCCAGCAACTACAGGTAGGTCAATTTAACTTTGGTGGTGGGGAAATGTCTAGAAACAATAATTTGGGACAAAATGAATAGTTACATGTGGTATATGTGGGTTAATTTTAAAAAGCCAGCAGAAATTTCAAAATGGAAAATTATGGGCAGGATTCACCATTTGCTGATGCTGATTTCGTAATCGGCGTTCGGGATGAGAATCCCTTTTGACGCCCAAATCGGGGGCGGCGCCTGTTTGACACTGTTTTTGTATCCTCTGCCCCATCAATTCGTGCGGCGCACTCCGTTGGAACGCCGTTGGAGCATCACCTGCAGGCCCTTCTCTGATGTTCTGACCCCAATGGACCGAGTTCCCGACGGCACAGTTCACTTGTGTCTCAGCGGTCAGGAATCCGGCGTGGTGGCTGCAGACCTTGTCCAGCTCCGCCACAGTCAGGCTGCAGCCATTCTGCTGCCCAGGAGGGCTTCTGCAAGGGCTGGGGGGACTGGTGGGGGATGGCCAGGGGGGCCCTATCTGGCAGGTCGGGTCCAGCGCACGCCCAGCGCCATGTTTTACGTCACGACCACTGAAGGTCGTCGCCGTGTGCATGTGCGGCCGGAAACCTGGCCATTCTCCAGCTGTTTATATCATGGGAGCCGGGAGTTTTACTCGGTGTGGCTGCTAGCCCCTCACCGGTCACAGGATCGGTGAGGGATTGCCGCCAATTATTTTGGCGTTAAATGCCACAGTTTCTCCGTTGGAATCAACACTTTATCTCAAAAATGGTGAATCCAGCCCGATCTTTCACAAGCTTTCTGGTTTTGAAGACGTAACAGAGAAAGTAGATGAGGGTAATGCTCTTGATGTGGTGCACATGGTCTTCCAAATGCTGCACAACAGGATTATGAGCAAAGTTATAGCTCATGGAATAAAGGTGACAGTCGAGTTTAAGGTGTTAGGCATAGTTCAGCTGGTATTATTAAGATATTTGTAGCCTTAGGTGGTTCAACGGTAAGTATTTATTAACCACTACAAGCTATATACATAGATACAGTAAAGGTCCAAGCTAAGAGCTGTCTCCATGCTTGCTTCTACACATGGCTCTGTCCAACGCTATACTGACCTCTAGGTGCATGTGTTCTCTGGCATTACTGTGTGGCAGTGCTGTACTCAGTCCTACATTAACCCTTTATGTGCCAGAGGCTTATATAAATCTCCCTGTGACATTTTATCCTCATTGGCTACAGGTGAAATCCCAGAGGACTGGGGATTAGCTAATGTGGTACTGCTGTTTAAGAAAGGTAGCAGGTCGGGCAGCACGGTGGCCTAGTGGTTAGCACAACCGCCTCACGGCGCTGAGGTCCCAGGTTCGATCCCGGCTCTGGGTCACTGTCCGTGTGGAGTTTGCATATTCTCCCCGTGTCTGCGTGGGTTTCGCCCCCACAATCCAAAAATGTGTAGAGTAGGGGGATTGGCCACGCTAAATTGCCCCTTAATTGGAAAAAATAATTGGGTAATCTAAATTTAAAAAAAAAAGAAAGGTAGCAGGGATAATCCTGGAAACTATAGGCCGGTGAGCCTCACGTCGGTAGTAGGTAAATTATTGGAGAGAATTCTCAGGGACAGGATTTATACCCATTTGGAAACAAATGGACTCATTAGCGATAGACAGCATGGTTTTGTGAAGGGGAGGTTGTGCCTCACTAACTTGATCGAGTTTTTTGAGGAAGTGACAAAGAGGATTGATGAGGGGAGGGCGGTGGATGTTATTTACATGGACTTCAGTAAAGCCTTTGACAAGGTGCCTCATGGGAGACTGGAACAAAAGGTGAAGTCACACAGGATCGAAGGTGAGGTGGTAAGATGGATACAGAACAGGCTCGGTCACAGAAGGCAAAGGGTAGCAGGAAAAGTGAGTTTTTCTGAATGGAAGGTTGTGACTGGAGGTGTTCCACAGGGATCTGTGCTGGGGTCTCTGTTGTTTGTAGTATACATAAATTATTTGAAGGAAAATGTAGCTGGTCTGATTAGTAAGTTCGCGGATGACACAAAGGTTGGTGGAGTGGCAGATGAGGATTGTCAGCGGACACAGCAGGACATAGATAGGTTGGAGATTGGGCAGAGAAATGGCAAATGGAGTTTAATCTAGACAAATGTGAGGTAATGCATTTTGGTTGGTCTAACATAGAGGGGAAGTATACCGTAAATGGCAAAACTCTGAGGAATATAGAAAGAGAGATCTGGACATGCAAGTCCACAGATCTTTGAAGGTGGCAACACGAGTGGACAACGTAATCAAGAAAGCATACGAATGCTTGCCTTCATTGGACGGGGCATTGAGTATAAAAATTGGCAAGTCATGCTACAGTTGTATAAAACCTTGGTAAGGCCGCACTTGGAATAGTGCGCGCAAATCTGGTCGCCACACTACCAGAAGGATATGGAGGCTTTGGAAAAGGAGCAGAGGCGGTTTACCAGGCTGTTGCCTAGTCTGGAGGGTGTTAACTATGTGGAGAGGCTGAATAGACTCGGACTGTTTTCATTAGAAAGACAGAGACTGAGGGGTGACCTGATTGAGGTCTACAAGATTATGAGGGGCATGGATGGAGTAGATGGGCAGGCACACTTTCCCAGGGTGGATGGGTCAGTCACCAGGGGACAGAGGTTTAAAGTCTGTGGGGCCAAGTTTAGAGGAGATGTGCGAGGCAGGTTTTTTACGCAGAGGGTGGTGAGTGCCTGGAATGCGTTGCCAGGGGAGGTTGTGGAAGCAGATACGTTAATGGTGTTCAAAAGGCATCTTGACAAATACATGGACAGGATGGGCATAGAGGGATACGGCACAAGGAAGTGCTGAGGGCTTTGGCAAAGGTTGGCATCATGATCAGTACAGGCTTAGAGGGCCAAAGGACCTGTTCCTGTGCTGTATTGTTCTTTGTACTTTGTTCTTTTATATTACAAGTTAAGCCAGTTTACCAAATGTATTTAGATAATTACTACTACCCCATCTCTCACCCTCAAGTCTTAGTTCATAGGTTCAGGTGGTCTAATGGCCTTATAACCCTTCCATAACGTATTCTCACTACTGTCGAAGGAATGATAGGCTCCGCCGCTGCTGATAAACTTTGTTGAATCAGAGATGGTTTGGCACCTGGAAGCCTTCCTCAGTTTCTCTTTTCTGTTCTTTGGCATTGAATCATTCTTTATCAATTCCCCAATTCTTGTGATAAATGACTGTTGGTTTTTCAGGCTCTTTGCCAGGTGGAAGAACACAGCTCATTTTAAAATGTCTTTTTCTCCTCTTCCTGTGTGTGGCTCGCCATGATGCATGCTGGGATGGGATATGGCTCTTCCTGTTGTGAGGGTGTGACTTGGTAGCAAGCTCTCTTTTGCATATGGCTGTGTGGGCTGCTGTTTTAGTGAATGGCTGCTACTTGGTTCCAGCATCATTCGTGGAACTATAATTTTGGCTGGAGATTGCACCATCTGCTCCGTGGTCTCAGGGTTTATCTCTCCAAATAGATTTGGAGCTGGAGGCTGAGGCTCTCGGTGTTGCTGGTTCTCTCTTCATTGCTAAAATAAGCATCAAATGATTTTTAAACTTCAGCAAATTATGCATATGATTTGTTGCTTCTTTGTTCAACTATTGTATCATCAGCTATGGGGCCTACCGAATAAAGCAGTATGTTAATTTGTTCAGCTTCTGGCTTTTTACCCAGACCTGAAGCAATGTTGTATGTCAGGAATCTCTGTCTCCAAAGTCCCTAATTTTATGATTTATCTGCACTGTGGATAATTCCAAATTGATCTGGAGGAGTGGATTTCTGATCCATGGTTAAAATCTTAAATTGCAGGCTCAGCTGTAAGAGGTTTCCAAATATCCAAGATGGTGCTTCCGTACGCTTCTTCACAAAGGTTTTCCCATGCTTCCTGGTTTTGGCAGGCCCCTGCACTAATGGTGTCCACGATCGTAGCATTTAAACTTTTTCAACAATGGCATGTAGTGCAACGGCGTCGGCTTTTGAAAGCGTTGAATCCTGGCTTTTTCGGGCTTTTAAAATCTGCCTGCTTGGTTGCCAAAGTTTTTGAATGTATTATTTTTTCTTTGTTCGGAGCGAGCTTAGCTGCCACATGTTCAGGCACCAATTCAGGGAACAGGTTTCTTGGACTGCGATTTAAATGGCAATTTCTGACCACCGCAGGATTGAACTTCTTCCATCACTTGAGCTGTGCATGAATTTTAAATGTTTAGCTCACCCTTGCTAGGTCCCTTGCCTCTGCAGACTCTGGGTATCGAATCTGGACTTTCACTGGATTTAATAGAATCTTCTACTAAACGGTAGAAGACGGAGGCACGGTAGCACAGTAGTTAGCATAGTTGCTTCACAGCTCCAGGTTCGATTCCCGGCTAGGGTCACTGTGCGGAGTTTGCACTTTCTCCCTTTGGCTGCTTGGGTTTCCTCCGTGTGCTCCGGTTTCCCGCCACAGTCCAAAGATGTGTAGGTTAGGTGGATTGGCCGTGCAAAATTGCCCTTAGTGTCCAAAGGGGTTGGGTGGAGTTGCTGGGTTTCGGGATAGGGCGGGGGTGTGGGCTTAGGTATGGTGCTCTTTCCAAGGACCGGTGCAGAATCGATAGGCTGAATGGCCTCCTTCTGCACTGTAAACTCTATGATTCTGCGCCATGGGGAATTCGATTTCTGCCTGTAGCTTCCAAGTATTTCTTTGGAGCTTTTGTCTGGTGATTTCTTGCTGCGTCTTCATCTCATGATCCACACCAAAACTTTCTGGCCCTCTCCTGCTGCAGTGGGTTTTCCTGTGGCAGATGAAACAATCCATTGAAATCTCCATTGACTTTGGCAGGACTGGAGGATCACGCCCCGAGGTGCAGGTCATGTGTTAGAACATAGAACAGTACAGCACAGAACAGGCCCTTCGGCCCTCGATGTTGTGCCGAGCAATGATCACCCTACTTAAACCCACGTAACCCGTATACCCGTAACCCAACAATCCCCCCATTAACCTTACACTATGGGCAATTTTAGCATGGTCAATCCACCTAAACTGCACATCTTTGGACTGTGGGAGGAAACCAGAGCACCCGGAGGAAACCCACGCACACACAGGGAGGACGTGCAGACTCCACACAGACAGTGATCCAGCCGGGAATCGAACCTGGGACCCTGGAGCTGTGAAGCATTGATGCTAACCGCCATGCTACCGTGAGGCCCCGAACTTCTCTTACTTCACTGTGTGGGCAGAACTGAACTCAGTCCCACATTAACCCTTTGTGTACCAGACCCTTATACTAGCAACATGAATGCAAAATTGACTGAGAGACTGGAAACGGAGAGTAATGGTTAATGGAATAAAACACAAACATAGAATGCTGGGGAAACCCAACACGTCTGGCAACATCTGAGGAGAGAGAAACTGAGTTAATGTATTGTGTCCAATATGACTCTTCCTTAAAACTTCATTAATGGATGTATTTTAATAAATTTAGAGTTTCTATTTAATTTTTTCCAATTAAGGGACAATTTAACATGACCAATCCACCTATCCCGCACATCTTTGGGTTGTGAGGGTAAAACCCACGCAAATATGGGGAGAATGTGCAAACTCCACACGGACAGTGACCCAGAGCCGGGATCGAACCTGGGACCTCGGCACCGTGAGGTAGCAGTTCTAACCACTGTGCCACCGTGCTGCCCGAATGGATGTTTTTTGAGTTGGTATGGGGTTTGTATTGGTGTTCACCAGTTTCAGCGATGAACCTGATAAACACTTTTCCTGATATATAGTACTGACCACTATCTTGATATAATTTCAAAATTTGTGGATGTTGGAAGCATTGTAAACCGCGAGAAGGATAGTGTTGGACTTCAAAAGGACATAGACAAGTTGGATGAAGAGGTACTTAAAGTTCAATGCGGAGAAATTTTAGGCGATTCATTTTAGTAGGAATAACATGGAGACATGAAACAAAAACGAAAGGGGGTGCAGGAGCAGAGGTACTGATGTATATATGCATCGTTCACTGAAGATGAAGGGACAGGTTGAGAGAATGGTTGATAAAGCATGAAGTTCTCTGGGCTTCAATAATAGGAGCATTGAGAAAAAAAAGCAAGGAGGTTAGGTCAAACTCTGATCTTTTCAAACATCTTCTCTACTGAGTAGTACTACACTCCATATGCTTCACCCACTGCCTGTGTCTCTGTATTTACATTATGCATTAATGTATGCCCAAAATGCACTGGTATGGCTGATGGACCAACTTACCCTAGTCCTGTCACCAGCTTTTTAAGCATGTGTGGCAACATTTCACCCAGATCATACCTCGGTTTGGATGTGATCTAATTTTGAGGCCCATTATATGTTTGTTAAGTTCACCAGTTGTTTTATTCTGTGTAAGGAAATGATCTACCAATCTTGAACTTTTACTACAACAGTTCTGTGACTCTGTCTATCTCCCTCTCTCTTACTGTGAACCGAAAGCTCTTCATTGCCAACTAACATAAACAAACTTCCAACTATAACAAACAGACATTTCCCTGATCCCAGCTGAACTTCAATCATATTCAGTCAAGAACCTTAAGCTTCCATAAAATTAAATTGTGATTAGAGAAGCTACTTTATTAGTCCCTATATTTGTAATAACAAGGTATGATTATATTTGGTTTTGACTTCTCCTTCCTTTTGAGATCTGTAACAAGTCCAGGTCTCCCAATGGATTTCTGGTAGTGGCCTAAGTGCTTGGGATGCCCAAATTTTTTTTAAAGTAACTCAGCTTTCATTAGCTAGCAATGATAACATAAATTATAAATGCTCCTATTTATTGGAGACTCACTCATTTTGTTAAATAATGCTTAAAAAGAACCTGAAGTTTTTCGTAAATCAGTTAATTTCATTCCATTGGTTTAAAGGGCTGCAAGGGAGCCCAGTGGTTCGCACTGTTGCTTCACAGCGCCAGGGTCCCAGGTTCGATACCGGGCTTGAGACACTGTCCGTGCGAGTCTGTTAGTCCTCCCTGCGTCTCCGTGGGTTTCCTCCAGCCCGAAAAACGTGCTGTTGGGTAATTTAGACATTCTGAATTCTCCCTCTGTGTACCCGAACAGGCGCCACAATGTAGCGACTAGAGGCTTTTCACAGTAACTTCATTGCAGTGTCAATGTAAGCCTACTTTTGACAATAAAGATTATTATTATTAAGAATGAAAGTTTACATTGATGCAAAAAGTCCTTTTCATGAGTAGTTGCAATATTTTGTTCAGTGGTGCCGATGTCAGCTACAAATGATCTCACAAAGAACAGACCAGAGAGACTTAAGGATTGACATATTTAGGTTGCTGTCATCCCCTTAGTAAAATGCTGGAGCATTTTTGTAAGTACAAAATAAATCTTGGAATACCACATCATAATATAGTGTTTCCCATTTGTTATTTAGACAAATTCTGGTTATTGGCTTTCCAAATTTATTGCGAGAGTATTGAGTGTCCAGTGAAATGTGGGTTTTTGGGGGAAGTTATGAGAGCTGACTGACTTTTTAACATTTTATATGTTACATCCATATGGCAGTTCACGTCTTGAGAGTTCAAAAAGAAATACAAATAGCAACCAGCACTCCCCAGCGGAATTTAATTTCCTCAGCAGAGTATTTGGGTGTCTTCCGAAACTTACTTTTATTATGCCCCTCTGGCATGCAACATTCTTGCACCAAAAGATCAGGCAATATTTACACCTCTGGGAATTAATTTCCTCATGGTCTCCAATGCTTTAATGGTGCAGCAATTATTTTACCAGCCTTTTCAATGGGAAAAGCTGGATGGCGGCATTTTCCATCGAACTAACGCTTTTAAGCTGCTCCTCCTCAGCTTCCTTCAAGCTGTGCACTGATCCACCAGCCAGTTGCCACTAGCTTCATTGAGAATTGATGGCAAAGGATCCATGAGTTGTGAGGACTCTGCATAGCTGCTTTGCCAGGAGCAGCAGCTGTCAGAATCAACTATTAAAGATGAAAGTGAGGAGTTCTCGAGCAGAGGATCTTTTAAAACAGATTTATGCTGGTAGGAAGCACACTTTAAAACAGTTCTTTCTCCCTCTGAGCTCACCAGCATTTGCACTTCCTTTTGGTTGCTTCTCATGAGGTTGGAGCGCTGACAGATTTTCTGGACCCTCCAATCCTACACTCCCACCCAACATCTTGGGACACTGTTGCATCCTGTTTAGGGACCATTGCTGTTTAAGATAGATAATCCAAACGTTCAAAAATTAATCGACGGAACGAGGCAATAAAATCTTACATTATTAAACAAAACAAACTTCATTGTATATTTGATTTGATTTAGATTTAGATTTATTGTCACGTGTACTGACGTACAGTGAAAAGTATTATTCTGCATACGGTCCAGGCAGATCATTCCATACATGAAAAACATAGAACATACGATAAATACGTAGTGCGGGATTCTCCAACCACTCGCCAGGCCGGAGAATCGCCGGGGGGCGGCGTGAATCCCATCCTGCCGCCCCGACGCTGGCTGCTGGATTCTCCGCCGCTGGTTTTCCTGTGGGGGCGGAAATCGCGTTGCGCTGGTCGGGGGCCGTTGGCAGCGGGCCCCCCACACCCGGCGATTCCCCGCCACGTGATGGGCCGAGTGGCCGCCCGTTTTCGGCCAGTCCTGCCGGCGTGAATCAAACCAGGTCCGTACTGGCGGGACCTGGCTCTGCGGGCAGCCTATGGAATCCTCAGTGGGGAGGGCGCGGGGGCCCACCGATCCATGGGCGGGCCTGTGCTCTCTTTCCCTCCACGCCGGCCGGTGTAATGGTCCGCCATGGCCGGCGCAGAGAAGAACCCCCCTGCGCCTGCGCTGGGATGACGCCAGCAGACGCTGGCACTCCCGCACATGCGTCAACTCACGCTGGCCGGCGAAGGCCCTTCAGCGCCGGTTGGCACGGCGCCAAGCCCTTTGGCACCTGATGGTGCGGCGCCAACCCCGCCGGCGCCGGCCTAGCCCCTGAAGGTGCGAAGGATTCCGCACCTTCCGGGTGGCCTGACACCGGAGTGGTTCACACCACTCCTCAGCGCCAGTATGGCCCGCCCCACCGGTTAGGGGAGAATCCCGCCTATGATGTAAATACATAGACATCGGGTGAAGTGTATGGAATGTAGTGCTGCAATGTTAGAGGAGATGCATAGAGAGATCAGTTCAGTCCATAAGAGGGCCATTCAAAAGTCTGGTAACAACGGGGAAGAAGCTGATTTTGAATCTGTTAGTGCGTGTTCTCAGACTTTTGTATTTTTCCTGCAGCCAACTCAAAAATGTATATTACCGCTCTTTGAAATTCCTCTGATATCTCTTGAACCTTCCAGCTACTCATTGGGGTACAATGTTTAACGGAGGTCCATCCAATTAGCTTTTGGCTAAGCAACCCTCCAATTTCTTTACTAGCACATGATTCCATATTGTACAGTTTCAACACAGAAGGTGGGCTGGATTCTCCGTATCCTTACGCCGAAATTGCGGCCGGTGCCGGGGCGGAGAATCCAGTTTGATGCCGTAATCGGGTCTGGCACTGGTTTGGCGATTCTCCGGGCACCGAAGATTGGCGTCACCGGGAACTACCCCACGCGGCCGGGGGGCCATTGTCAGAGGCCCGCTCAGCAATCCTCCGTCCCCGACCAGCCGAGTTCCCGACGGCGTGGATGCTTGTGTGGCGGTTGCTTAATCAGTCCGCGGCTGTCCTGGTCGGGGGCAGGCGATCGGAGACCAGCGGGGGCCTTAGAGGCGGCTGGGGAATTAATGTGTGGGATTTGAGTTGCGTGGCCAATTGGGTGGTTTCCTTTCTGGGTCTACCTCCGCGGTCCGGGCTCGCCATGGAGCATGGCGCGGCCACTGGAGGCTGCCGCTGTGTGCATGTATGGCTTCTGACCTGGACGTGCGGGGGCCTGTATCTGCAGCAAAAGCTGCGAGATTCACCCCGGGTCCCTGCTAGCTCCCTGCAGGGCTTTGAATTTGTTTCACGTTTTTTGCAGGAATTTTAGGAGTAAAACTCCACCGTTTTGACGCCGGCGTGGGGGCATAGTCCCAATATTAGAGAATCCAGCCCCCTATCACTCCTGTGCAGTGGCTTTAAACATTGGAGAATACCCTTGATTTCCAATAGCTCACTGTTATTCAAACTGCAACCAACTCATTCCTTCCAGAACACCAACTGCAACAAAGTTGACTGCCTTTTATTCAGAAAATTATTGTAGATTTTGTTCTTTAGCTTACGACTAAACCAAACTTCCAGTCATTTTTCCCTTTTTCCAACTTTGCCATAATTGAATACCAGCTCCCATTCACAGACTATGTCATGGCTAATAAATCTAGCATTTACTCTACTTCAGTTATCGATTTGAATTATCTCTCATCGCTCAATACGCTACATAAGACCCAAAGCTGTTACAGAGTCTGAGTTGAATTTTCATAATCAACCAGTCCTTTCTGCTGGCTATGCCCTATCTGGATTCACAGAGATAAACTCAAAAAATCTTACTGATTTCCATCAAAGCAAGATGGCGCCGGAGCGAGGCGACTCTCTGCAAGCTCGCCCCAACAGATCCACTTTTAACTTAACGTATACTCGTTCTAACCTTTTAAAAATTAATTCTAAAGCTAACATTATTACTAACCTCTCTCTATTATCTTCTCTTGCAGGCTTGAAGATCCTCCGAGGCCCTTGGAGACCTTTTGACCCGACCCGACCTGACCTCCGTGATCTGGAAGAAGATCGGGCCCAAACCGGAAGTGAAGCCCCGACCTCGATTTGGAGCCGACCCGGGCCTCAGAGCTCCAAACCCGGCCTAACCACCGACGCCAGCCCCCGGATCGCCCGGCCTAGTCTCCGGAGCTCCCGACCCGACCCCCGACGTCAAGACCCGGCCCAACGCGACCCCGAGAGACTCGCCCAGCGACCCGACCCGGAGAGGCCCGCCCAGCAACCCGACCTACCTGGTGATGGAAGAAAGAAAAATCCACATGGAGGCCCCACCGTGCCGACTTCAAGATCCAACCCCAGGAGCGCCCAGGGAGGGAACAGACCATGGGACCTAGCCCAATCTGCCCCAGGAAGCCCCTGCCCATGATCCAGGACCCCAGAAACAACGGAGACCACGCGCGAGGACCCGAACACGCTGCAAGGTATTCCCGCGCCCGCAGAACGTCGGGACCCATCCGGATCGCAAACTCACCCCCCCCAGCAACCCCGCTACCTCAACCAGCGCCCAGGACCCTGCCAGACGCGTCCCCGGAAATGTAAACAGCGCCCTGGACCTCGCTAGCACCCTGGACCCCGCAAGACGCAACCACCTACCTTCCACAAGGGCTGACGTCTCCCATCGGATCCCAGGATCATCCAGCAGCAGCCGCCAACCAAGAAAGCGAGGGAAACGCAGCGGTCTGCAGGTTAGACTGAAGCAACGCGGTTTCAAGACCCCTCTCCCCAGCATACTCCTGGCAAACGTCCAAGCGATTGAAAACAAGCTGGATGAACTTAACGCCAGACTTACCTCTCAGAGGGAAGTAAGAGACTGCTGTGTGCTCTGCTTCACAGAGACATGGCTCACCCCTGCCTCACCGGACTGTGCCATACAACCTGAAGGCTTCTCAATTCACCGGGCGGACCGCACGGCATCTTCAGGCAAAGCGAAGGGTGGAGGGGTTTGCCTCCTCATCAACTCCTCCTGGTGCTTGGATGTGGTGACCCTGGCGACCTACTGCTCCCCAGACCTGGAATACTTGACCGTAAAGTGCCGCCCATACTATCTTCCACGTGAGTTCACTTCAGCCATTATCACAGCGGTCTACATCCCACCCCAGGCAGAAGTGAGGAAGGCGCTGGGCGAACTGTACACAGTCATAAACAACTATGAAACAGAACATCCGGAGGCCTTGTTCATTGTGGCCGGAGACTTCAACAAAGCCAACCTCAAGAGTGTACTGCCAAAATTCCACCAGCACATCTCCTGTCCCACCAGGGGCGACAACACTCTTCACCACTGCTACTCAAAAATCAAGGGCGCCTACCGTTCCATCCCCCGACCGCACTTTGGGAAATCAGACCATAAGACTGTGCTCCTTCTCCCGGCTTACAAGCAGAAACTCAAGCGGGAGAATCCAGCTAAGAAGGTTGTGCAGTACTGGCCCGAGGAGACAGAAGAGCTCTTACGTGACTGCTTAGAGACAGTGGATTGGTCCATATTTAAGAACTCAGCGACTAACTTAAATGAGTATGCCACCACCGTCACAGACTTCATCAGCAAATGTGTAGACGACTGCATGCCAAAGAAAGCAGTACGTACGTTCCCCAACCGGAAACCATGGCTCAACCGTGAGATTGACTCCCTACTGAAGGACAGATCTGAGGCGTTCAAGGCAGACGACCCTGTCCAATACAAGAAATCCAGGTACGACCTCCGCAAAGCCATCCGAAATGCCAAGAGAGAATATCAAACTAAGCTAGAGTCACAGACAGACTCTCGGCGGTTGTGGCAAGGATTAAACAACATAACGGGCTACAATGCGAAGCCGAGCAGTATCTATGGCAGCAGCGCACCCGTCCTCGATGAACTTAATGCATTCTATGCTCGGTTTGAGCAGGTAACCAACATAGAACATAGAACACTACAGCGCAGTACGGGCCCTTCGGCCCTCGATGTTGCGCCGACCTGTGAAACCATCTGAAGCCTATCTGACCTACACTATTCCATTTTCATCCATATGTCTATCCAGTGACCACTTAAAAACCCTTAAAGTTGGCGAGTCTACTACTATTGCAGGCAGGGCGTTCCACACCCCTACTACTCTCTGAGTAAAGAAACTGCCTCTGACATCTGTCCTATATCTCTCACCCCTCAATTTAAAGCTATGTCCCCTCGTGTTGGTCATGACCATCCGAGGAAAAAGACTCTCACTGTCCACCCTATCTAACCCTCTGACTATCTTATATGTCTCTATTAAGTCACCTCTCAGCCTTCTCCTCTCTAACGAAAACAACCTCAATTCCCTGAGCCTTTCCTCGTAAGACCTTCCCTCCATGCCAGGCAACATCCTAGTAAATCTCCCCTGAACCCTTTCCAAAGCTTCCACATCCTTCCTATAATGTGGTGACCAGAACTGCACGCAGTACTCCAGGTGTGGCCGCACCAGAGTTATGTACAGCTGCAGCATGACCTTGTGGTTCCGAAACTCAATCCCCCTGCTTATAAAGGCTAGCACACCATATGCCTTCTTAACAGCCCTATTAACCTGGGTGGCAACTTTCAGGGATTTATGTACCTGGATGCCGAGATCTCTCTGTTCATCTACACTACCAAGAATCTTGCCATTAGCCCAGTACTCTGCATTCCTGTTACTCCTTCCAAAGTGAACCACCTCACACTTTTCCGCATTAAACTCCATCTGCCACCTCTCAGCCCAGCTCTGCAGCTTATCTATGTCCCTCTGTATCCTATAACATCCTTCAGCACTATCCACAACTCCACCGACCTTCGTGTCATCTGCAAATTTACTAACCCATCCTTCTACACCCTCTTCCAGGTCATTTATAAAAATGACAAACAGCAGTGGCCCCAAAACAGATCCTTGCGGTACACCACTAGTAACTGAATTCCAGGATGAACATTTGCCATCAACCACCACCCTCTGTCTTCTTTCAGCTAGCCAATTACTGATCCAAACCGCTAAATCACCTTCAATTCCATACTTCCTTATTTTCTGCAATAGCCTACCGTGGGGAACCTTATCAAACGCCTTACTGAAATCCATATACACCACATCAACAGCTTTACCCTGATCCACCTGTTTGGTCACCTTCTCAAAAAACTCAATAAGGTTTGTGAGACATGACCTACCCTTCACAAAACCGTGTTGAGTATCGCTAATCAACTTGTTCTTTTCAAGATGATTATAAACCCTATCTCTTATAACCTTTTCCAACATTTTACCCACAAGTGCCCCAGCAGCCCATAATTCACCCATACCCACCATCACAGTTTCCGAAGTCAGATCGGCCTTCCTGAAAGTGAACCCACGGAAGGCGATGGGCCCGGACGGGATCCCTGGTCGTGCACTCAGAGCCTGCGCATACCAGCTGGCAGAGGTATTCACAGACATCTTTAACCTATCCCTACTCCACTCCGAGGTCCCCACCTGCTTCAAGAAGACCACCATCATACTGGTACCAAAGAAGAACCAGGCAACATGCCTCAATGACTACCGCCCGGTGGCCCTGACGTCAGTTGTAATGAAGTGCTTCGAGAGGCTGATCATGAAGCGCATCACCTCCATACTCCCGGAACGCCTTGACCCACTTCAATTCGCATACCGTCGCAACCGGTCCACATCAGACGCCATTTCCCTGGCCCTACACTCATCCTTAGAGCATCTCGAAAACCAGGACTCCTACATCAGACTCCTATTTATTGACTACAGCTCCGCCTTCAACACCATAATCCCAGCCAAGCTCATATCAAAGCTCCAAAACCTAGGACTTGGCTCTCCACTCTGCAACTGGATCCTTGACTTTCTGACCAACAGACCACAATCAGTCAGAATGAACACCAACATCTCCTCCACAATAATCCTCAATACCGGTGCCCCACAAGGCTGCGTACTTAGCCCCCTACTCTACTCCCTGTACACACACGACTGCATGGCAAAACTTGGTTCCAACTCCATCGACAAGTTTGCTGACGATACGACCATAGTGGGCCAGATCTCGAATAACGACGAGTCCGAATACAGGAGGGAGATAGAGAACCTAGTGGAGTGGTGTAACGACAACAATCTTTCCCTCAATGCCAGCAAAACTAAAGAGCTGGTCATCAACTTCAGGAAGCAAAGTATTGTACACACCCCTGTCAGCATCAACGGGGCCGAGGTGGAGATGGTTAGCAGTTTCAAATTCCTAGGGGTGCACATCACCAAAAATCTATCCTGGTCCACTCATGTCGACGCTATCACCAAGAAAGCACAACAGCGCCTATACTTCCTCAGGAAACTAAGGAAATTCGGCATGTCCACATTAACCCTTACCAACTTTTACAGATGCACTATAGAAAGCATCCTATCGGGCTGCATCACAGCCTGGTATGGCAACTACTCGGCCCAGGACCGCAAGGAACTTCAGAGGGTGCGGTGGGCCTTTAACTTTACTTTGAGATCCCCGATTTCTGAACCCTAATTTTCCCACAGGTTCTGGCCCTGCCCCAGCAGGCTGTGTAACCCTCGTCTGCACTTTGACATTTTGAAATTGCACAGAGTGCTGGTTGATCAGGCGAAAGAAGACATCAGTGAAGCCAGTGAGTTTCACGCTGCTTTTCTTGACTGATCCAACACTCTGTGCAATTTTGGGGAAATTCTGCCTCATGCCTCCAGTCTTTAGCTAAGCGAGGCCGTTTGCTCATTTATGACTCTCACTCTTTTATTATGACCTCATCCAGTAAACACAAGTTCCTTTTGAATTATAATTATCTTAGGTCTGTGTGGTTTGCCAGCCTCTGAATGTCTTCCAGGGTTTTTTCCCACTAAGCTTAAATTTAAAATCAAATTTCTGTACTAAAAAGTTATTTGAACTGTGATATTAGGCATATGTAACGACTCAAATGCTCCTTCTAGGTGCCACCTGAGGGAAAGAATCAGCTCCTCATGCCACACAGAAGGGTTATGGTTCTGAGGTGGCCCTCAGTTGATGGCATCTGGATCCTGGAATACAGCTGCTGCTAGCTGCATCTCTGGAGGATGGACTGGGGAGCCCCATCTCACCTCCCACACTTCACAGGCTGTCCTGAAGGATGGCAATATCACATCATTCTGTCTGGTTCAGTCCTCTTCAGCTTCTTCACCATCGTCTTGCACCAGTGGCCATGTGCTGTGGCGGATCTCCAGGAAATAAGTACAGAAGGTAAGAAAGGGTCAGTAACAACTTTTGGGATTCAGCAGGCAGGGAAGTGGGTGGAAGGTTGTGAGTTTGTGGTGCTTCACAGGGCAATGCTGCATTTCCTCAGACAGTAACCTGGAGCCAGTAGAATTTTTTGAGGTTTCTACCTCCCATATGAAGAGCTGAGTGCCGCCAACATCTCAATGTACTAGGACTTGGAGTAACAGAGGGGTTTATATGTGATAACTCCTTATTCACCTGCCTTTGATGAACATTTTATGCTAAATTCTTCTTCAAAATTTAAATGACTGCAAGTTTTTTTATTCATTCATGGGACATGAGCATCACTGGCAAGGTCAATGTTTATTGCCCATGCCTAATTGCCCCAGAGAATATGATGGTCAGCTATCTTCTTGAACCACTTCAATCTATGTGGTATAAGGTGACAGCTAACACATGTGTGACAAGTAGCATTGAGGGAGGAGAAATTACAGTTGGCTGGATTCCCTGTCTGTTCACGGCAGTTGGATTCACCGTCCAATCACGGCAGTGGGATTCCCCATCCGTTCACGGCAGTGGGATTCACCGATCCCGCTGCAGGGAATGGGAGATTTGGCTGAGCTCCAAATTCTCTGTTCTCGCTAGCAGCAGTAACTGGGTAGTGGGTCGAGGATGTTAAAGTGTAACAAGGGGTTTTCGGGTTCTGCTTGGTAGTTGTTATTGCAGCTGTGTAACCATAGTGCAGGAAGATAAGCTGAAGGTGCCTTAATCACAATGCAACGAGAAGGAATTTTCATGGAAGAGTCGCTTTTAGATTGTGCTGATGCCCATGCTGGGGGAGGTTGGGGAATTTCTGATTGGTGAGAATTCTGGGTGACTTGGTGGAACTCACATCCGGGAGTCTTTTCACCTGCTTCCGATGCCAACCATGATTTCCTTGATGCCAGAAGGGGCAAAGGTGTCCACTTTTTCCCTCGAGTCACAGATGGCAGTGAATAATTCTGATCAAGTGTAATTAAAGTGTTTCTAAGACATGCAGTGAAATAATTTGAAAGGAATGAAGGGACCAAGCAGTGTACCTGCCTTATCTTGTTCACAGTGTAACGTTGAAATGTTCATGCTAAACCGAACATTTAAATTGGTGCACAGGTGTTTCCTGGTGGCATCAGCTATTTGTGCCAATTCCACACAAATCCTTGCACTAATGAGTGTGAAAATGAGTACATAGAACATAGAACAGTACAGCACAGAACAGGCCCTTCGGCCCTCGATGTTGTGCCGAGCAATGATCACCCTACTCAAACCCACGTATCCACCCTATATCCGTAACCCAACAACCCCCCCTTTAACCTTACTTTTTAGGACACTACGGGCAATTTAGCATGGCCAATCCACCTAACCCGCACATCTTTGGACTGTGGGAGGAAACCGGAGCACCCGGAGGAAACCCACGCACACACGGGGAGGACGTGCAGACCCCGCCCAGACAGTGACCCAGCCGGGAATCGAACCTGGGACCCTGGAGCTGTGAAGCATTTCGGCTAACCACCATGCTACCGTGCTGTCCCATGGTACACCCAGGAAACTTTCCTTATTCCCCCCCCTAGAAGCAGATGTAAAACTTTTGATAGGTGCATCTGAGGTATAAATCACATCGATGAAATTCCACAGGCGGGATTCTCCATTGGCCGATGCCAAAATCGTGAAGCACGATTGGGCGGAGAATTGATTCCCCGCCAAAATCGCGGTGTGCACCGATGTGACACCAAATTGCAATTCCCCGTAACCTCGACAGCGCCACCAATGCGTACTGGAATGCACGTACAGTAAACACTGCTGGCATATCATTAGGGGGCCCGACCCAGTATTCCCCAGGGCCTCCGCGCATCTCCTCCTCCGATGGGCCAAGTTCCCAACGACGCAATTCACTTACGCTTTTAAAAATCGTGAAACCGCCGTCATGGCTGCTGAAGGAGGGAGAGGGGGTATGGAAAGTGTCCAACATGACCATAATTTGCTGACAGTTGTGCTGCTGGCTGGAAGGCTTCTGCCAGAACTGGGGGGAGTAGTGGCGGGTGGCCAGGAGGTGGTCTGTGGGGCTGGAGTGGATGGACAAGGAACATCATTGCTGCAACCGGCAAGACAGCCATGCAGCTGCGCATGTCGCTGACTGCCCACTGTGAACCTAGCGCCACAGGTCCTATAGGTGTCCCCCCAGGCCACCCCTCTGGGTGCCCTCTGAACCCCAGCCAACCCATCAGCTGTTTGGATGCGCCCAGCATAACCAGTGCCATCTTGTTGGCTGGGATGAGTGAGTGTAGGGATTGTAATGTGTATGTGCGGCTGCAATTTGTCAATCATGGCCTGGCGAGTCCCGCACTGTTTTTCATTGGAATCGATTGTATTCCACGCAGCATAAGTGCAAGCCCCTTAACAGTAACGGAATCGGTCCAGGTGTGGCGCCAGTTCTACTGCTATGAAAGTCCACAAATTTAGCCTCAGAAACGGAGAAACCCGCCCCACATATCTTTCTGTGTCACTGTTGAACCTACGGCAACAGCGATTGACTTTCCTTCTGATCATCTCAATATCCCCGTTGGCTGAGCTAAGATCAAGAATTCACTCCATGGAATAAGAGAAGCTTAATGTTACGAATTCCAGAGTTGTGAACAATGGGAAAAGTTGAGGGTGCTATTTGTGATCACTAAGGCCAATATCGTCAGCAAAACGTATTTAGAAATTCGGGGGTGCTTTGCTTTGCATGCTAGATATACTGAAATAATATACATCCTCATAACACAATTATTGATTTATGATAAGGTTTGTGATTTATCTAGTGCACAAAGCAGTTTTCCAGTGATGGAACTGGCTTATTTTTAAAATGATGTATTCTAAATTGGGCGACACTTTGAAATTGAATTGAATTGTGCTCCCGATACTGATATTGGAATCTGTGGTTTAAGGGATGTGGCAGTAGAGTAGCAGAATAGCATTCAAAATGTATATCATCCAGCATTTTGTATAATTTTGACTCACCTCAGTTATTCTGAATTCTCATACCGATTGAGAATGTTAATAAAGAGGTAATAAAAAAAACATTGTTTATCAATAGGGATTCCAATTGGAAATGTATTAATGTTCTAAATTTTATTCATTTAATTTAGAAAATAGATTCCTGACTAATTGGAGGGTCCAGTTTGTGGTTATAGACCTGAGTTTTAATGAGCCCAGTCAGAACCAATAAACAACAAGAAACTGAATTATAGACCATCTTAAAACACTGACTGGAAGCACTTCACGAGACCATGTTGGCCACTCCAGTGCTTTGCTGGGAGTTGTGGGACCATTACAGCCTTGAGATTTCGGGGGCCTTGGGCATTGTCTCTGTTCGGCTAAGCAGAAGGATTGTTGTAAAGCATTGCAAGCCAAAAATAAAATAAAACTTCCATATGCAAGATGGAACATTCCGAACAGAAACTATTGCGCAATTATTCTTCAAAGTCATGTTTAGGCTTAAATATTTGCATATGCGTCGTGACAATTCAAATCTATTCCAGTATTAATAAATATGAAAAATTCAAAATGTGAAGTTGCTTTAAAAACCAAGGGGCTGGCTGAGAACGGGGGGGGGGGGGGGGGGGGGGGGGGGGGGTGATTTTTCCAGCCGTTCTCACCAGCAGGATCGTCCAGTCCTGCCCTCGGCGAACCCCCAACACGGGTATACCTGCAATGGGAGTGTCAGTTCAGTGGGAAATCCCATTGACAGCGGCGGGAGGAGAAGATCCCACTCCTGGCCAACAGCAGGCCACCTCCCACATTGAGAAACATACCACGGGAAATTTCCCCTTTCCCCCCACGGTAAAGGAAATAAGCCAAAAGAGAACTCCAGATTAACAACAGCAATTTGCATATATAGCATCTCTAAAATAGGAAAATGTCCCAGGGCGCGTCAAAGGAGAGCCAGCAAATAAAATGTGACATTGAACCCATAGGACCTATTCGGGCAGGTCACCAAAAATAATGTTTCAAGGAGCATCTTAAAGAAAGAGAGGGAGAGAGACGGGGGGGGGGGGGTTAGAGAAGGAATTCTAGTGCTTAGGGTCCAGGTGGTGCCCAGGGCATTGCTGTCGATGATGAAGTGAAGACATTTGGGGATGCACAAGAGGCCAAAATTCCAGGAGCACATACATTTCAAAGGACTGAGCTTGGTTACAGAGAGGGCCATGGCATGGAGGTATTTAAAAATAAGGATGAGGGCAGAACTCTCCCATCTGGGACTAAATACCATGACGTGGCAGAGATGGGAATGTGGCCTATTTCCTGCTGCGGAGGCTGGCGGGAAACCACATAATTTCTCCCGGCCCCCACCTCATTAATTATGCACCGGGGGGGTTGATGTCATATTCCGTATCAGGGCAGGCATGATGGCATGAATCCCGCCATTATATCTGGGTGCCATATTGAAAAGGTGCCCAACATCACTGATCTACCGTTGAAGAAAGAAGATGGGCCTCCTGCGAGAGGAAATGTATCCTAGGGAACACTCTGAGGCTGGAAGATGGACTTGCTCGAATGACACTAAAGCTTGAAAATCCACCTGATAGCTGCAACCATTCCCCCCCCCCCCCCCCCCCCCAACCTCCCCAACCGGCCCCCACCCACTGCAGTGGTGTTCCATGGTCCAGGGTTGCAGTCGGCCTCCATCCCAAACACTGGAGGCAGTCTCTGGCATTGGTCAGATCAGCCCCGACATCTGTATGCCAAGCTGTTCCAGATGTGTTCGGGACCGGTGTGTTTTCCTGCTGGCCTCGCGTAGAATCGGGAATGGGGGTGAAGATTTTAGTCTGGCCATTAGTGGGATGCCAATCAGTTTCACACTGGCCTGCAGTGCATTTCAAGATCCACTATGGTGGAACCAACGGGAGATCCCGCAGGAAATTCATGCTGGCGGGAAACCGATTTTTGGACACAAGCCAAATTCTCCCCTCCCCTGCCCACCATTGAACCCGCCGGCGAGACCATGGATGTATTCCATCCGAGGATTTACAAATCACGAGAAAGTCAGGACATGTGGTAGTGTATCTTGGAAATGAGACAAGCAGCTATTAAAAAGTCCAGAATGGATGAGGTTGGCCAAAGCTGGCTTGGGAAGCAGAGCATTAGTAAAAAAGTGCTTGATTCAGTCTTTTTTAAAAAATGTTCATTGGATGTGTGCGCTGCTGGCTAGACCAGCTTATCACCCATCCCTAATTGCCCTTGAGAAGGTTGTGGTGAACTGCCTCCTTCAGTTGGTTGTCAAGTAGCTCTAATGGATGGGTTGAGAATAATTGTGTGTCACTTTTGACGCATGTCATCAAATCAATATCCTGGCAGAGTAATTGCAAAAAGATAGAAAAGCTTGCCAAAGTGGATGAAAAGAGCAAAAAATGGAATTTCTTAATTTAATTTTTTTTTTTAAATTTTGTGTATCCAGTTTAGTATTTTTTTTTTCATATTAAGGAGCAATTTTTAGTTTAGCCAATCCACCTAACTTGCACATCTTTGGGTTGTGGGGGTGAAACCCATGCAAACACGGGGAGAATGTGCAAACTCCACACGGACATAGGCAGCAATGCTAACCACTGCGCCACCGTGACGCCCCGAAAAATATAATTTAGATAAACCTTCAGATGTTCCTGGATGAGATACTGTAAAGGTGAGTAAGAGATACTATTGGGAAAGAGCCAACTGTAACTGGATATTGCCCTGACAGCACCCCAACCCTACATTCAGCAAGGCATCAAATGCCTTAATTGTGTCATCAGGTCCCATGTCCCAATTCTTCAGAAAGATAAAGTGTGCAGATCCAAGGACAGGAATAAACACTTCTTATTGGCACCAGACTCATGTGCCAAGTAAGAAAAATGTGAAAAACAAATAGGAAGCAACTAAAAATGCAAACATTTAAATTAAAGCTGTGCTCTATCCATAATCCCTGCTTCCATGCGACCCAGATTTCATTTAAAATGAACACCCTGTGCACCAGAATTAAAGGAAATGATCTGTAGTACCAAAAAAGGCAGATTAAAGTAAGGTGGCTGCATTATTTAAGGTGGTATTTCTACCAGTTCTCACCCTGCTGACAGAAAGTGCACTTGGTTTAAAACTATTGCACCTTTAGCCAAATGGAGCCTATACCAACTTTCCCCATCCAGCCAATATGGTCACTAGGAATTCAATGGAGTAGTTTAGAAAATTCAGGCTCATTTTCTATGGATAACCACTCTCATCACAATAGAAATGAAATGAATCACTTCCTGTGGTACAGGTGGTAAAGGATCTATCCAGCAAAACGTGCAACAGTTTGAAACTGAGTGGATAGCTGGAGCATATATTTATAACTTAAAGTTATGTGCATATATTTTAGTTACTTCCAATTTGATTTTTTTCCATTTTTTCTCACTTGATACATGAATCTACTGCCGCCAATGACATAAGTTGTTTATTTTCCCCTAGTAATGCATATTTACATAAACAGAGTCCATGTACTCAGCCAGTAAAATAGATTATTTTAACAATATTCTTTTGAAACATATTGGGTGGGATTCCCCGGACTCCGATGTCGAAATCGCGTTCGGCGATCGGCCAGCGAATCCCTGTTGGCTGTAAAATCAGGGGCTGCGCCGCTTTTGTGATGCGTCGCCCCCTCCAAAGTGGCGGGTACGCCGCACGCCTTATGGATGGCCTCAGGACGCCACCTGAGGCCCTTCCCCGATGCTCCGCCCCTGATGGGATGAGTTCCCGACGGCATGGGGCGCTTGTGCTATATTTTGTTTGGGAAGCCGGCATGGTGGCTGCGGACTGAGTCCAGCGGCGCCACTGTCGGGGGGGGGGAGCCAATCCGCGGGCAGGATGGACTTTGGCGGGGGCTGGGGGCACTGGTGGAGGGTGGTCCGGGGATGGCGAGCTTGACCAAAGGGGGCAGTTTTTGGCGGGCCCGGTCTGCGCGCGGCCGGCGCCATGTGCGGCCACGGACCCATGAATTCTCCAGCCATATCCGCAGGTAAAGCCAGGGCTTTACGCTGCATGCCTGCTAACCCCCCCCACCAGACGAACGATCGGTGCAGCTTTTGTGCCGTTTTTCCGGGCGTAAAACGCCGCTGTACCCACGTCGGCGTCAGCACAGTCTCCCAAACGGAGAATCCAGCGCATTGTAGTCTTGGATTGTTGGACTGCAGACTGGAACTCTAATCTCCACAGACATTTTCATTCAAACTTCAGAAAAGGGTACATTTTGGGGTCTTAGACAAGCCTCCTGAAAGAGAGTGAGGGACAACTAATTGGATGACAAAGGCACCATCCTAACCTGAGGAGTGCCCCTATAAAGTTAATCAAAGAGCATCAGTCGGAGTGGGAGAGATTCTCCGTTTGGGAGACTATTCCCCCGCCGGAGGGAATTGCTACCAATTTATGTTCTCCCTGGGAGGGCAAATCAGGAAGCAATGCACTATTCCTTGCCATGCACATTTAAGGAGAATCCTGCTATCAGCCTGTCATTTTGAGTGGGTGGCCTGATAGCAAAGCCCCGGGGCTGTCTCGTCCCCTTTGCCATTGCAACGCAGCCCCACCCAGCATTGAAAATCAATCCCCCAACCCCTGATTTTTGGGATGCCCCTCTCCAAGTACAGGGGTGACCCTACCCACACTCCCAGGGGACTCCCTTAATAGGGAGATCCCCCACAGGCTCTCCCTTAATAGACCCCCCCAGAGGGACCCCTAAATGGAGGAACCCTGCCCCCCTCCCAGGGACCCTCAGTTGGGGGACTCCCCACAGGTACCCCTGACTAGAGGGACCCCACAGGGACCCCCTAACTAGAGGGACCCCCAAAAAGGGACCCTCCTTATTAGAGATAGCTCCCACAGGCACCATCTCAATTGGGGAATCCCAAAAGGGGATTAATAGGGATACATCCCACAAGGACCCCTATAATAGGGAGATGCCCCACATGGACTTCTAAATAGAGTGACCCCCCACAGGGACCCCATTAAAAGTGAAATTCCCCACAGGGATTCCCTAACAAGAGGGACCACCTACTGAGACTCCTTAATAGGAAGACCCCCCACAGGGACCCCTAACCAGAGGGGGCCCCCACAGGGACCCCCTTGTCCCCTTAATATGGATAGCTGCCCCCACAGGGACCCCTTACTAGAGGGAGCTCCCCATCACAGGCCCCCCCAGAAGGAGGATCTCTCCCTGGAAGCAGAGACCAGTCCAGACAAGGGCAATCTCAGAAATTACAGTTGTAATTCTACTCCTGCAAAGAGAACAGCTGTGACCTATGTTTAAACTACTCAGATCCTGTAGCTACAAGCCATTCATTTTTTTCTAGTAGTGGGCTGTGACTGACAACTTCCACAAAACAGCTGCAGCCTTGATTCATTCCCCTTCATGAGTGAGTGACTCTGTAAGTGCTGAAACCCCAATGTTTACAGACATCAACGACATCAAAGAGATATAACCACATTATAACCGCACTCTTGAGGAATGCACTTAGTGATTATAATGCACTTAACTTCCTTTGATGTGGTTGCTTTTTGGTAAGTGTTACAACTGCAATTTCTGTCACTACCCCTGTCTGGACTGCTCTCTTAGCTTCCAGACAGGATCTTTTTTCTGGGGGGAGGGTTCTGTAGGGGTTCCCTCTAATTAAGGAGTCACTGTGGGGGGAATCCTTCAAGTTATTGGGTCCCTGTGGGTGGCTCCCTCAAAGTAGGAGGTCTCTGAAGTGGGTCCCTCTTATTAGACATCTCTGTGGGTGGTCTCACGATTAAAGTGGTCCCTGGGGAAGTGTCTCCCTATTAAGGGTGCTCTAGGGGGGCCCTGGGATGGGGCTGGCGGTCTGGTAGAGGAAGGGTGGGCAGGGCATGTATTTTTTTTGGGGGGGAAGGTGGCCCTCGAGTGGACTATGGGGACAACCCCCTTGGCCCACTGCAAGATCCACCACATCAGGCGCACGCTTGGTGAGACGTGTTGTGATTCCCTCCTACACGATTCCCAGTTCAGAGAACCAGAGAATCACGGAGGGCTGGAGAATCGGGGGCTGAGTTCTCTGATCCCCGACCCTAAAATCGGGTTTGGCGACAAAGCGGAGAATCCCTGATGACGTCAAAATCGGGAGCTTTCGCGAAGCTCCACCTCCTGAAAAGCAGCGTACTCTTGGAGTACGCCACATGCCGTATCCACGGCCTCCGGCCATTGCCTTAGGCCCGCCCCATGATGCTCCGTCCCCGACCAGCCGACTGGCGAGGGATTCTCATGGTTTCACCTGTCGGGAATTTAGTGTGGCAGCTGCGGACTAAGTCCAGCGCTGCCACAATCCGGGGAGGGCCAATCTGCAGGCAGCTTTATTCGGGGCTGGGGCACTGTAGGGGGGTGGTCCGGGTGCGCGAGCAGCCGAAGGCGGGGGGGGTGGGGAGACTATTTTTGTGGTCTGGGTCCACGGGCTACGTCCACCATGAAGCACAGCGTGGCGGCTACAGGCCGCCGTCATGCGCATGTGCGGCCACAGACCAGGCAATGCTCCGGGCCCTATTGGCAGCTAGAGCCGGGAGCTCAATGCTGCCCGGCTGCTACCCACCACCCCTCCCCCGAGCAGGGAATCGATGGCCATTTTGCACCAGTTTTCCTGGAGAAAAACACCACAGGCGGGATTCTCCTCGAACCGGGGGTGCGGGCCACTCCGGCGCCGAGGAGTGGCGTGAACCACTCTGGCGTCGGGATGCCCAAAAGTGCGGAATCCTCTGCATCTTCAGGGTCTAGGCCGCCGCTGGAGTTTTTGGCGCCGCGCTAGCCGGCGCGGAAGGGCATGGCACCACGCCAACCGGCGCCAAAGGGCCTCTGCCAGCCGGCGAGAGTAGGCGCATGCGCGGGAGCGTCAGCGTGTGCTGGCGTCTTCCCAGTGCATGCGCTGGGGGGTTCTTCTCTGCACCGGCCATGGCGGAGGTTGACAGCGGCTGGTGCAAAGGGAAAGAGTGCCCCCACGGCACAGGACCGCCTGCGGATTGGTGGGCCCCGATGGCAGGCCAGGCCACCGTGGGGGCTCCCCCTGGGGCCAGATCCCCCCGTGCCCCCCCCCCCCCCCCGAGGACTCTGCAGGCCGCCCGTGGAGACAGGTCCCGCCGGTAAAGACCTGTTGTGATTTAGGCCGGTGGGACCTTCCGAAAACAGGCAGCCACTCAGCCCATCGTGGGCTGGAAAATTGCCGGGGGCAGTCGCTGCCAGCGGCCGCCGACCAGCGCGGCATGATTCCCGCCCCCGCCAAAACCCCGGCGCCGGAGAATTCGGCAGCCAGCGGGGGCGAGATTCACGCTGCCCCCTGGCGATTCTCCGACCTGGCGGGGGTCGGAGAATCCCGCCCAAGGTCTCCCAAACGGAGAGCCCAGAGCGGTGGACCCGCTAAGTGGATGCAAATTGGTCATTTAATATTCATTTGCATCCTCC
Source organism: Scyliorhinus canicula (assembly GCF_902713615.1). Lineage (NCBI taxonomy): Eukaryota > Metazoa > Chordata > Chondrichthyes > Carcharhiniformes > Scyliorhinidae > Scyliorhinus > Scyliorhinus canicula. The sequence goes on along the minus strand of NC_052146.1, from coordinate 272,057,110 downwards.
CACTGCGTGCTGGTATGAATCCCGATCCCGCCGCCAGGGAGTGATCGGAGCATCGCGGTTGAATCGGGACCCACATTGGGGACCCCCCGACCAGTGGCGGGCAGCGGAGAATCTAGGCTAGTATCTTTGAAGATGGCACTGGTCTAGATTGACGTGTTGTCCAAAGAGGATAATAATATAAGGGAAGTGGCAGTGAAGTTACATGAAAAAAGTTACCCTGTGTACCAAGACAAACAATTTCAGAATAATTTTATTGCCCAGTAATTTCACTCTTCTGGAATGAACTCTATAATGACTGTAGGATGTATAAATCTGTGTAAAACCAGATGATGCCATTATTACAGATTTCAAATTCTGTATAATTTATTATTTCTGTTGTGAATAGTATGCAGTGCCAGCAGGGAGAAAATATCAGTGAAAGATCAAAGGTTCTTTATTTCTTTTCCCTGATACTTACGCTCTTTAAATTTTTCGCTGTTACCCTTTGTCTTTCCTGCTCGGTCATCTTACTTCCACAAAATAAAAAAAAATAGTCTGGACTAAGTTACCAAAAGATTCTTTGAAGTTTTGGAATGAGCCATAAATAAAGTGGACACCTTTGGGAGCAAGTCTTGTATGTGTACAAGCATTTTGGAGTCAGCTTGATTTGTAGCTGTCTGCATCCCATTTTCCAGGGAATTATAATTTTTTCTAAGCCATAATAAATGAATTATCACATTTGCTTAATTTAGATGATTTTAGTTTCTTTGAAGAGATATTGTGCGAAATAGCCAACAAAATCTTGTCCAAGTACAGCCAAGGTATGCCACCTAAGCATGGTCTTAAATCTACTACTAAACAATTCAGCTTTGAGTAATTGCCACAAAAGCCCATAAAGAAATTTCAGATTTGGTTGTAAAGTTTGATAACATCATGACAAATGTACCATTTCATGGCTTGAAAGAGTGGAAATGTCAGTGGAGATATAAAGTTGAGTTATTGTTTCCAGTTTCAAAAGAACAGCAACAAGTACAAAAAAGCAATACGTGCTCTTTGTCCTTTTTCCCCCCTTAGACACCTGCAGTCTTCTAATGTTTCACTGAGTCCTGCAAAATAAATGTGTAGCTTCAATCTCTTAATCCATGCGGCTCCAGAGACCACTGTTACATGAGAACTTAAACTGATGATGCTGGGCGTCGCAGGGGCAGCTTAATCTTTTTTAATTCAAATCAACAGAGTCCCATGTGGCGCTAGGATGATACTCTATATGCTGCAATCAGACTGACCTAGACTTCTTGTGCTCTAAATGATTAATGAAACTGCCTCCTAGTTTGTTTCTATGGTGATCTGAAACTTAACACTGCTTAGGAATCTGCCATTCACCCTGAATGAATCAAGACAGAGGTAGACAGGGACACGACTGTATAGGTCTTACAGTACATTCTGGATTATTAATGCTTCAGTAGACCAGTCTTTGAAATAACCAGGTCTTTAAGTTGATTTGGGCTCTGCAATATTTTCAACTACAAAGGATCCTTTTTGACAAAATATTACATGGTGATCCATTGCAAAAAGAACTATTGTAGGTTATGCATTCAAACTACCTTCTGTACATCACTCTCCTTTCTATGGGAAAAGTATTATGGGAAAGTGTGGTAGTAATGCTAGATATGGATCAATCAGTGTTACTCACTGGCAGCAATGGGAGTGTCTAAAATCATGGGAAAATGACCTGGCTTAAGAGTGATGCCTAATAGAACTGTTTGAATGTCAGTGACAGATAAAATGGTGTTTGACTTTTATATCAGATTTCAACATTAATTTTGTTTTTTAACCCATTTTGTTTTCCTTTACCGCATATGGAAAAGTAGATATAATTTTCTATTCTAAGTGCCACTCACAAAGAAATTTGAACTTTTACCCTAATTGAAACAAGATCACTTATTATGGTTGGTGTCTACTGTTCTGAAAGCTCAAATGTGGATAGGAGTTTTATTTCATGTGGAAGTGGTTATTGCAATTATGAATAAAAGCTGTGAAAGATTCAAACACCCCACAATCGTTGATCCCAACCTTTTATGTAGCAACAAATTGCAAAAAACCCCCACCAATGGTTCACTGTTCCTTGAAATTCAGCGTCACATAATTAGTTTGAGTATATGCTCAGATTCATGAAACGTGTTAGATCTTCAACTCTCAAACAATTTGTTATAGCAAACTAGTGAGAGTCAAAGTGTTGTTCGGATGTCTTTTTATTCAAAGACTAACTGAAATTAAAAACCATGTTCAATTAAATGCAAAACCAACATGAGTATCTGGTATCTGGCCAATACTAGTGATGTTAGATGCTATCTACTACTTGCAGACAAAACCACACAAGGCAAAGCAACAGAAATAGTTATGGATTCTTATGTTTGTATTAAAGGCAAAGGATTGTCGTTTATACTATCAACTTGCAATAGCATTGCATGTTTTTTTTCAGTGCAACTTACCTCTGCCATGTAACAGAACAAGAGTCATTAAGTTTGCCACAATTAACGTGGGTCCACAGATTTGGGATTACTAAGCACTTATATATGACCCAATATTTTTCAATGTAATGAGTGGGACCTGCTCATAAAATCTTAAATGCAATCAACTGTACTTGAAGCAGCAGTGTTCATAAATACTTGTTTCAGATGGAAAAGTCACAGTTAAGGCAGCCTTCCTATTAAAGACTATTTATTCTTCCAGTTCCATTCATTATGGCAAATTGGTAGTAGAAGTCAGTTTCAGGGTTAGCGGCTTTCTGTATATTTCACTCTGACCTCAGCTCCTGCCAATCATAGGAGAAAATTCCAGTGTCCACTGTGGGGTGGATTTTATGCCTCCCACTGACAGGTTTAAAAGCAGGGGAATGGGGGGAGTAGGGAGGGGGGGGGGGGGGTGGTGGAGTTCGGACAACCTTCCCTCCAAGTCACATTATGCCTCAACTTGCACACATTCCACTGTTCCTTTGTTATCACTGGGCCGAAATGCCTGAACACGCCGAACGCCAATTTGGGAGCACCATCAGCACAAGGATGGTGATGGGTTAAATGGAAGATCCACCACCATCTTCTCAGAGAAACGAAGGTTAGGCAATACCTTCAGCATCACCAACATTTTGAGAAGACTTTGCTGTTGTGCATTATTTTGGCTATACATTCCACCAGTTGCCACCTCAGTAGGGTTGTAAATTCCCTCACAAAGTCAACAGTCATTTGGTCATGACAGTACTCACCGCCGGAAAATTCCTGCCATGGTTATAGGCTAATGCTGCATGAAGACGTCCGCCCACCAGCATGAAAACCAGAGAGATTCTTGCTGGTGCTAGGAGTGAAGGTGTGCCAAGCAATGGCACTCAAAATTTTTTTTTTAACCAAGATTGAGGTTTTCACGCCATTAAATGGCACATATTAATTTTTAAAAAGAGGATCGGGGGTTTTCACCGGGCCTGAGAGGGCGGGGCCTAATCTCTCCAGCAGGTTCCGCTCCTCAGACAAAATGACGCTCCAATGTCAGAATGCTGCTGCAGCACTCCCCAATCTTTGTCAAGGCCCCTTCCAACCCCTTCAGCACCCCATTCAGTCTCCCCTTCAGGTCCATCCTTGGCAGTATCAACCTGGAATCTTGCGCTCCGAAGGGTGCCAAGGGGGTGAGTACCTTCCCTACAATTACTTTCTGGTCTTCCTAGAAAGCTCTTCAGATCCAAGATCTTTTTTTTAAAAAAAACTTAGGTTAGAAAAACGGCTGCTCTCAGAGTTAATGGACCCCTGTAGAGCATTATAAATAAACAACTTTTGAACTGCATGGAACAGTCAATCAAAAGGCTGTTAAAAGGCACTAGTCCATGAATTTGAATGTAAACAATTCAGTTCAAAGCTTTTAGGCTTCTAGGCATGCACACAGGGATGAAAAAGATAACGGGCAATGAAATTGAAAGTGAAAAACTCACTTCAAAGGTTTCCACCTCTCAGATCTTTAAACTTGACATGCTGACATTTTGTTCTCAGAGAATTTTAATTTTGAGATGATGCAGATTGTTCAAAGGATTTAAAGACTGCAGATGGGAGGAGCAGCTGAACGATTCTCATTACAGGACATACTCCTGACCTGAACCCCTCCAGCACAGCACAAGCCTCCCCAAACCTCATCTCACATGAAGGACTCCCTTCGGCACCCTGGAGTATAAGCCGGCAGGTCGCTATTTGTCAGGACTTAATAATATCTTTACTGTCACAAGTAGGCTTACATTAACACTGTATTGAAGTTACTGTGAAAAGCCCCTAGTCGTTACATTCTGCTCCTGTTCGGGTACACAGAGGGAGAATTCAGAATGACCAAATTACCTAACTGCACGTCTCTCGAGACTTGTGGTAGGAAACCGGAGCACCCGGAAGAAACCCGCGCGAACACAGGGAGAATGTGCAGGCTCCGCACAGACAGTGACCCAAGCCAGGAATTGAACCTGGGACCCTGCCGCTGTGAAGCAACAGTGCTAACCACTAATAATAATAATAATATGGTACCGTGTCGCCCAATTGCACCAATTCACACCAGTAGGACTCCCGGCTTGGCGGGGCATGGGAGGAGGGGGTGCTGCAGAGCATCTCAGAAGGCAGATAAATTGGGCATCCTGACCGTAAATTAGATTTAAATTAGGGATAATAATCTATTTCTACGTTGCCACTGGGTCTGATCAAGAGCCTCTTCAGGGCAGTCAGGAACCTCATCAAGGACGGCGGGGTAGGCTGGGAGACTTGCCCTTGATTGACGACTGGCATGAAACCTGTTTTTGCCCAATTCCCAATTCACTGGGCCATTGGGATTCCCGCCGCTTGCTGGTGGCCCTGGAGAATTCCCGGCCCTCATCTCTTTGATTAACCCAGTTGACTGGGTGTCAAATTCAGTTTTATCGTACTCCTGTGCAGTTCCTTGGGACATTTTACTAAATTAAGGATGCAGATTAAATGCAAGCAGATTTACACATCGGCTGGAATTTTCCAGCTCCTTCCCGTGGTGGGTCTTCCCATGGCGGAAGCTGCTTGCCATTGGCCGCTCATGGGATCTTCCAGTTCCGCCAAAGGCAATGGCAATTTGCGTGGCTCTCCCATCCTGGGGAACACACGGTGGGTGTCCACTTTGGATGGACCGAAAGATCCTGCCCACAGTTTCTGATTTCATTAGAATGAAGTTTGATTGGTTGGCTTAGTAGCCTGAATTTTTAAAAGTTTACATCCTTCTCAATAGTGTCATAATTTGGAAATGTTCTTGAAGCAAAACGTATACTTTTTTCACAACATGGATGTTTCTGTTGCTGAGTGGGAAATCATGCTGGTGAGTTAATTTCCATCCATAACAAAGTGAAAACCAGACCATTTTAATGTTTGGGCCTCATTTATATCCTGCTGGCTGACCCCTACCAGCCCTGAGCAGGTTGTTGGCAAGAAGCTGCCCTCCCACACAGGTAAGTGGCAGGACTAACTCTTGGTGCCACCTTGTGGTGGTCTCATGATCAGATTAAGGGGGATTCTACAGTTGGGATTCTGAACTTTCCTAATAGGTTCCAAGTAGGTTTCAAAGGCCTCTACTGGCTTTGATTCTCTTCCTTCACAGGAGAAAAAATCCCTTGACAGGAGAGCCACTGCAACTTCTCACTGGGGCATTATTGGAACCATAAGACATAGGAGCAGAATGAGGCCACTCGGCCCATCGAGTCTGCTCCGCCGTTCAATCATGGCTGATATTTTCTCATCCCCATTCTCCTGCCTTCTCCCCATAACCCCTGATCCCATCAAGAACCTATCTATCTCTGTCTTAAAGACACTCAATGATTTGGCCTCCACAGCCTTCTGCGGCAACAAATTCTGCAGATTCACCACCCCCTGGCTGAAGAAATTCCTCCTCATCTCTGTTTTAAAGGATCGTCCCTTTCGTCTGAGATTGTGCCCTCTGCTTCTCTCTATCCAGGCTTCGCAGTATCTTGTAAGTTTGAATAAGATCCCCTCTCATCCTTCTAAACTCCAACGAGGACAGACCCAGAGTCCTCAAACGTTCCTCAATCCTGACATACATAAGTAAAAAATGGCTCTGTGGAGCAGGTTATAATTGGGAATGATCAACACACGGTTGCTTCAGGGTGGCTAAATTAACTGGACAGTTTCAACTACCCATTCACATGATTTTGGCCAGGCAAGTAGAGTTTAAACTGTGCCCTGCTTCTCAGTAACCAAAAGAGCAAGAAAATCTTCATCCAAAGCTCAAGGTCTGGATAGGTATCCTTTAGTTACCATCTATGAAAGTCTCTTAAGGTGGGGACAAACTTATCATTAAGTACCTCTAACTTCCTGTCAAACGTCCCTGGGCATACATTTACATAAATTAATGCAGAAGAAAAATATAAAAGTTGCAGGTAACATTATTGCTATGAACTAATTATCAATCTTGCACAATTCAGGTCCCCACACATTAAATCCATATTTAAAAATATATTCATTGATAGGATGCGGGGTCACTGTATAGGAGAGCATTTATTACCCATCCCTAATTGCCCTTGAGAAGGTGGTGGTGAGCTCCCTTCTTAAACTGCTGCAGTCCATGTGGTGGTTACACCCACAGTGCAGATAGGAGGGAGTTCCAGGAATTTGCCCTAGCTATTTGGGGTGGCACAGTGGCACAGTGGTTAGCATATCGGCCTCACAGCTCCAGGGCCCCAGGTTCAATTCCGACCTCGGATGATTGTGTGGAGTTTGCACTTTCTCCCCGTGTCTGCGTGGGTTTCCTCCAGGTGCTCCAGTTTCCTCCCAAAGTCCAAAGATGTGCAGGTTAGGTGGATTGGCCAAGCTAAATTGCCCATAGTGTCCAAAAGGTTAGGTGGGGTTACTGAGTTACAGGGATATGGTGGAGGCATGGGCTTAGGTAGGGCACTCTTTTCAAGGGTCGGTGCAGACTTAATGGGCCGAATAGCCTCCTTCTGCACTGTAGATTCTACGATTCTATGATTCTATAGTGAAGGAATACTGATAAAATTACAAATCAGGATGGTGTGTGGCTTGGAGAAATCTGCAGGTAGTGTGTTCCATTGCGCCTGCTTCCTTTGCCCTTTCAGCTGGTAGAGGTGATGGGTTTGGAAGTGTTGTGAAATTCTCCATCGGCAGGATCCTCTGCTCTGCCAACAGCGCACCCACTCCCGTGAGTTTCCCGACAGGACAACACAGGGAAACTGCACAGGAAAACACAGCTGGCAGACCGGAGAATCTCAGCCATGATTTTTTAAATTTCATCTGACTGGAAATTTTGTAATTTCGACTGAGCAAACTGCTTAAAAATGTAAGAGTCCATCCTAAGGAGAAGGTGAGAAATCAACAAAACTCCCTGGGGGAGAGTGATGAGAGAAAGAAATGTCCTATGATCTAGATGCCATCGAAACTCGTAACTATCTCAGGAAGTGGCATGAAGAATAGGAAGCACTGGATAGTGAAACGATGACCACAACAGAAACACATTCTGAGAATCTCTTGGGAATACACAATGGGTGAAGTATTTCAAGGCAAGGCTGCCCAGCCACTTGAGAGAGATTGCAAGTGACACAGGCAGTGTCAAGAAAGTCTTCAGCAGAGGAAACTAGCTCACTCTCTCCCTCTCTGTTTAGGAATAAAAGTGTTGCCTGGGTTGAGAAGCCAACTCTATCAGAGACCTACCAGCCGAATACCTGGTGTGTTTTTATTATTTTTCTCAAGTTTAGTGGTTAATAAATTGCTCTTTATTTGACTCAAGAGAACCTTGTTTGATTGGTCCTCAATGCTGATAGCTTAAATAGTTAAATACATTCCTATTTGAAAAAAGACATATCCTTGTTAAATAAAAGAAACTTAAACCTTTGTTGTAACCAACCTAATAGGTTGAATAAAATTGATCCAGTTCACCCATTTTAAACTGCTCTTAACACATTGCACCTTGGAGATGGTACACACTACTGCTACTGTGCATTGGTGATGGAGAGAATTGATATTTAAGGTCATGGATAGGGTGCCATTAAAGAGGGCTGCTTTGTTCTGGATGGTGTCAAGCTTCTTGAGTGTTGTTAGAGCTGCAGACATACAAACAAGTGAATATTCCATCACACTCCTGACTAGTTCCTTGTAGACACTGGATAGGCTTTGGAGAGCCAGGGGATGCTCTTGTAGACACATTATTTATGTTGCTGGTTGAGTTTCTGGTCAATGGTAACTCCCAGGATGTTAATAGTGCGGAATTCAGCAATAGTAATGCCACTGAATGTCAAGGGGAAATGGTTAGATTCTCTCTTGTTGGAGATGGTCATTGCCTGGCACTTGTGTGGTGCGAATATTACTTACCATTTGTCAGCCCAAACCTAAAGTTGTCCACGTTTGTTGTATTTGGACATGGACTGCTTCAGCATCTGAGGAGTCGCGAATGGTGCTGAACATTGTGCTAACATCAGCGAACATCCCAGCTTCTGACCATATGATGGAGGGAAGGTTATTGATGCAGCAGCTGAAGATGGCTGTGCCCAGGACACTATCCTGAGGAACTCCTGCAGCGATGTCTTGGGCCTGAAACGATTGACCTCCAAAAACCACATCCATCTTCCTTTGTGCTAGGTTTGACACCAGCTAGTGGAACGTTTTATCCAATTCTTGTTGATTTCAGTTTTTCTAAGGCTCAGTCAAATTCTGCTTTGACATCAAGAGCAGTCATTCTCACTTTTTGAATTAGTAGCTGAACACTCTTTTTCCCATGTTTGGACTCCGGAGTAAAATTCCTACCTGAAGAGTGAGAGCAGCCTATCAAACATCTTAGCAGAGACATGGTGCTCCTCTAATAATTAAACTGTGACAGAAGAAGGGACACAAACAGCTAAGCTTCAATTTGTGGTAACTTGAACATGGAAGTCATGTATTCTAGTTAGTTAATGTGTACAAAACTTTGGCCAAGCCGAATTCACCAAGCTGTTTACTGCAGTTGATATAAAACAACTAAATTGAGACATACTGAGGTCATTAAATTAAAGTCAAAAGATAGAAATATGACCAGTTGCACCCTTTTGATGTGCATAAAACAGGTCCATAGATCACCATTTTTGGGGACTGCCTGTCTTTTTCCCAAGGATGCTTTAAAGGCTTTTCCAATTCAGGATTACATTTTTGTCAGTTTGCAAGTTGTTGAATTTTTGAGTATCAGCAAAGTTGCAAACAATCTAATGAAACCTAGAAATAGCATTGTAACTTGACACAAAATAGTTTTCTGATCTGTGCAGATCTCCAAGTTTAAAACTTTGGTATTGAGTTCCCTACACTGTTGAAAAACATCAAATGAGTCATTATTTGTACCCATTTAAATTTAGTACTGCTGGAGTTTCAAAATATACATGTTAAACATAAGTGATGGATACTTTACCAAACGTTGCAAGGTGATTATAATTTGACATCTGTTCTTTATAAGGAAAACTGGGATGAATGGGAGGTCTGGATCGCAAAATAGAGCAACGTAAGGCACTGAAAGTATCTCAGGGAGAGGCTAGAATTTACATCTAAGACTAATGGAGGAGCAGTGTCTATGAACGATGTGGGACTCCAGGGAAACAATTGATGAATAATAGTTCATAACAGAAAATAATCAAAAAGTATCCTTTCAGACTAATTTCAATTGAATGCACCATTCGTCAAAGATGTGCATTCACCAGAACTTTGCAAAATCAATGGGTGTCCTACTATGCTTACTTCCTAAGGCCTCCAAACAGCAGGCTAGAAACACACATGACCTTCGTAGGTAAGATTCAACAGGACGCACCTGAGGAATATGCAGCTAAGGGGCCTAATGCCTGCCTCACGTCCCAGCTGTAATATTGGTCTGTGAACATTGGCCGCCTCAAAGAAAACCAATCCTAATCATCATGCAGCTAAAAAGTTAAATACGTCATACAATAATAATCACTTGAGTTCCCACGATCCCTGATCTCTGACATCCAGACTCTGACCCTGATCCTATACCCCTGACCTCCAGGACCCCCAACTCTCGACAAACCACCATCTTAGAATCATAGAATTTACTGTGCAGAAGGAGGCTATTCGGCCCATCGAATCTGCACCGGCTCTTGGAAAGAGCATTCTACTTAAGCCCACACCTCCACCCTATCCCCGTAATCCAGTAACCCCAGCTAACCTTTTTTGGACACTAAGGGCAATTTATCACGGCCAGTTCACCTAACCTGCACATATTTGGAATGTGGGAGGAAACCGGAGCACCCGGCGGAAACCCATGCAGACACGGGGAGAACATGCAGACTCTGTACAGTCAGTGACCGCAACTGGGAATCAAACCTGGGACCCTGGAGCTGTGAGGCAACTGTGCTAACCACTGCCCTTGTCCTGCCCCCCACCCCTGCTCCCCCCCCCCCCCCCCCCCCCAAAGAGACTCCACAGTGTCTTTCCAAGACCCTAATGTCCACAATCCCAATTGTAATATCCAGCGCTCATCTAATTCCCCCGGCCTGCACCAGCAATCTGAACACTTTAATTGAGTGCTAAGACTTGTATTCTACTGATATGTAGGAGGTCTGCAATGCATGTTGAGGATCTTAAATGTGAATGCATATCAGGGAACAACTCATCAATTCAGAAGTCAGAACTGAGGTCATCCACAACCAGGGCATTGCTACGACGGTTATAACAGATAAAATGTTGTACAATGCCACCTAGCCATTACCGTCCACATGATAATGCTCACTCATGTTTTGCTGGATGTATTCAGTAGCCAATCTTACTTCTGATGAAAAATTCCAGAAGGGGTAGCAATTCGAGGAGAGCCAGCAGAAGGACCTTGGCTTGATGTCCTGCCCCTTTCCAGTCCAGATTTTCCTGAAACCCGACAGAAAGGGAGGAAAGAGCCCACTGTCAGTATCCTTAAGACGTTAATGAACTGATGTTGTTATTTTGGGTGTTAAAAATATGACTCAAGCAAAATAAAAATTGATACCCGCCAATATTAAGTATAATGAGAAAATCTTTGAGTTGTACATGAAACTCTTAAGAATCTCCAGATTGAGTTACTAACTTGAACTCACTATCAGTTACTATTCATTCTTTATAATAATAACTTTATAGTGGCATATGACTGGACTTTGTGACTTATGTTAAAGAAGCCGCTGAGCAATGTTGGGAGCTGAAGTCTCAACCATCATGCGGACATGAATTCCACAGGCTTGATTCTAAGATTTATCATTCAGTAACACACCCCACTGGGTAACCTGTTGATGCCTAATATTGGCTGATTTTTCTTAGTTTAAAGTTTAATTTTCAAAGATTGATTTGAAAAAGAGACTTTATTCTGCGGGGACAGAGTAGAAGGCTGCTGGGCACTCCCTTGCAGTTAGCTGGTGAAATACGATGTGGTCACATTACAGTTGATGAATTCAGGGAGAGAGAAATCCATCGGCTGGCATGCAAATGGGGATCAGAAAAAGTATCATTAAAAGTTTCACCTTTTCTAATTATATCATTAACCATCAAGAGTGGTTAAATAGGTGTTGAGAAAGAACCACATAAAAGATGTTTCATGATTAATTGCAAGGCTCCCACTATTATAAAAGTTTAACTTTTGAAATACATCACCTAAAATACATATTGGTACAAAATTAATATTTTCAGTATATATTTTAGCTGAGGTTAATTTCTACGTTTGCCATTATCCAGTGGGTCAACTAAACATAAACGTTGGACAAATTGCATGGCAGGGACAAAATGTGAATGACGAAGCCAGAAATATGAAGGCATATAGCATGGTGTGGTAGTTGCTGTTAGTTTATTTTGCCAGCCAAAGAGTAATTGCAAAAAAAATGTGCATTATTATTTGCCAAAGAAAAATAAAAATGGAATAAATAATGAAAAAACAGACAGGCTGATTTTCTTTTATTTTATAGTTTGCAAACCCAATAATTTTTTTTTATGGACAGGAGGTCCCATTAGAGAAAGTCGCATGTGGGTAATTGCACATCTTTGTGTCATCAAAGACTGAGGAGCTGAAGACTTTTGTGTATTTTTTTTCTCGTTATTTCCGTATTTAAGTGAAGTCATTACAAAATACAAAGCTTCATTCTGATTGCAAAATGTTCCTCCAGTTTATAGTCTGGCACTTGTTAAACAATGTTACTTACCCACAGCAGCACTGGGAGTATCAGTAACCCAGAGACTGCCCTCTAAAAGCAAGACTGACCTGAATCTTACAGCTCTGCCTGTCACAGAAAAAAGTACACTGGAACAGTCAGCTTGACTTTTTCCCTCACTGTTTTAATTTTGTAATGTGAAATAAATCATTATGAAATTTAAAAAATACTCTGCTTAAAATTATTTACATAGGTTACTTCCAAATTTAAAACTTTACAGTACTGCATAATTTAAGAAATCTGAAAATTATATATTCACGAGAGAAATATTCCATTAGGGTTTAAATAATTGCTTTATAGTCTGAAATACAGTTAGCATTAAATATATATTTTCGTGAAAAGGGAAAAAGACTCACATTTCATTGCATCTTTCAGGAGTTCAGGGCATTCTTTTTGAAATGTAGTTTTTGAAATGTAGCCACTGTCATAATGTCGGAAATGAACCAGCCAATGGATGTTTAATAATAATAATAATAATCATCTTTATTGTCACAAGTAAGCTTACATTAACACTGCAATGAAGTTACTGTGAAAATCCCCTAGTCGCCACATTCCGGTGCCTCTTCGGATACACTGAGGGAAAATTCAGAATGTCCAAATGACCTAACAGCACGTCTTTTGGGACTTGTGGGAGGAACCCACAGTAGACACCTTGACACATAGATCGTAAGACTATTTAAGGCAAGTTTTAATGTCTTGTATATATTGAATATATATTTTCCACTGTGCACAAAGTGCACTGTGTTCAGACATATCTGTTCACATGAAATCACAGAATTGTTACAGTAAAGAGAGGCCATTTAGCCCATCATGTCTGCACCATCTTTTCAAATGAGCTACTCCCTGAGTGTCATTGTCCTACCTTATCCATATAGCCCTGCACTCCGTAGAATTCCTATCGTGGAGAAAGAGGCTGTTTGGCCCATTGAATCTGCATCCCCTGAAAGAACACGCTACCGTGGCCCACTCCCCCGCCCTATCCTCTTAACCTCACCTAACCTGCATGTCTTTGGATGCTAAGGGGCAATTTTTGCATGGCCATCCCACCTAATCTGCACATATTTGGACTGTGGGAGGAAAGCAGAGCACCCGGAGGAAACTAACGTAGACACGCGGAGGATCTGCAAACTCCACTTGGAATTGAACCCGGGTCCCTGGCGCTGTGAGGCAGCAACGCTAACCACTGTGCCATTGTGCTGCTCTTTTTCATGGGACAGTCTTTTGAATGCCTTGATTAAACCTACTGAACTAGTGTTTTATACAAGTTCAATATAACCTCCTTGCTCTTGCACTCAATGTCCATAATAATGAAGCCTAGAATACTGTGTGTTTCATTATCCATCCTCTCAAACTGTCCTGCTGCCTTCAGTCACTTATGCACATATAAAACGCAGGTCTCGCTGATCCTTCCACCATCAGAATTGTACCCTTTATTTTATATTGTCTCTCCATGTTCTTCCGACCAAAATCATAGAATTATAGAATTTACAGTGCAGAAGGAGCCATTCGGCCCATCGAGTCTGCACCGGCCCTCAGAAAGAGCATCCTACATAAGCCCACACCTCCACCCTATCCCAGTAACCCCACCGAAACATTTGGACACCAAGAGGTAATTTATCTGACGTATGGGCATGCACGGGCATGGCATGCGCCATGTTTAAACTCCTTGTCTATTTTTTGTCACCTGCTTTCCTTCCACCACTACCCTGAACCTGCTGTATTAAAAATCTAGCTGACAGCACTAACTTGGCCAATCAGCCCTGATGTTCGGTCAGTTTTCACACTTTTTTATTTGCGCTTTTTTTTCCTCGGTCCAGAATCATTGAGCAGAGGCAGGAGACATCGGGAGCCATGTTTTTGGTTTAAATTATTAGTGTTCAGTATTTATAAATATGTTTAAAATGCAAATAAAGTGAAAAAATATATCTTTTGGTTTCTTTTTAAAATGTTGGTTTGTCATGAGGATGTTAATTCCATTAAAGAAACGATAATGGATAGAGTGGTTTTGGAGTGCATGTAATCTTTGGCGCTCACTCGCTAACGTGTTTGATTGCCCACCTAAGAAACTCCATGTTACTGGTCATGGGTTCTGCGGGTCGTTGCATGGCTGATGAGCCCGATCCTAGGTAGATTGGCCTTGCTCAAGATTGGGTTATGGGGATAGAGCATGACGTGGGCCTGGGTAGGGTGCTCTTTCGAAGCATTGATGGGCCAAATGCCATTCTTCTGCACTGCAGTGATTCTATGACGATAAACACAAGTCAAAAAAAATCAGATGTTGCAAGGGCAGTGACAGCAAAAACGCTGGGGCACTTTTAAAATTTTATTGCCATAATCTAAATTAAAACAGACAAACACTTTTAAGCATGTCATTATATAATAATATAGAGCAGATGTAATATAGTTTCACAGATTTAAAACTAATAACAAAACCTCTATTCACTTATAAATAATCACCTTTAATCATAAAAATAATGACTTGAAAAGAATAAATAAAAACCACAATGCCTGTATAAAAGAAAGAGCAAATAAAAGTATTTTAAAAACTTCCATATACCTTTAATACACTTGTAAAACTTGTTGCCTGCTGTCTTCTATATAAACATGCCGTTTAAATGCCTGTCCTCAATGGGCTTTCCCATAGCTGTTGCGGCACAAGGGGGCGTGGTTACATTGAAACTGCGCCATGCTGGAGCCTGTGCAGAGTGTCACTCTAGCGGACCAACTCTACCGCTGGAGCCAGAAGGTCCATTGCGCTTTTTGCACATACATTTCTCCGCCAGTATCGGCGGGCCATGGCCTTCCACCGGTACCCATAGGCTTCCGGCCCTAGGGCAAATTCCCCTTAATAAAACAATGGGCTTGAGCTACCGGCTGTGTCCCACCAGAATAGGAGTGGGATGCAGCTGGTAAATACCAGGAGAGGCGTCCCCCCCGACGGCTGGTATGCCTTGCGAGATCCAACCAGATCTCGTGAGATGTCATTATTAGTACCCAAGTCTCGCACCGTTAATTAGTTTAAGAACCATTTAACCGTGCTGACACCGGATCTAACCGGCGTGCAGCATCTATTGGCCTCTGCAAGGAGACCCGAGCTGGTTAGACACAGACATGGATCAGGTGCAAAGGTACCTGGGGAGGTCGACCTGGCCATTGGAGGCCCCTGGGTGGTCAGGAGCAGAGAAAGGTGGCACCCTGGCTCTCACCTTGGCACTGCCAAGGTGCCCATGTGGCACTGCTAGGATGGCAGGAGCATCCTAATGGCAGGTGCCACTGAGGGAGGGCCATGCCTGTGAAAGGGGGGATAAGGGGGTTATGAAGGGTGCGGAGCTTCAAGGTGTGTATGAAGGGGTCTCCGTAAGTTTGGGGGTGAAGGATGGGGTCCTGAAAGGGAGCGGGTCCTAAAAAGGTGCATTGAAGGTCCTCAGCGACCCCATCACCGGATTATCTCACTTGGAAACTGTGGGGTAATGCCCATGTGAGTGGAGGGTAACATTGCCCATGTGTGGGTGGTGTAGGGGACCTTTTAGAGATCAGGACACCCTTTCAAAATGTGGCCCGATCTCTGAGGAACCGGTCTGGCCAGCGGGTTCAGCTCCCCAGTGATGAAAATAATTCAAAGTGTGGGCTCGCCCGGAGAGAAACTACCATGGCCAGGAAAAACGACTGCGGGCGCGATTTTACAAAAAGGGAACAAAGTCCCACAGCGGGCGTGTTTAACATTGAGGGCCGAAGGGGCTGTTCTGTGCTGTACTGTTCTATGTTCTATGTTCTATGTAACCGCTTATTTCCTGGTGTTCTCAGGGCCTGTAACTTTTACCAAATGTGTGCGTTTAAAACAAATACTGTAGCAATGGCTGGTTGAGCCAGGCTACCCTGATCCCGGGGGGGGGGGGGGGGGGGGGGGAAACACCCCAAATCCACTGTTATGTCAGCAAGTCGCTCCTGCTACTCCTTCGGCCCTGACAGCCAGCCATCAGCAAATGCAACAATTTTAGAGGACTTTTCTTACCTTCTCTCCTTGAGCAGCTAAGGCACCTCGACCCCGCATGTACCTGTAGTGAACCGCACTTGCTTGACATCCGCCTGACAGGGGCAGAGAATCATGGAGGTGCGGGGCATACAGGGTCAGACCTAATAATTAAATTTAAATGCATGCAAATGCTGGTTTTGCATGCTGCCTCCAGCATAGGGCGCATTTCCCATTGACGCAACCAGTGAGGGGCCGGTGTATGGCTTTCAGTTCAGGCCAGGCGCAAACCTCTAAGTTGGCCAGGCGCCTGATTCAAAGTTCAACCAAGAATCGGAGGCAGGATTCTCCCAACGGGAAACTAAGTGCCGACGCCGGAGTGAAAACCGGAGTGTTTCACTCCGGCATCGGAGGCCGCTCCTCGCCCCCTATTCTCCCACCCCCGCATTTACACGCACCGGGCCTTGGTGCCGCGTAAAAGCAGCGCCGTGTCAATTACGCGTCCGGCGTCGCGTAAATGAGGTCACATGCGCAGTTGCCGTCCTCCCCGCGGGCGCCCCGCAAGAAATGGAGGAGTGATCTTGCAGGGCAGCGGTGGAAAAGACTGCATCTCTCAGAGAGGCCGGCCCGTTAGACTGATCGCAGGCCAGACCACTTTTGAGCACCCCCCCCCCCCCCCCCCCCCCCCCCCGGTGCTCGATCCCCTCAGCATTCCTGCGCCGTTCACGCCGGCAGCGACCAGGTGTGCTTGGCGCCGGCGTGAACACGTCGTATTGGACAGGCCGCTCGGCCCATCCGAGCCAGAGAATCGGCGCTCGCCCGTTACAAACGGCGAGCGGCGATTCTCCGAGCGCCTTGCCGTAAATCTCGGCGCGCCGGTTTGGGGGGGGGGTGGGAGAATCGCGTGCGGGTGCCGGGGCGGCATGGCAGGACTTGCCCGGCATGGTTCACTTATTCCCTTGAGGGAAGGAAATTTGCCATCTTTGTTCGATCTGGCACATACGTGACTCCAGACCTACTGCAATGTGGCTGACTCTTAATTGCCCTCTGGATTGCTGAGCCAGCCTCTTATTTAGCACAAACTGCTGCAAAGGCTACACAGAGGAATAGAACCAGACGCATCACATGGCATTAACTGAGGCATTGGAAATGACAAAGGCAAACCCAGCTCTGTTGACTTTGCGCAATCCTCCCTACTAACTTCTGGGGTCTTGTGCCAAAATTGGGAGAACTGTCCCATAGATATGTCAGGCTGTTGCTTGACTAATCTATACTCTGGTCCCTCACTGGTGGCATCAACAGGAATTGCGCCCAGTGCTGGGGTGGCACAGTGGCACAGAGGTTAACACTGCTGCCTCACAGCTCCAGGGACCCGGGTTCAATTCCGGCCTCTGCTGACTGTGGAGTTTCTTCTGGGTGCTCCGGTTTCCTCCCACAGTCCAAAGATGTGCAGATTAGTTGGATTGGTCATCATCAATTGCTCCTTAGTGTCCAAAAAGTTAGTTGGGTTTTGGGGATAGTGTGGAGGTGTGTTCTTTCCAAGGGTCGTGCAGACTTGATGGGCCGAATGGCCTCCCTCTGCACTTTAGGGATTCTATGATTCTATGCTCACAGACAGTGTCCCGACATATCACAGTCCATGGGTATGTGCTGTCCACCAACAGGCTGGGGAATGGCTCGTTGTGAATTGTTCCCTACGAATAGCCTGCAGACATATGACAGGCTCAACAGCTTTCTTCTGCATGGTAACCATTCTATGATTGTGAGATAAGGTGCTTTGTAATATTTAGGGCACGATTCAACTGGAAAACAATTAGTGTCTGGTTTTGGGCGTGTTTAGTGGGGTGTCCCTCGGCGGCCGCAGACCGTAAAACACCCAGATATTCAGCGGCATTTCAATGTTTATTTTTGGCCGCAGGGAGCTTCTCCCTGCCGAGTTGGCAATTGAGTCATTTCATGCTGTTGAGCCCAGCAGGAAAGGCTTCTCGCAGATCATGGTGCCATTTTGTCTAGCTGCAACGATTTTCATCCCACCCCCCTTTTCAGCCCACCTTCCCACCGTTTTTGACCCAACCCTCTCCCCAACCTGAGGTATGCCCCCGGGAACACCCCCTCACTGCCCCCTCCACTTTGTAAGGACCCGCTGGGCTAGATTCACCGCTTTGCTAACCTGGCACACTGGCAGTGCCTGGTGCCCAGGTGGCATTGTCGGGTGCCCTGGTGATACAAGGTGTCTGAGGCTGCCACCCTTTCTGTCACCGACCACCCAAGGATCTCTAATGGCCTGGGAGACCCCCCCCCCCCCCCACCCAGGTGCAGTTATGACTGGTCCATGTTTGTGGAAAGCACAACGGTGTCCTGACAAGGCCTCCCATGCACGGTCATTAGGTCCCCCGGGCCTGGAGAATCCTGCAAACACACATTTAAATAAACCTAATGGATCATTTAAAAATGCAGATCTGGATCACGCTAATGAGGGCGAGATCCAGATCATGACATCTCACGAGATTTCCTTAAATCTCGCAAGGCATTTTAAGCGTTGCAAATTTCAAGAGAGGCTTCTCGCAAGATTGAATTGCCAAGTCCTGACGCCAATTCGGGTGAGACGAGGCCACTGAATGACACCAATGGTCTTGTTTAAAGACTATTCTACTTGCATTCATACCTCTTGGTCTTCAACCGTTATTGAACCTTTGCCAAAAACCTATCCACACGCAGTCAGAAGAGATAAAAATAAAAAATCAAACAATGTAAAACAAATCAAAGATTGATCTGTTTACGTCTATGTTGTAAATTAACTAACATTTATACGTTGCACTTGATTGGTTGAATTAGCAGCCAATAGAATTGCTTTTTAATCAATCAGGGGAGGATTTTTCCAAAGTTTCTTCCTCTTTCAAAAGGAATAATGGGGCCTGCAAGGTTTGGGGAAGAAGTTAAACAAAGTCTTAGAAAATTACCACTTTCAAGAAAAAGGTTGGAATAAAATAGAAAGATCCAACTCAAAAAATAAAAATGTTCAAAACAAAAGTATAAATAATAAGGTTGGAAGAATAGAAAAAACAGTTTGGGCAGATGTTAATGTGTTTAACAATTTTATTAAAAAATATACACATGTAGAATTTCCGCCTGTGGGATTTTGTGCTCCTGCTGAAGTCAATGGACTTTTGAATGGCTCGCTGCATTTTTCAGCCGCACCCCTTTTGTGATGGGGCGATAGAATTCAGCCCAACATACATCCTTATCGTGAAGTTCTGACACACCACGGGCGAAATTCTCCGACCCCCAGTAGGGTCGGAGAGTCGCCTGGGGCCGACGAAAATCCGGCCCCCGCCATGGCAGAGCTTCTCCGCCACCCGGGAAGTGGCGGCGGTGGGAATCACGCCACTCCGATCGGCGAGCCCCCTGCGGCGATTCTCCGACCCGCGATGGGCCGAAGTCCCGCCGCTGGGAGGCCTCTCCCGCCGCCGAGGTTTGAACCACCTCTGGTGGCGGCGGGATCGGCGGCGCGAGCGGGCCCCTGGGGGGGGGGGGACGGGGGGCGATCGGACCCCGGGGGTGCCCCCACGGTGGCCAGGCCCACGATCGGGGCCCCCCGCTCAGACTCCGGGCCAGTGCCCTGGGTGCACTCTTTCTCTTCCGCGGCCGCCACGGCCTCCGCCATGGCGGAAGTGAAACCCACATCGCGCATGCGCCGGTGGCCAGCCCCGCTGCCGGAGGCGCCGGTTGTTTGCGCCAGTCTTCTGGTGCCAACCGCTCCGGCGCGGGGCTAGTCCCCAAAGGTGCGGAGAATTCCCCACCTTTGGGGAGGCCCAACCCCGGAGTGGTTGGCGCCACTCCCCTATGCCGGGACCCCCCGTCACGACGGGTAGGGGGGAATCCCGCCCCACAGCAGAATTTGACAATATCACAACTTGGATTATACAAGCAGCTGACTCTAATTGCACAATACTGAGTGACAATTTGATGAAATGGAGAAAAGGTTCGTACAGCCCTAAATTTCAAGGGCAGGATACTCCATTGGCTGACGCCAAAATCGCAGAATATGATTGGTGGAGAATGGGTTCCGGCACTAAAATTGCAGCAGGTGCCGATTTGATGCCAAATCGCAATTCTCTGTCACCTCGACAGCGGCGTCAATGCGGTACGAAACGCACGTACAGTAAACATCTTTTGCATGCCATTAATGGGGTTGACCCATTAACCTCCAGGGCCTCCGGGATTCTCCACCTCCGATGGGCCAAGTCCCCGACGGAGCGCTTCACTTCTGCTTTTAAAAATCGTAGAACAGGCATCGTGGCTGCTGAGGGAGAGAGAGGGGTACGGAAAGTGTCCGACATCTCCATAGTTTGCTGACAGTTGTGCCGCTGGGCAGGGGGGCATCTTCCAGTGCCGGGGGAGTAGCAGGGGGTAGCCAAGAGTCTGTGGAATCGGGGTAGACGGGCACAGAACACCATTACAGCAGCCAACAAGGCAGCCATGCAGCTGCAAATGCTGCTAACAGCCCACTGTGTACTTAGGGCCATGGGCCGCATAGGTGTGGCCCCCAGGCCATCCCCTAGTTTCCCCGCTGGTCCCAGCCGATCCATCCGCTGTATGCAACCTGTGCCATCTTTTTGGCTGGGAAGAGTGTTTGTGGGGATTGTAATGTGTAGACATGGCTGAAGCTTGTCAGCCTCCCGAGTGTCAATCACGGACCAGGCAAATCCCACACCATTTTTTATTGGAATCGATTGTGTTCTACGTGGCTAGCCCCTCCTCAGTTACTGAATCGATCCAGGTTCGGCGCCAGTTTTGCTGTTGTTAAAGTCCATGGGTTGGATTCTCCGTTTCAACGGCTAAGTGGCGGCTCGAACAGAGAATTCGCGGGGGTTTTACGATTCCAGGCCCAGTGATGGGCTAGCACCGGCGCCAGGTGAAATTCCTGGCTCCCGCGCCAAAAACATCCGGCTAATGGCTGGGTCCCTGGCCGCGCATGTGAATGGCGACAACCTGCAGTGGAATTCATCAGGCGAATGAGGCTCCCGGAGTTCTTCCACATACCCTAAGAGGCCGACAGCGAACCCAATGAGACAACCAATGAACCAGAACAGCAGACTGAGAGATCTGCAGTGCGGCAACCGAAGAGGAAAGGGTCGAATTGGACCCCTTGGGACTCGAGTCGTGGCAATGCTAGATTCATCGGTCGCATTCACAAGACAGCCCCGAATGTCACCCAAGCACAACCCAACGTCATCCGCGCTCTCATGACCAACCACAACATCGTCATCAAACCAGCAGAGAAAGGAGGGGCCACTGTCATACTGAACAGAACAGACTATTGCAAAGAAGTGTACCTACAACTCAACAACCAGGAACACTACAGACAGTTACTCGCAGATTTGACCAAGAAACACACCCGCCAACTCAACAGACTAATCAAGACCTTGGATCCAGACTTCAGAGCACCCTACGTGCTCTCATCCCATGTACTCCCTGCGTGGGACATCTCTACTGCCTCCCAAAATTATACAAGGCCAACACATCAGGCCATCCTATTGTGTCAGGCAATGGGACCCAGTGTGCGAACCTGTCTGGCTGCATCGAGGGCATCTTGAAACCCATCGTACAAGGAATGCCCGCTTCTGTCGCGATACGATGGACGTCTTACAGAAACTCAATACCCATGGATCAGTTGAACCAGGAACATTCCTCGTCACAATGGACGTCACGGCATTCTACACCAGCATCCCTCATCACGATGGCATTGCTGCAACAGCCTCAGTACTCAACACCGACAACTGCCAATCTCCAGATTCAATTCTGCAACTCATCTGCTTCATTCTGGATCACAACGTCTTCACCTTCGACAAAAAGTTCTTCATCCATACACACGGAACTCCTCACTGCACAGGACCTGCAACTGACGTTATAAACCAGATACATCGATGACATTTTTTTTCCTTTGGACCCACGGCGAAGAATCACTGAAACAACTACACAATGTCATCAATAAGTTCCATCCCACCATCAGACTCACCATGGACTGCTCTCCAGAATCGGTTACATTCTTGGACACTGTCATGTAAGAGAATCTTTAAGAAATGGTGTTTATCAAATAGCTGTAGTGGATGTACCTTTAAGAAATGGGTGTTTATCAAACTGCAGTGATGTTAGAGTGTGGGTGGAGCTGGGCTGTCTGTCTGTTTTACTTTTGCTTTGAGCTAGCAGCTGCAGGCTGTGTTTAGTTTCGTTTTGCAGATTGCGCATTACATCCAGCAAAACCAGATGTAATTCTGATTTCTGTCTGCATGAAATGAATGTCTTCAAATCACTTGCTAAGTTAGAAGTGATAATTGCTCTCAGTAGAGAAACTTAACCTGATGTCTCTGTTGAAGAGGGTATTTGTCTTATCGATGTTGCAAGGAAAGATTAAGGGTTACTTATAGAGTACTGTATATTTTGGGGGGAGTATTTGAGGTGATAGTTGCTAAGATGTTTACTATGTGTGTTTAAAAATGTTCACTGGATTCATAGAATAAACATTGTTTTTGTTTAAAAATACTCTTCGTTCTCTGTTGCATCACACCTATAAAGCGAGCCCTTGTGTTCCCCATAACCAAAATCTTTTTAAAGTTGTGGGTCAGGTGAACTCCATGATACATTTTGGTGTTCTCTAAACCCTGGCCCGTAATAAATTGGGGGCTCGAGAGGGATAAAAGTCTATCTATTGGGTAGCTTAGTGAACTTAAAGACAGTGAGGGGTGAGCATATTTGTGGTTTCTTTTCAGGTGGGGTATATCAGTTTAAGTAGGGAGTGTGTTGTAGACAATAGCTCTTTCAGAAGCTCGGAAGTTTTTGGGAATGGAAAAGGTCACACGCAGTACCTTACAAAAAGAGACTAAAAAAAAGCTTTTAGATTTGGCAAAAAGATTGCAGTTAACATTACCTGACAGCATGCAAACAAAAGAGGCACTTACGGCACTAGCTGAGCATTTAAAATTGCCTGAGATACAGTCTGACTCATAAGAACTGGCAAAAATTTAGTTACAGATTAAACAACTGGATCATGGAAAAGAATTAAAGCAGCTTGAATACGCAATGAGGGACAAAGAAAAGGAGAGAGAAGAAAGAAACAAAGAAAGAATAGCCCTTGCAGAACAAAAAGAAAGAGAAAGGGAGGTTCTGATCAGGCAAAAAGAAAGAGAGAGAGTTTGAACTTCAAAAAATGGCCATGAAACATGACAGTTAGTTAAAATTGGCGGATGTAAAGGGAAACGTACAGTCGGAGGATAGTGAAGAGGATAAATAGAAAGAGCGTCATAGTCGAAGGCTTTGTGGGGATCTATTTAAATATGTCCAAGCATTGCCAAGGTTTGGAGAGAAGGCGGTAGAACCCTTTTTCATTTAATTTGAGAAGGTAGCTAAACAAATGAAATGGCCACCAGACATGTGGGTATTACTGATTCAAATAAAGCTGATAGGTAGAGCTACTGAAGTGTTTACATCACTACCGGAGGAGGTATCTGGGAGGTATGAGGAGGTGAAAAAATCCATCATAGGTGCATATGAATTAGTGCCTGAAGCCTACAGACAAAGGTTTAGAAATTTAAGGAAAGAACCTGGTCAAACATACATGGAGTTTGAAAGGATCAAACAGAGTAATTTTGATAGGTGGATAAGGGCTTTGAAAATAGACCAAACGTATGAAGCTCTCAGAGAAATTGTACTTTTGGAGGATTTAAAATTCAATTCCTGATGTAGTGAGAACTCATGTGGAAGAGCAGAGGATTAAAACTCCGAAATTAGCAGCAGAAATGGCAGATGATTATGAATTAGTTCATGAATCAAAGGTTGGTTTCCGACATCAGTTTCAGCCTATGAAGGATAGAAACTGGGGAAAAGAGAAATACTCAAGTGGTAGAGGTAAAGGAGATCGGATGGGAGATAATGAGGAGAGTGTACCTCAGATTAAAAAAGAAATCCAGCAGGGTGGAAGAGACATGAAAAGTTTCAAATGTTTTCACTGTAATAAATGAGGCCATGCGAAGTCATGAAAAGTTTCAAATGTTTTCACTGTAATAAATGAGGCCATGTTGGTGGTTGAAGAAAAGCACTAGGAAGGCTGATGTGGTAAAACAGGATAAGATAGTGGGATTTGTTAAAGTGGTAAAGGAAAGCCCAAGTGAAGTGAAGGAGGTGCAAAAGATTGTACAGCTTGATCAAGAGGTGATTGATAAGAATGTGCCAGATGTCTTTAAAGAATTTACTTGTGTGGGAAAAGTTTAATTATGTGTATCAGAAGGAGCAGGGAAAGAAGTCACAATTTTAAGAGATGGGGAGCTAATCAATCATTAATGGTAAGAGCTGAGGAGTTATGTAGTTTGGGAAGAATATTGCCAGAAAAGGTGGTAATATGTGAAATTCAGGGTGAGAAGAGTCGTGTTCCATTATATAAGGTAAGGTTGGAATGTCCAGTGAAGAGTAGTGACGTGCAAGTGGGAGTGGCAGTAGGAGTATTAGAAAAACGATCTTGTCCAGGAATACAGTTTATCTTGGGTAATGATATAGCTGGATCGCAGGTGGGAGTGATGCCTACTGTGGTTGATAAGCCAATGGAAAATCAGACAACTGAAGCGTTGAAGGACGAATATCCTGGGATTTTTCCGGATTGTGTAGAAACAAGGTCGCAGGTTAAAAAAGAAGAGAAATCAAAGAGTGAAGAAACGATTTTTGATCAGATGGTTGAAAAAGAGCAAGAACAGGTGGAGGATGAGGCAGATATTTTTAGT
This sequence comes from Scyliorhinus canicula, assembly GCF_902713615.1. NCBI lineage: Eukaryota > Metazoa > Chordata > Chondrichthyes > Carcharhiniformes > Scyliorhinidae > Scyliorhinus > Scyliorhinus canicula. Next base: position 272,032,185 of record NC_052146.1, on the reverse strand, counting down.
TTAGAAAAATTGGCGGAGTTACAACAGAAAGATGTAGAAATAAACCGGATGTATCAGAAAGCATACACGGAAGAGGAATCTGAGTGTATACCAGAGTGTTACTACCATAAAAGTGATGTTTTGATGAGGAAATGGAGACCTGTACATATGCAGGCGGATGAAAAGTGGGCAGAAGTTCATCAAGTGGTATTTCCGGTAGGGTATAGAAAGAAGGTATTGCGAGTAGCACATGAGGTACCAGTGGGACGTCATTCAGGAGTAAGGAAAACTCAAGCTAAAATACAAAAAACCTTTTTATTGGCCTGGACTACATACAGATGTAGTTAAATTTTGTTGATCATGTCACACATGTCAAGTGTTAGGGAAACCTCAAGCAGTGACAAAACCAGTGCCCTTAATACCCATTCCAGCATTTGAGGAAACTTTTACAAGGGTCTTAATTGATCGCGTGGGACCGCTTCCTAAAACAAAAAGTGGGAATCAATATCTTTTGGCTATAATGGATGTGTCCTCATAATCCAACCCCTTCAGCTCTGGGATTAACCTAGTGAATCTCCTCTGCACACCCTCCAGCGCCAGTATGTCCTTTCTCAAGTAAGGAGACCAAAACTGAACACAATACTCCAGGTGTGGCCTCACTAACACCTTATACAATTGCAACATAACCTCCCTAGTCTTAAACTCCATCCCTCTAGCAATTAAGGACAAAATTCCATTTGCCTTCTTAATCACCTGTTGCACCTGTAAACCAACTTTCTGTGACTCATGCACTAGCACACCCAGGTCTCTCTGCACAGCGGCATGCTTTAATATTTTATTGTTTAAATAATAATCCCGTTTGCTGTTATTCCTACCAAAATGGATAACCTCACATTTGTCAACATTGTATTCCATCTGCCAGACCCTAGCCCATTCACTTAACCTATCCAAATCCCTCTGCAGACTTCCAGTATCCTCTGCACTTTTCGCTTTAACACTCATCTCAGTGTCATCTGCAAACTTGGACACATTGCCCTTGGTCCCCAACTCCAAATCATCTATGTAAATTGTGAACAATTGTGGGCCCAACACGGATCCCTGAGGGACACCACTAGCTACTGATTGCCAACCAGAGAAACACCCATTAATCCCCACTCTTTGCTTTCTATTAATTAACCAATCCTCTATCCATGCTACTACTTTACCCTTAATGCCATGCATCTTTATCTTATGCAGCAACCTTTTGTGTGGCACCTTGTCAAAGGCTTTCTGGAAATCCAGATATACCACATCCATTGGCTCCCCGTTATCTACTGCACTGGTAATGTCCTCAAAAAATTCCACTAAATTAGTTAGGCACGGCCTGCCCTTTATGAACCCATGCTGCGTCTGCCCAAAGGGACAATTTCTATCCAGATGCCTCGCTATTTCTTCCTTGATGATAGATTCCAGCATCTTCCCTACTACCGAAGTTAAGCTCACTGGCCTATAATTTCCTGCTCTCTGCCTACCTCCTTTTTTAAACAGTGGTGTCACGTTTGCTAATTTCCAATCCACCGGGACCACCCCAGAGTTCTCTGCCCAATTCACCAACCTATCTATGTCCTACTGTATCCTCTGACAATCCTCAAAACTATCTGCCACTCCACCAACCTTGGTGTAATTTGCGAACGTACTAATTAGACTAGCTACATTTTCCTCCAATTTGTTTATGTATACTACAAACTAGAATTTAATAAAGGCAGACAAAGGAATTGATTAGGAAGGGGAAAATGAGTACGAGAGTAAGCTTGCAGGGAACATGAAAACTGACTGAAAAAGTTTTGAAAAGTATGTGAAGAGAAAAAGATTGGTCAGAAATTGTCAGAAAAGGGAACTTATAATGGAAAACAAAGAAATATCTGATCAACTAAATACGTTCTGTCTTCACAACTGAGAACACAAATAACATGCCAGAAATATTGGGGAACGCAGGGTTTAGTCAGAGGGAGGAACTGAAGGAAATCCGTATTAGTAGGGAAATGGTGTTGGGGAAATCAGGGTCTGATAATTTACATCCCAGAGTACTTAAAAAAGTGGTCCTAGAAATAGTGAATGTAATGATGGTCATCTTCCAAGACTCTATGGACTGTGAATAGTTTCTACAGATTGGAGGGTAGCTAATGTAAGTCAACTCTTTCAAAAGGGAGGTAGAGAAAAACGCAGGGAATTAAATGCCAGTCAGTCTAACGTTGGTAGTGGGAAAATGTTAGAGCTCATTATAAAAGATTTAATAGCAGAGCACTTGGAAAACAATGGAAGAATCAGACAGAGTCAGCGTGGATTTATAAAGGGAAATCATGCTTGACAAAGCTACGTCGAGTTTGTAACTAGTAGGGTTGATGAGGGGAGCCAATTGATGTGGTTTATTTGGACTTTCAGAAAGCTTTCGACAAGGTCCCACATATCAGATTAGAAGCGTGTAAAATTAAAGCACATGAGACTGGGAGCATGCGATGGATAGAAAACTGGTTGGCAGACAGGAAACAAAGAACAGGAATAAATGGGTCTTTTTCCAAGTAGCAGGCAGTGTCTTGTGGGGTGTCGCAGGGATCAGTGCTAGGACACCAGCTATTCACTATATATATGAAGGATTTAGATGAGGGAACTAAATGTAATATCTCCAAATTTGCAGATGGCACAAAGCTGGGTGGGAAGGTGAGTTATGAGGAGGATGGAGAGATGATTCAGTGTGATTTGGACAAGCTAGATGAGTGGGCAAATGCCTGACAGATGCAGTAAAATGTGGATAAATGTGTGGTTATCCACAATGGTAGCAAAAACAGGAAGGCAGACTGGTGCCCTTGTACACCAGTCACTGAAAGTAAACATGCCGATGCTGCAGGCGGTGAAGAAGGCAAATGCTATGGTGGCCTTCATTGCAAGAGGGTTCTTAGGATCCCTACAGTGAAGTAGGAGGCCATTTGCCCATCGAGTCTGCATCAACCCTCAATTCGAGCACAAGAGCAGTGATATCCTGCAGCAATTATGCAGGGCCTTGGTGAAGCCACACAGAAAGCAGTTGAGGTTAAAACATTGTATGTTTTCAAGAAGGTGTTGGTTACCGCGTTGGGTGAGCAGCCATGATCATAATGAATGGTGGAGAAGGCTCAAAAGGCCAGTTGGCCTACTCCTGCTCCTATTTTTTATGATTCTGTGTTACTTTCACAGCCACTGGCAATGCTGTCCTTGTCCTGCTCTGAGACTGCTGTAGTGACTGCAACAGGTGACATGTTTCAGTGAGTGAGGACATCCTTACTGAAGAACAGACATCTCACACGTTGTTCTCCCTGAGTTTCAGGTTCAAGAATTGCTTCATGAAACCTTGAGATGATTATGTAGCCTCCTGCTGAGATCTCTTCTCCTCCTTCTTCCAGTAGCTAATCCAGCTCTGTTTATTCTGCAAGGGGAATGCCTACTTGTGCACCCATGTCTGGGAGCAAAGATTTGTGCAGAAGCCTTGTAGCTATCAAAACCTGGAACACAAGCCCCTGTAGACCTATGCAGCTTTCAACAACAAAAAAAGTACCAAACAATTGCCAAATCAAAGAAACAGGCAAAAGTAACGAACTGGCATATAAGTGGTTGATGGTTCCTTTACAAACTGCGGATGAGGTGGCCTTTCTGCTGCTGAACATGTTTTCAGCTGATCAAGGGTAAGAGAGAGCATTGAGCTTCAAAATGGCAACCACACCATCAAATCAGCATTGCATATCACGGTCTGCTTGTTCTACATGCTTCCAGTTGCCATTCACTGCAGACTGGCACAGTGCCTCATGCAAGAGTATGTGTACACCACACATGTCATTTTGGAGCACTAAGGGTACTCATAGCACTCAAACAAATGATGCCGACTAACCCAATTTCCTGGCCTACATCGGACGGGGTATTGAGTACAAGAGTAGGCAGGTCATGTTACAGTTGTATAGGACTTTGGTTAGGCCACATTTGGAATACTGCGTGCAGTTCTGGTCGCCACATTACCAGAAGGATGTGGATGCTTTGGAGAGGGTGCAGAGGAGGTTCACCAGGATGTTGCCTGGTATGGAGGGTGCTAGCTATGAAGAAAGGTTGAGTAGATTAGGATTGTTTTCGTTGGAAAGACAGAGGTTGAGGGGGGTTCCTGATTGAGGCATACAAAATTATGAGAGGTATGGACAGGGTGGATAGCAACAAGCTTTTTCCAAGAATGGGGGTGTCAGTTACGAGGGGTCACGATTTCAAGGTGAGAGGGGGAAAGTTTAAGGGAGATGCGCGTGGAAAGTTTTTTACGCAGACGGTGATGGATGCCTGGAATGCTTTACCAGTGGAGGTGGTAGAGGCGGGCACGCTAGCATCATTTAAGAGGCATTTAAACAGGTATATGAACGGGCGGCAACAGAGGGAAGTAGACCTTGGAAAATAGGAGACAGGTTTAGATAAAGAATCTGGATCGGCGCAGGCTGGGAGGGCCGAAGGGCCTGTTCCTGTGCTGTAATTTTCTTTGTTCTTTGTATATCTGTCCCACCTTTTTTTTAATGGAGCAAATGTTGCTTCAACTAGCTTGTCCTTTACTGAGCTGTGGTAACATGATGCTCAATCTTTAAAATGGCACCAGTAACATATTTCTTCTTGGCAACCTCACACCACCATCATTGCTGATGATGGCAGTGTCTGGTTTCAACAGTCAAATTAATAATTAACACATTGATGCACTCATAAGTGCTCCTCCACTAGATTTCTGTGCAGCTGTTCTCACACATGTAGCAATAGATAAATATACACAGCAAGTGCCTTCAGATGTAAATGTTTTCTTATTTAACGCATAATCAAGAAGTGCTTATTCACTCAAATGGCACTGGTGTGCTTTTGTTTTATTTGTTTCCTTTCATAGTATATTATTTTTCACTGTTTAGTTATGACTGCAATAAGAGTGGAAATTAAATCAAATTGTATAATTTTCAAGAATATAGACAGTAGGGGATAGTTTGTCATGTGTACATCATCCTGTTACAATGTGCGAAATGGCAGTTAAAACTTCTCTGCTAATTTGGGCAGCATATTTTTATTTATTCTTTCACAGGATGTGGACTTCATTGACTAAGCTAGCATTTATTATCCATCATTAATTTCCCTTGAGAAGGTGGGGATCATCCACCTTCTTGAACTGCTGCCGTCAATGTGGTTTAGGTACACCCACAGTGTTGTTATGGAGGGGGTTCCAGGAATTTGACGCAGTGATAATGCAGGAATGGCAATCTCGGTCAGAACTTTCTGGCATCTCACGCCAACGGGATCTTCCCGTCCCGTCGATGGCGTACCTCCCGCTCTGCGTTTCCTGGCGGCAAGGGGTGCATTCAATGGGAAACCCTGTTGACAACGGCAGGACCAGTGGGTCCCGCTGACGGGCCAATGGTGGGTCACCTTCACGGTGGATCACCTTCGTGGTGATTTGCTTGGTAAATCCTGCCCATGGTTCCAAGTCAGGATACCATATGGCTTGGAGAAGAACATGCAGGTGGTGGTGTTCCCATGCATCTGATGCCCTTGTCCTTCTAGATGGTGGAAGATTTTGAATTCAGGGGCCACAGATACCTTACATGGCAGTCGACTATTCATAAGTAATTTTACGATAGCTTATTAAGAAATAAAAGTTTAGATGTGATGGATTAATTAGTTAGACAGAGAAATTATATGACCTCTGACAGGAGCTGTTAACTGATCTCAGAGGACAGACAGACGGTTGGCTCAGAGTGTGGTGATCGCGGTAGCTGGTGATAGCTGGTCGAAGTGTTAGGGAAGTCTTCCCTTGCACTTTCTCCTCCTCCCTTGATCCATCTTCCATCTGGAGAAGCACTGCCACCTCATCATCATTGCCCCCTGACAAGCACGACCACCTCACGAACACTTCCCCCTGATGAGCACTGTCATCTCACCAGCGGTGGCCACCCTGACATCATGGGTGCCTGTCCTAGATCCATTGGTCGAAGGGCTTGAACAGTAATTGACACTAGGTGCTAGTGAGCACTGCCACCTCACCAGCACTGCCATCTCACCAGCACTGCCACCTCACCAGCACTGCCCCCTGACGAGCACTGCTCTCTGATGAGCACTGTCACATCACTAGCATTGCCCCCTGAAGATAACTTGTTAATCTACTTCATTTCTGAGGGCTGGCAGCTTACCTGGTGTCAATCACTGTTCAAACCCTTCCAACCGATGGATATAGGACAGGTACCCAAGGTGTCAATGTGGCCACTGCCCCCACCCTGTTCGCCATCCTGGTTTGAATTCAGCTTTTAGTTGTCATCATGCTGAGGGTCAGTTCCTGGTCCTTTCTAAACTCTTGCATAGATAATGGGGTCAATTATGTGCCATCCAACCAACTTAGGAAAGTCTACATGGAAACCTGAACCAAGTGACCCTGACATCGCCAGGGACTGTTTAGAATTGTTGCTGATTCAGAAATTGCCTCTCCGGAGAGCAAGAATTATATATTGTGTCAGCTAATTCCATGAGAACTTTGAGATAATTCTCAAAAGCACCAGCTGGAATTTTCTGTCCTACCGATGGTGCACTCCTGCCACAGGTTTCCCTGCGGGGAGGGGTGCATTCAATGGGAAAACCCGTTGACAACAGCAGGACCAGAAGATCCAGTCACCAGGCAGTGGTAGGCAGGCTCACGGTTTGGGCAGCTATCACATAATTTACAGTGCAGAAGGAGGCCATTTGGCCCATCGAGTCTGCACCAGCCCTTGAAAAGAGCACCCCACCCAAGCCCACGCCTCCACCCGATACCCGTGACCCAGTAACCCCATCCTTTTTTGGACACTAAGGGCAATTTATCATGGGCAATCCACCTAGCCTGCACATCTTTGAACTTTGGGAGGAAACTGGAGCACCTGGAGGAAACCCACGCAGACACGGGGAGAAAGTGTAAACTCCACACAGACAGCGACCCAGCACGGTCACATTGTGGATAGCACAATTGCTTCACAGCTCCAGGGTCCCAAGGTCAATTCCGGCTTGGGTCACTGTCTGTGCGGAGTCTGCACATCCTCCCCGTGTGTGCGTGGGTTTTCTCCGGGTGTTCCGGTTTCCTCCCACAGTCCAAAGATGTGCAGGTTAGGTGGATTGGCCATGATAAATTGCCCTTAGTGTCCAAAATTGCCCTTAGTGTCGGGTGGGGTTACTGGGTTATGGGGATAGGGTAGTGGTGTTTACCTTGGGTAGGGTGCTCTTTCCAAGAGCCGGTGCAGACTCGATGGGCCGAACGACCTCCTTCTGCACTGTAAATTCTATGATAAATTCTATGACCCAAGCCGGGAATTGAACCTGGGACCCTGGAGCCGTGAAGCAACTGTGCTAACCACTGTGTGACCGTGCTGCCCACAAACAGCTGTTGCCCGGTTTGAGCAGCTGTTGCTTGTGTTACACTGGAAGCTGTGACATTGATTAACAGGAATCCACAAGTGTGTAATAGAATTGGCTGCTACTTCCCTGCTGGAAGATAGGCTTCCATCTCTGTACAAATCCCTGCGCTAAATTGGTGCCAGACTCCTTCATGCTGCTTGGCATTGACTGCAGGCTTTTCAGCAGGATTCCCAATGCACCAAGCATGTATACATCCTTGTTTTTCATGCATCCGCAGCAAGCTCTTTATGAGTTCTCTGCAGCAGAACTCACAGATAATAATCTTTATTAGTGTCACAAGTAGGCTTCCATTAACACCGCAATTAAGTTATTGTGAAAATCCCCTAGTCGCCACACTCCAGCGCCTGTTCGGGTTCACTGAGGGAGAATTCAGAATGTCCAATGCACCTAACAAGCAAGTCTTTTGGGACTTGTGGGAGGAAACCTGAGCAACCAGAGGAAACCCACGCAGACACGAGGAAAACGTGCAGACTCCGCACAGACAGTGACCCAAGCCGGGAATCGAACCTGGGACCCTGGAGCTGTGAAGCAACAGTGTTAACCACTGTTGACCTCACCCTCTCTGAGCTGCCACCAACTCTATCCTTGTTCCCTGTCCTGGCTGCAGGCCTTTCAAGCACATACAAAACCTATCTCTAATCGAGCCTCTAAAAATGCATCGTGTCAGAATCTGAGCTGATGGCTGTGAATGTGAAATGAGGTTATAATGAGTCTTCATCATTGTCTTCTGCCTGGCCAAGTTGAACTTTGGTGTCTGAAAAGAGAAAGGCACAAGGGGTCTGGTAGTGGTCCAGGAGTGTGGAGATGAAAGCAAGAGGTGTCTCTTTACACCATTTGCAGCTTGTAAATCAGAAGAGTGTGGGATGAGGGGGTCTTTGGATGTGAGAAGGAAGATTAAGTATAAAGACACTGTCATCTTTGATGGTTTTAGCACAACTACTATTCAAGGTTTTAGCACAGGCCAGCATTGTTTCCTCCAGATGGGTTAGAACATGCTGGCCCACCTACCCATTTTCTGTTCGCTCCTATTGTTTCCAGTTGTAGATTATCATAGAATTTACAATGCAGAAGGAGGCCATTCATCCCATTGAGTCTGCACCAGCTCTTGGAAAGAGCACCCTACCCAAGGTCAACACCTCCACCCTATCCCCATAACCCAGTAACCCCACCCAACAATAAGGGCAATTTTGGACACTAAGGGCAATTTATCTTGGCCACATTGACCTACAGGACAGTGGTAAGCGTGTCAGGGAGTGTCATACACAGCTGTCATGGTTGAAGAAATGGGTAGAGAGTACAAACCTGAGAACAAATCAGCAGTCAAAGCGAGATATTACAAAAATAATAAAAGAACAACACTGAAGACCTTGGACAGGATTTTCTAAAAATGGAGCTATGTCCCCACGTCAGTGTGAAAACCGGCGCCAACGACTTCGGCATCAACGGTCCCTGAAAGTGAGGAACTCTCATGTACAGGGGCCAGGCGTGGAGTAAAGTAGGCCCCACAGAACCAGCCCGCCCACCGGTCGGTAGGCCCCAATCACGGGCCAGGCCACCGTGCCCCCCCCCCCCCCCCCTCCGGGGTCAGATCCCCACGCCCTCCCCTCCTGGACAGCCCCCGCACACTTACCTTCCAGGTCCCGCCGTGTGGAAGGTGAATAATCCACACCGGTGGGACTCGCCAAACTCTTCAGCCTCCTCTTCCATGGTAGAATGGAGTCTAAAGGAAGAAATAATAGAAGCTTGTCAGAAAGGTACGGCGATAATGATGGGTGATTTTAATCCACAAATCGAATGGAGAAATCATATGGGCAAAGATAGCTGAGATGAGATGTTCCTGGAATGTTTTTGGGCTAGTTTCTTTGAAAAAAACATGTTGAGGAGCCAACTAGAGTGCAGGCTGCACTAGACCTGGTATTGTGCAATGAGATAGGATTAATTGAAGACCTCGTATGAAGGTGCCCCTAAGTAGCAGCGATTATGAATATTACATTCAGTTTGAGGGAGGGAAGAGTGGGTGGAAGACTAGTATTTTAAACTTAAATAAGGGCGATTATTAGGGCATGAAAAAGAGTTGGTTAAAGTGAACTGGCAAATAAGGTTAAGGGATAGATCAATAGAAAGGCAGTGGCAAACATTTAAGGGGATATTTCAGAATACACAGAACAGATGCATACCAACAAGAAAGAAAAATTCCAAGGGCAGGACCCACAGTCTGTGATTAACTAAAAAAGTTAAAGATAGTATCAAACTTAAAGAAAACGCACATATTGTGTAAATATGGGTAACAGGTCAGAAGATGGGACAGAATATTTTAAAAATGACTAAAAGATTGCTAAACAGGAAAATGAGGGTACAAGAAAAAGCTAGCTAGAAATATAGATAGATAAAAAGATTTTAGCTAAAAATGTAAAAAGAAAAGAGTTAGCAAAGTGAGCATTGGTCCTATACAAAGTGAGTCGAGGGAATTAATAATGGAACAAAACAAGATAGTAGATGAACTGAACAGGTTCCTTGTTTTGGCCATCACTATGGATGATACAAGTAACATCCCAGAAATATCAATAAATCCGGAAATGGAAAGGAGGGAGGAATTCAAGAAAATTACAATCCCCAAGGAAGTGGTATTGACCAAGTTGTTGCAACTGTGGGCTAACAAGTCGCCAGGTCCTGCTGGGCTTCATCCTAGGGGCTTAAATGAAGTGGCTAGTGGGATAGCTGATGCGTGGTTTTAATTTTTCAAATTAGGTTCTATCAGGTTGGAATATAGTGAACGTAACTCCTTTATTCAAAAGGGGAGGCAGAAACCAGATACCTAAAGGCCAGTTAGCTTAACATAGAACGATACAACGCAGTACAGGCCCTTCGGTCCTCGATGTTGCACCGACATGGAAAAAAAACTAAAGGCCATCTAACCTACACTATGCCCTTATCATCCATATGCTTATCCAATAAATTTTTAAATGCCCTCAATGTTGGCGAGTTCACTACTGTTGCAGGTAGGGCATTCCACGGCCTCACCACTCTTTGCATAAAAAACCCACCTCTGACCTCTGTCCTATATCTATTACCCCTCAATTTAAGGCTATGTCCCCTCGTGCTAGCCACCTCCATCCGCGGGAGAAGGCTCTCGCTGTCCACCCTATCTAACCCTCTGATCATTTTGTATGCCTCTATTAAGTCACCTCTTAACCTTCTTCTCTCTAACGAAAACAACATGTCGTATGGAAAATGTTAGAAGTTATTATTTGATGTTGCAGCAAGGCACTTTCAAACTTCAAGATAATCAGGCAGAATCAATATGATTTTGTGAAAAGGAAATCATGTTTAACCAACTTATTGCCGTTCTTTGAAGAAGTAACATGTGCTCTGGGAAAGGCGAACCAGTGGATGTACTGTTCTTAGATTTCCAGAAGGCATTTGACAAGGTGCCATAGCAAAGGTTATCGTGGAGAATAAAAGCTCATGGTGTGAGGGGTAATATATTGGTATTGATAAAAGATTGGCTTGCTCATGGGAAATAGATGGTAGGCATAAATGGGTAATTTTCAGATTGGCAAGATGTAGCAAGCGATGTGCCACAGGGATTCAGTGCTGGAGCCTCAACCGTTTACAATTTATATAAATGACTTTGATGAAGGGACCAAAGGAATGGTTGCTAAATTTGCAGATGACACAAAGAAAAATAGGAAGAGGGAATAAAGAGGATGGAAGGGAACTTATATAGATTAAGTGAGTGGGCAAAGATCTGGAAAATGGACTGTAATGTGGAGACATTTTCTATTTGAGCAGGAAGAATGAAACAAAACACATTGTGGCGAGAGACTAGAGCTCTGAGATGCTGGGGGATCTCGGTTTCCGAGTGCATACATCACAGAAAGTTAGTATGCAGATACAGCAACTAATTAATAAAGTTAATAGAATATCATTGTTTATTGAAGGGGAATCGAATATAAATGTAGTGAGTTCAATTCAGTTAAACAGGGCATTGGTGAGACAACATTTGGAGTACTGTGTATAGTATTGGTCTCCTTATTTAAGAAAGCGTGTTAGTAGCTGTCCAGACAAGGTTTACTACATTAATACCTAAAATTGGTGGGTTACCTTATGAGGAAAAGTTGGCCAGGCGACGCTTGTACCTACTGCAGTTTAAAAGAGTAAGAGGTGACTTGATTGAAACATAAAAGATCCTGAGTGGTATTGACAGGTCTGATGAATGTAGAAAATGTTTATATTATACTTTATATTTGTGGAAGTAATGTTATTTTTTAAAAACTGGTTTAAAATACATAAAGGATGTGTGCCTGCTCAAGCTGTAATTAAGGATTCATACAAGGTGAGGTAATCATTCATTTTAACTATTTACTTGTTTACAAAATAATGGTGCATGGAACATTGTTTTGATTGCTGGAGATTCCCTGGGGTGTAGATAATTTTTGAGAGAGTGGTGTTTAGTCTTAGTTTAGCAGGTCATACTTTAGCAGGTTATGGGACAACTTAGTGGGATACAGATAATGTAATTAATAGGAGGAGCCAGGTCTGTCTGTAGTTTTGCAGTCTGCTAGAAGATTCTAAGTTGAACAGCAGTTTTCCATAGGATTCCAGTCTGACAAGCCAAGGATTTTCAGGTTTCGTGAAAGGGTCTCTCTCTCCAAAGGTCTGCACAGATAAGCAAGTTACCCAGATTGTTAACTTTATTTATTTGTGGCATTTGAATCGTGTTGGGTTGCCTAATTGGAATATAGTGGCAGGTGTAGATAGCAAGTCAAAGTTTTTACTTTTATTTCAGAACTGTTCAACTGATCATTGTAAAGCTATTTTAATAGATGTTAATGTGGTTAATTCTGTGTTTAAATTAAAGTTTGTTTTATCATAAAGGATACCTATTGGTCAAAGTCATCACTCCTGGGTTAAGTATCCTTTCCTGACAGTTTTACAAAATGGAAAATTGTTTGGGGTTATTGCCTGGTATCCTAACAAATGTTATGGTCTGGTCCAGTATCTCAACACAGGGTGGATGTGAAGAGGATTTTTCCATTTGTGGGAGAATCTGGAACTAGGGCGTCATTGTTTTAAAATAAGGGATTCCCCATTGAAGACAGAGAGGAAGAGAATTATTACCTCTCAGAGTTTGTGCATCTCCGGAACTCTCTTACGCGAAAGAGAATGGAAGCAGAGTCTTTGAATATTTTAAAGCAGCGGCAGATAGATTATTCATAAGTAAAGGGGTGAAAGGTTACTAGGAGTAGGCAGAAATGTGAAGTTCAGGTTAAAATCAGATCAGGCATGATCTTATTGATTGAGGGAGCAGGTTTGAGGAGTTCCCTAATTCGTATGTTTGTTTGATCGATCGAGATTGTTGGTAGGTGAGTAATAGGGATTTGGTGTCTGAGACTAGAGGCACAGTAGGTAGAATATGACAGTTGACGATGTATTAATTGATCTTGACTGCTTGTGTGAGGTCATTGTCTTGTGCAACTGCATCTAGATTATCAAGGCGCGATTCCTGGCATTGACCTCCCTGGTTGTATGCTCCCACTGCCTTTTGCTCAAGTATCTGGAGCATTTTCTGCTCCCTCCTCCTTGCTGAGGATACAGGGACCGGGATTCTCCGAGCCTCCACACCGCAATCGCGCTCGGCGCGGGGGGCGGAGAATGGGCGTCAGAGCCGCGATCGGGTCTGATGCTGCTCCCACGATTCTCCTGCTGCTAATCACACGCGGTCGACGCTGCACCGGTCGTGGGCCATTGACAGAGGCCACCACGGCGATTCTCCACTGACAACTGGCCGGGTTCCCACCGGCATGGTTCACTCATGGGTCCATCCGCGAGCTCGGAGTGGCGACTGCGGACTCAGTCCGCGGCCGCCCTGGTGGGGGGGGTGGGGGATCTGTCACCGGGAGAGGGGCGGGGGGGCTCCAGGATTGGCAGGCTCGCGATTGGGGGCCACCGATCGGCAATCTTGGGGGTGGGGGCCTATATTGTCGGGGTTGGCCATGTAGCGCAGGGCCGCCATATGCGGCCACCGCGCGCAAGCGCAGACTTGTGGCCGGAATTGCAGGGCCCAATAACGGCAGCCGGAGCTGCGAGGACTACTCCAGGGCCCTGCTAGGCCCCTGCAAAATGGAGAATCACTCTGGACTTTCTCCAGAGCGGCCCCGTCAATATAGGTCCCCTTGAGATCGCGTACACCCGCCGATCGGTGGCCCCCGATTGTGAGCCTGGCCGTCCTGGAGGCCCCCCCACACCCAGAGGCGGATCCCTCCCCTCCCACCAGGGCGGCCGTGGACTGGGTCCGCAGCCGCCATTCCGAGCTCCCGGGTGGACCCATGAGTGAACCACGCCGGCGGGAACTCGGCCAGTTGTCGGCAGAGAATCACCGCGGGGGCCTCTGTCAATGGTCCCCGACCGGCGCCGCGTCAACCGCGCGCGCCGATTGTCGCCGATTCTCCGAGCAGCATCAGACCCAATCACAGGTCTGATGCCCATTCTCCGCCATCTCGCCGAGCGCAATTGCGGCACAGAGGCTCGGAGAGTACCGGCCCTTGAATCCCGCAGTCTCATATGCCATTCTCCACTGTTTCCCAGATTAGAATCACTTCCTGAACAACTTCCAGCACCTGTTTCAGAAGCATTGCATTTCCTCATTAAGCAGGACAGGTTAGCTTTAAGCAGTGCTGGCTTGTTTTAAATGATACTCAAATCAAAATATTGGCCCATTTATTGGAATTCAACCAATCATGATCATAGTTAGCACTGATTGGACACTGAAATGATTGAAATGAACAGGCAGCAAGAGGTTGGTATGTGGCCAGCATTACAATTGACTAGCGTGAGTTGGTCAGGCATTGCGATACCGTGCCTGTTTTTTGGGGCCATTGAATTTAGCCCCCATGGAGTCTCAGGAATATTTTGTGTTCGGAATGTTTTGATGAATTTGTTTTACTAAAGGATGCGCTGAACGAATTATGCCACCTTCTGCCACCTGCGGCACAGATCAAGTGCCTAAACATTCTGCCATTGGCTTTCAGTACAGCTTTAATGGCAATAGTTCCTTGCAGACAGAAACGCAAGACTTCTGTAATATTAGCCAAGATGCAAATCCAGCATGCATTGGACAAGTGACTAATGCCATCCATTTGAGATGGGTTATCTGCTGCTGGTCACCAAGCTTCAAGAGGACAGTAAATATCACTCACATTGCACTACGTGAGGGCTCCTACCATGAACCCACTGTGAATAAAAAGAAACTCCACCCTTTCAGTGTTCAAATTGTCTTTGATCAGTGCCAATGAACCCTATGTATTCACCATGAAGCACTCTAGCCTTCCACCAACACTCAGGGGAAACAGTGAAGTGCCAAGATGGCCACTGGGAAACAAAGCAAACCCCTGCCTCCCTGGCTCCTTACCTCACGCTGAGTTCCAAACTCAGCAGCAGAATATGATTATAATTAGACCCAATCATCAACTAGAGTGGTCATCGAGAGGACATTCAAAGTTCTGAAGTTAAGGATTTCTGCCTTGATAGATTTAGAGAGGTGCTGCAGCTTGCTCGCAAACTGTTCCCTTGTGTCATTATTGTTTGTTGTGTCCTCTACAATGTAGCTGTCCAGCAAGGACTGTAGATAGAATCTTAGAAAGAGGGGTGCCAGAGGAGACTGGAGAACCTGGGACTCCATCCTGTGGTGATCAGTGTTTATTGGGCTTTTCCTACTGCCTACATATGAATAAGGGAGAGCAACCATATTGTTGTACTTCCTGCATACTTTAAAATGGAACCCTTAGGAATTTTTAAACCTGACGTATTATGAAATTTAAGTGTTATTTTGACATGATAAATGACTCATAATTAAGTCATGAGCACAGACAAAGCTGGAAGATGGTTGGTTTGCTACACATGAGGTTAGGTGAGATCCAACTTATCTTTCCACTTATCTTTCCCTCCAAAGGAGGATTGTCATTTTTTAATGACCAACAAGGGACCAGGTTTGGACCCGGACTGGATGTAGTGGTATCAAGCGTTCCTCATGAACAGCAGAGTAGGTACCTTTGAAGAGCTTTGAGTACTTGCTTGCAACCATTATGGTTCAGGCCTGACACTATGGGTGCCTCGTGGTCACTCACCCTAGCAGGAAGAACAGGAGTAGTGTTGGTGTCACCAGCGGAGTGCACTTTATTTTAACTGAATTATGAATTCACTGAATTTGTGTTTTTAGTCATTTACATCTACTTTTCAATTATTGTTTTCATTCTATTTAGCAGGGGTTACAATCATAATTGGACTTAGTTGAAATTTTCCTGAGGTTGCCAAATCAAGTCAACCTCAAAATGAAATTTAGTGACACCAGCAAAAGGAGGAACAGTTGGTCACGAGTTGGCAAATCAGAAGGGACATTCATGGTACTAAGCAAATTGCTACGTGAACTCCCGATCATCTCCTGACCATGAGAGTTAACACCCTTTACCTCTAATATATTCTCTTGAATTATTTTCTTATTCTTTGACTGGAATATACTAGAGGGTCTGGAAATAAAAGTTACCACATCAGTTTGAGAGGTTACACAGATACAACAGACACAAAATAGCGAGGAAGGAAAAGGAAGTCGTTGTAATAAATGGCCTCTTTCGACTAGTCGAACGATGAAGCCACAGAACAGCACATATCAATTGTCTTAATGCCATTTTGAGAAGATTTTAACCTTAAGTCGCACATCCTGATTTGCAATATATCCCTAGACTGGGTCCGGATATTCATTTTACATCTCTAGGTTTTGATCAGGGATAGCCAGCATGGCTTTGTCAGTGGGAGGTCATGCCTAACAAATTTGATTGATTTTTTTGAGCATGTAACCATGTGTATAGATGAGGGTAGTGTAGTTGATGTAGTTTAA